>NC_082641.1:5720462-6039098 GCF_028023285.1 Balaenoptera ricei
ACATATACTGCTAAGAACAAGAAGGACATTGATTGTGTTTTACTCTTAAGGTTGACCTTCCGGAGTTCTTTAGCAAGGCTATGACTGTAAAAAGGCATTGTCAAGAGAGCAAAGAGCGTTGTGAGTTTCGCTACAGCCCCTGGCATGGGCAATGTAGCTTGCCAACCCCAACAATACTTTCCTCTTCTTCCTTGATAACTCAACCAACACTGATTTTGTTTGGGCATCTGGTTGGCACACACTCTGGGAAGGTAGGCTCCCAGGTGAATCACCATGATCTCACTTTCCTTCCTGTGATTGGTTTTAAGATAAGCCTACGAGCCGTTCTGGCTGATGGATGTAGGGAGAATTCTACTGTATATGCAGGGGACAGATTTTCCAACTTAATGAAAGAGAAGATGTTCCAGGAGAAAATCCACTTATGCCCATTCCCTTCCTACTCAGCATCCTGACCTGTGACAGTATGACATCTATAGCTGCAGTGGCTAACTTGTACCCAAGAGTTAACAAGGCAGGGAAAAATAGGATGCTGAGGATGGTACAGCAAAGAAATAGATGGCTCTGGGAGGCCTGAGGACTTCATGGAGCCACTGTCTGTCTCCGACTTCTTGTTGGGTGAGGTACATACCTTGATTTTTGAGTCATGGATGGTCAGGAATCTTCTTTCTTGCAGCCAAAAGCAATCCTAATTACTACTGCACTTTTCGCACCAAAAGATAGGCCTGGGGGTCCAGATCCGAGACTTCCATTTAATACCAAGGACAGAGAAAAGGAGCATATGAATCTAGGAAGTAGAAAGACCCAAACTGAATAGTAAGAAGGAAGAAAGAGAGAAAACCAGAGAGAACCAAGGAGGGAGGTATGTATTCTGACAACCCCTCCACAGCAGGAAGCAGATGTTGGAAATGATTAGGGCATGTGTGATAGTCAACTGTTCAAGAATCAGTATGGCATGGGTACCACCCATCAGAGTGTGTGCTCATTACCTTGTGCTCACCAAGGGGTGGCTGTATCAGAGTAATAGCAATAGTTCCAGGCAGGTTGGCAAGGGGAGAGTAGATTCAGCTTGTAAACACCTCCCCACCCCCCAGGTGATGTGACATGGGAGTCACTTAGAACTCTCTGCATGCCTCTGAATTTCAGGGGACCCAGAGGCAGCTGAGGTGAGAGCTACCCATCGTCAGTGGGTCCACCAGGGTCCCAGGCACAGTCGCCTAGTCAGGGGACATGGCAAAGACTCAGTGAGAGATGAGGAAAGTTCTGGTCAGTCTGGAGTACCACAGGACCCCGACCAGGCTGACCACAAATTACGCCCTCCATCAGCAAATGCCAGTGGAGTGCCCAGGGTTGGTATACATCAGAAGTCGCTGGTACAGCGATCAGGATAACATAAGCCTTGACGTGGATCCACCAACTTGGAGCTCAGGTTACATAAAGGAGCTCTTCAGTTTAAAAATCCGACTAGTCTCTACGTCTGTGTCTGTATTCCTGTCCTGCCCCTAGACGTAGAGAATGGACTTAAGGACACGGTGAGGGGGAAGGGTAAACTGGGATAAAGTGAGAGAGTGGCATGGACATATATACACTACCAAATGTAAAATAGATAGCTAGTGGAAAGCAGCCGCATAGCACAGGAGATCAGCTCAGAGCTTTGTGACTACCTAGAGGGGTGGGATAGGGAGGGTGGGAGGGAGACGCAAGAGGGAGGAGATATGGGGATATATGTATACTATAGCTGATTCACTTTGTTATAAAGCAGGAACTAACACAACAATGTAAGGCAATTATACTCCAATAAAGATGTCAAAAGAAAAAAAAAGTCCAGCTAGTGATTGCCTTGCACTCAGATGACTTTCTCTCCTCTCTGCCCAGCAGGCATGAGACCTGTGGGAAAGCTCAAGGCACTTACAGGAAAACAACAAAGCGAGATTCTCTGCACATCTGAGTGACACAGGAGAAACTGTTGATGATTCTGTGCCCCAGTGAAGCATCTGTTCTCCAGGTTAAGCTCTCCCTAGAAGACTCTACACACAAACTGTGGCATGGGGGTTCTGACTTCCAGGTTCTGCAATGGGTACCATCTTTGATATAATCTTAGTTTCTCAATGTTATTTCTAAAATTTAGTTTCAAAAACTAAATGTAGACTTTCCATAATTAAGTCTAGATTTCCTGTATGCTCATAAATAATGTAAAATTAGCTGTATTATCTTGAGTTTCTGCCTCCTACTAACTACTATTTAATTGAAATTTATATCCTACCTATTTCCAAAATAGTTGGAATTAACTTTTAAATTAAGCATTACTTAAAATAGAACAATCAGAGGAGGGCAACTAATCCAGTAATCCTTCTTGGGGAGGTGGGGCAGGGTTCAATCAATTATCAGTCAATTAAGAAACAGAAAAGCTTCCAACTGGTTAAGAGAAACAGGGCAACTCAAGGGATTATAGGATTACACATGTATTAGGGTAAAAATAATAATAATAAATAAAACAAGATTATGTGACTGTGGATCATCCAGCTGTCTGAACAGCTTAAGCAGATGTGGTCCTTTCCCTAAAGGTCTTAGATTATAAAGTGTGATTGTATGAGAATTTATTTATGAATCCTGAGCCAATGATCAAAAGAAGATAAACAAGCACAAGCAACCGTGCTTTAAATGCTTAATAAAAATCGTTAAACATCCCTACAGTTTATTCCTCCAACAATCAGTAGGTTAAAAGATTGGGTGGAGCCAGTACCCACTCCTGTTTTTGGTTGTATCAATGTTTGATAAGAAATACACCCACACAGAGGTTCAGTGTTTCTTCATGCAGATTATGCCTATGTTGATTTTCCTTTTAGTACCCAGAGCCCATTCTTAAACTCGGGGCTCTGAAAGGATTCTAAGTACCAGCCTAAATACAAAACTCATTACATAAATTCCATGTTGCACTTTTGTTTAGATGTAATTCACTGAAATACTGAATAGACTGCAAAGAAGAAAAGAGCTGAATATTGTTTGGGTCAAGAATACTTTACTCACAGGAAGGAAAAACCTTCTGGAAGAATCCATTGTCCAGTAGACAATGTGGGAATCATTGGAATAATCTGATTTTGTTACTTGCTCACATTTGTGATTCCTAATACCACGCTCCGCGACTCCTTTAGCTCTTAAATTTTCCTACAATATACCATTGAAAGAATGTGAAGAAGGCTGGTGGTTAGTTTTCTATACCACAAATATAGGGTTAGCAAAAAGGACCTATAACTTAGACTTGTAAAATTCTGTCCAGAACAGACGTAATTGCATTCAATGTTTGCAAATTTAAAAAGACTAAATATAATTACATATTTTGGTCTCCATATAAGAAAAGCACATGTATCACTGTAACTGGATACCTAATTGCAAACTGTATGTCTTAAGAAGAGTAGATTCTTTGTGCTCTAATGAAATGTTATATAAATTTGAATCAACATTGAGCAAACTCCAAGCTTGATATCTATTCTCTATATTTTAGTCCAGATAACGTAATATTAATTAATGTCTTTAAGATTTTTCAGCATTTTTTAAAGAGGAGCCCTCCACTTGTTGGCTCTTGGGAAAAATACGTTTAGAAGTGAAGAGCAACTCTACCACAGCAGGAAAGACAGATTTCTTTTTCATATATTAGTTATTAGACTGTAATGCAATAATGAGGGTCTAGGTTTAAGATTACCTTTTTATTCCTGAGCCTGCTGAGCGTGAAAAAGTCTTCACCATTTCCCAGTAACCATGTAAATGCAGCCTGTCTAGATAGAGTGGCACATTCACCACATCTGGCCATTTAGCGGTTATTCAGTCTAAGGTAATAGGCTCCATGAACCCAGTGACCGGCCCCCACCATTGCCCCAGACACCACCTGGTGCTGAAGTGGGAGCTGAGAAAAGTGCATCTCAGGGGCTCTTGCAAGAGAAAGCAGATTCTGACCACAAGGTCAATTGATTCTTCATTTGAAATATCATTTATTTTTTAATTTAACTCATGTTAAAATTTAGTCACTATTTATCTATGTATTTAACGTTCTGTTGGTTTTTTTTTTTAAAGCCCAGTGTTTAGAACTCCTTGTCCATATTGTTATAAATTATCACGCTTTTATAATGATGAACTACAAAATAAGCCTCGGTGCTAGTCACTCATTACAATGGATTACTAAAAAAAATAAATTCTTTCAAAATGTCTTTTATTTAACCTCCTAATACCAAAAGTATTGTTTGATAATAATGTCTTTCTATTTTAGGAAAGTAATCAGGCTTGACGTAACCTTATAGCCATCCCATGCAGAATGGTTGGCCCAGGGACATCGAGGAGATTCCCAGGTGAGATGATCAGTTTTCCAGGTAAGGGAATTGGAGGGTGGGTGGATGGGTGCGTATGTACGTGCTGTAAAAAAGTAAGCTGAGGCACATTAAATTTTTTTAAACATTTATACTTTTTATTTTATATTGGCGTATGGCCGATTAACAATGTTGTGATAGTTTCAGGTGCACAGCAAAGCGACTCAGCCTATATAAACACGTATCCATTCTCCCCCAGACTCCCCTCCCATTCAGGCTGCCGCATAACACTGAGAAGAGTTCCCTGTGCTATATAGCAGGTCCCTGTTGGTTATCCATTTTAAACACAGCAGCGAGGCCCAGTAAAATTTTTGAAGAGTTCTTTTGAGCACACACGGATTCTAATCAGGCAGCGCCAAACAGGAGCTAGGGGTGAGGATTTTACAGACAGGACACAGAAGCGAAGCAAAGCAATGATTTGATTGGCTAGAGCTTCAGCGGGTTTCTTATTTGGGAAAGTCTGATTGGCTGCGTGTGATTGGCTGTTCTCAAGTTTCACTCCCTCAGTTTCCAGTGCATCGGCTTAGGTTTTGGTTTGCTTAGGTAGGCAACTCAGGCATTAGAGCCACCTCCATCCAACGGCCTCCCTGTTTAAATAGTGCATAGATGAGGGGTGCCCTTCCAGGCAGGAAGAAGCGGGCGGGTAGGTCCAGAAAAGAGGATGGGGGTGGGGACCTCTAGGCTTCGCGCAGCTCACTTTATCTAGAGCCTAAATCAGGAGGTATGAAGGCATTACAGACTGAGCAGGGCTGCTTCAAGAGCCCTGGCCTTCCTCAGCAGGATGTAGTTTTCTCGCGTAGGCAATGGGGCAGAGCAGGGCCAGATTTCTGTTCCAGGTAGAACACTGAGGGTTGGCTTTGAGCAGGCAGCAAGGCAGGTGAGCAATTCTGAAGACTTGACTAAGGCAAAAGAGTGGGGCTATGGAGAATGGGGAGGCTTGAGAAGAGACGGGTGATAAAGTTGGAGGAACGATGGTTATTTGGATGTGGGCAGGTGATGGCACAAAAGGAGTGGAAGAGAAGTCCTTGTCGCTGGCTCAGTCATGTTATAGACGGTCACGGAGGGACAGAAAGGCTTGGTAGGCATGGTTTTGAGTTCAGTTTTGGACTTGTCACCTGTGATTGGGGGACTACTTAAAAGGAAAGTGCCGCATAACTTAGGTATGAAGCTATTTATATCTATCACACGCAGCAACACTCAACGTGCTACTCAAATATTTCACTTGGGGTTCTTTTTGAAATCTTCCGTTTAAAAGCAAAGTTTCCTGAATTTGTAATAAGGAACTCAGTTCATGAGGATCATAATATTTGGAATTAAATTTAGAAGTGTATTACTTTTGTCAAAAGTGCCAGCAATAACAAACAAAATCCAACAACCCAAACAAGCCTGTTCCAAGCTGTTGTCTTCATCTTACATCTGTTAGTTTGGGTACTGATGCTTGGCCATTAGACTGACACCCATGTGAGTGACTCACTTCACTCCATCCTGGCTCTGCTTCCTTGCTGTCAAGGTCTCAACCATGGTCAAGCTGCAGAAAGGATGAGATTTTAAGTGTACACTTCATAATTCCTGAGAGTCTTCCTTGCCTGGAATTGTTTTGCCTCTGATATGTTACTGGGAGCTACAGCATCCCATTTCATTTTCTCTTGAGAAAACCAACCCCAGTGGTACTTTCTCCATGCACTTTTTTTTCTGGACATATTTATTTTATGGTTATTTCTTTTGCTCTATTGGGTGAGTAGAACTAGTTCAATATTGTATGAAAATCTTGCCATTTTAGGATTTTAAAACATTGTGAGATTTTTAAAAAATATGAGGGTAGTGCCAATAGCAAACATTTATTTACATATAACTTCTTCAGGACCTGGGCAACATTTCTATCAAATCAAGTTCTAAGTAAAGTAATCTAGTAGCATTATTTGCCTTTTTTTTTCTTTTAAAGAATAAAGTCACCTTATGTCTTCATTCTTTCGTCATTCATTCATCGAGCACATACTTATGAAGCACTTACTATGTGTTTTGCAAATGTCAAGTAATAGAGATATAACAGTGAACAAAAGAAACAAAATCTCCTGCCCTTAATTAATTGACCTAGTGAGGGAAGAAAGGCCACGTTAAGACAAAAATAAGATTTGCGTGTCTACTAACTGCCATGGCACACCGCTGAAACATTCTCACTCTTGCATTTACACCTAAGGAAACAGTGCTTGTTATCAAATGCCTACGTACACCCCAACACACTTTTTTGGTGTACAGTTCCCTTGTTTGTATTGAATGTGACTTCCCCCACCCCTGATCTAAAAAAGTTGATTAAAATCCATCCCTTTACCCAGCCCAGGGTAGTATAAACATGTTAGAAAATCCTTAGAATATTTGCTTCATTCTTCTTACTTTACAGATAAACCGAAGCTCAGAGATGTTTATGACTTCTTTGAGGATCTACAGTTGGTATCAGAGTTGAGGCAAACATCCAGCACTTTAAGAAAGTTATTACGAGAATATTAACAACTATTATAGCAGTGTGAATACAAGCAGTGAGTTTATTTTCAAATTAAAATATAAAACCATGACTCAAACATGGGAGAGCGGCTTATAATCTTAAACTAAGTTACCTGAATTGAATGAATTCAGAATTGGGCAAAAATAGTCATGAACTATGCCACAGTATTGTTTATCATAGAGACCATTTCTTGTCCCTAAAAGTACATTATTGATCAATGTTAGAGTGTAATTAAATTATTCTCTTGTTGACTCTTTTAAGGGACACCTAAAAGGATATAAGAATAAAAGTCAAGGTATCTGAATCATCCAAGCTTGGTAAACAAGCCCCCTCTTCCAGTACCTCCCTAGGAAACAAATCCTGAGCACACAGCTCCACTCTATGAGTCATGACATTTTAGATCACATTGTCTAAGCAGGAGTCGAGAAATCGATACCTCTCACAAGGTTGTAGACACGCTGGTGCTGGGACCGATTAGTCATTAACTTATTCTCACTCCTCCCAGTACTCACGGAAGGAATTCCAGTGTCTCGGTGGATCCTGAAACAAGTCCTAGTAACAAACTTTGGAATGGCAGCGGGATTTGTGAAAGGTCTGTTGCAAAATACTTGTACCATCTTCTCACATATTCAGGACCATAAATCCCAGTAAATCACCTGAAATCAGATTTTAAAGATGAGTCTCTGAACTATTTATTCCAATTTTGTCACTTGAGAAATAATTTATGAAATAAACCAAGCAAGTAAGGTTTTTCAAAAGACGTGTCAGGATCATCCCACACGGAAGGGGAAAGAAAATGAATATATTAATGGTCCATTCAGCAACTTTTTATCTGATGCTCTAAAAAGTGAACTGCAGAAGAGTTCCTTAGTGAGCTCAGAGAGTTAATGAGGCTTCCTGGAGCTAGAAGCTGGCTTTGGTTGTGTGGTTTCTGTATCCACAGACTCCGGTTCAATCAAAATGTAAATGTTATCTGGGTACACAAAACATATTTCATGGTGATAATGAATCTGTTGACATAGTGTTCATACTTTATTGTATAAATTTTAGTGATGGATTTGCCAGAGAGAAAAACGAATACACAGGGAAATGCTCCTCGCTCAGCTCTACAATATGCTCCGGGTTGACACGTGTCTGTGTCTGTCCTTGCCTTTAATCAATCAGAGCACTGTGACATTGGGAAGAGCCCAACAGCGTCCTTATTGAGTGAGCTAATCTAACTGGATTTGGAATAGGAACTAGAAGATGGGTTAGTTTTAAAGGAAAAGCCACTGATTCCAAAACCTGTCCTGCAGCATAGTTACTTAACAGATGTATAAGCGCTCAGGTGTGTTATCGTGTGTGTGAAAGATGATCAGATTAGGAGGGGAGAGGTGGCCTGCAGTCCCTGGGTGAAGGAGTCTGTCAGCTTGAACTCAAGCTTGCGCCCCCTAGGCTCTGCACACAGGCAGAGATGCCAGGACTGTTTGGTGTCTCTAGCTGGCAGGACCAGCTCTCTAATTTGCAGGGCTCAGGGTAAAATAAACACGGGTATCAAGAATTTCAACATGGCGACAGCAGGACCTTAAACCAAGCCCGGGGCCCTGTGCAACGGCGCTAATCACGCCCCCAGGAAGTCTGCCCTGCCTTCTGGGTTCTGAGGATGGAGAGCTGCCCTCTAGCGTCTCAGGAAAAATGAATTCTCCTTTCTCAGGCTTATTCTTCCTTCTTTCCCCCCAATCTCTCAGGCCCGGTTAGAGCTTCCATAGTAAGTTTCTTTGTGCATTTTGTCGCAAGTACATTGATATGGAGTAAATTTGCGGCAAAACCCCTCTGCTCTTCGTGTCTTACCCTCGGCATAGCAGCCCTGCTACCCAAAGGCACCGAAATGGACTCCTTGGGGTCCCTTTAATTGCATGAGTCTAGATTTCATGCTCCTGGCTTTGTACTAAAGGGCATTTTTCATTCCACTTCATGCTGCTTGTGGGTTATTATTTCGTTGTTTTCTTTTTTTTGCCTTCAAAATAGAAACTGTTGTGAACTTTTAAAAAGGTATATTTGGTGCAATTGATTCTAAAATGCTGATAGAATAACTATAATGATTATATTGGTTCATATTTTGTATTAAACATAAAGAGGTCCTCATAAAAATAAGCCCCCAAACTGAAACAAACGAAAAACCCAATATAACCTCGGGAAGCCTGACATATCTTGATTATTATATTATATTCCTTCCACGACCTTTGTCCACGATGGTGAAATTTAAATCATATGGGGGACTTGGGGATGGATGTTGATTTTTGCTCATGTTTTGTTTTTTGTAGCCCTACTTTTCAAAGTACATTGGAAATTCCTAGAAGGGTCCTAGGCTTGGTCCTTTATTTCCCCCTTGAACATCTGGCATATGATAGGCACAAAATAAATATTTATTGAACAAATTAATGAAAGAATGAGTGATAAAAATGTCATAAGGGTCAAGGACAAAAGTCCCTTCATGCAGAGTCTCTTTAAATTATATTCTGCCATTGTATTTAACAAAATCTCCTAGAAATCTTACAGCCACACCCCTTTACCATGTGGAGGATATATATATAGGGTATAGCTACTGGTTGTTAACTGGAGAGAAGGAGAAAATACTTAAACATGTACTGTTCCCTTACGAGTCTCTCAGTACTTTCAACCATAAACCTAAATTACAGATTATTTACTTTTTCTTCCTTCTTGAGTGGGTAAAGGCAGCCGTTTATCAATACAAAGGGTGAAGAAGCATCAAGAATTGGAGAGAAGTTGCTCCAAAAGGAAAAGACTGGAAATGCGCAGCTCTGCCCAACCTAGACAGACCATGGGCAGAGCGGGAGGAAGGGGAGAATCCTCACGACAGCAGCTGTGCAACTTCCCACTCACCCGGGCTTCCTTAGGAGACGCTGGTCTCGGGATATTTATAAATCCGATTCATCAGCGCTGTCTTGCAGCTTGTTCTCAGAACCACCAAAACCCTAAAATCCCCCAGTCCAAAAGAAAGAACTGAGCCCGATGGTTGAGTCTGGACCCGCGGGTAAAGCTGAGATTTGAATTACCCCGGGGGGGTGGGGGGCGGTTACGTCTACCGCCAGGGGTGGGCAGGCAAAGCGGGGTGAGGGCGCAGACCAGGAACTCGACAAAGAAGAGTTCCATCTCCTGCGAGGGCAGGAGGCCGTGGGACCTCCCAGAACACGTTCGGGGTAGGGGGCTTCTCCCATCCGTTGCCTCCTTCCATTTCTTCTCCTCTGCAGGTCTAGGGCAGGAGGGAAGGCCCAGGGCTAGGTGGAGTCTGGTGGGCAGGGCCCGTGGCCAAGAATCCAGTGTCCGGGACACGCTTCCGTTTTACTCCCCCATCCTTACCCACCGGCCAAGGTCTCGGGCAGCCGGTGACAGAGCTGTGCCCTGCTCTGGTCTACACCCCCTGAGCAGAGCAGGCATTAACTGCGGCTAAAAATAAAGTCACTAGGAGGCTCCGGGCCCCTCTCCCCTCGTGGCCTGGGTCCTGCCGTCACTGGGCACGCAGCTACCCAGCTCACATGCCTCTGTCCCGCAGGGGGACAGGAGGACCAAGAACGGGCAGCGGGACAGTTCGGGAAGGTTTCCCAAGTGTTAGGCGGTGCCACGGCTCAGAGCCCCCTGCGCTGGTCTCTGGTGCTGGAACAGACAAGTGCATAGGAACAACCCCCGGCCGTGTGCTGGTGCCCGAGAGGGGAGGGTCGCGGTGCCTCGGATTCCTTAGGCTTCGGGTGGAGGTGGGATTTGTGGGTCTTGGGTACAGACAACTCTCGACTAGGAGGAACCCTCCAAAAGGGTGGGCTCCTTTGGAGAGCACCAAGGAGCTCCTCTACCGCCCAGGGAGAGGGCCAGCGGGCTCGACCCCCAGGCGTGGCGGGAGGGGACACTGGCCCTGCAGATATCGGCCCCCGCGCCCAGTCTCCCGAGGTGGCGTGGAGGAAGCGAATCCCAGAGCCGAGCCTGCCCGCACCAGCGCCCAGCCGCTCTCCCCGGTCGCGCCCTCGCTGCCATCCCTGCCGGACAGCAGGGGCTCGGCGGGGGCCGTGGACCGACCAGAGGGCTTCCTCTAAACTCCGATACGGAAAGCCTTGCCCTATCGGGTACCTCCAAAGTGTGACTTAAGCTGAAACTGCAGGGCGCAAGTAAGGCGGCCTACCCGAGGACGTGGCGGGGCGCAGCATTCAATCACACGGGCGGGTGTCCGCCTCGCTTCTCCATTGCGCATTTGGAGCCGTTCTCGGCCAAGGGGTCTCTTCGCGTCCCAGCGCCTTCCCGCCCCCCGCAGGGAAGCCCCCTGCCCTCTGAGAGAGTGGGGAGGACCGTGAGAGCCCCCCAAGCCCGCTGTGCTGAGTTGAAGAAGAGGAGGGTGGGAACCCCCTACCCATTAAGGGATGCGGAGGGGAGGGGAATCCCTCCTCCGAGCGCACGGAGAGTGAAAAAGAGGAAGTCCCCTCGGTCCTCCGAGCAGGGGGTACCAAAGGATGGGAGGTGTCCTCCCGGCTACGCTCTGCGAAAGTGGGGAGGAGCGTGGGGGCACCCCGTCCACGCCACCCCCCGCACACCACTCAGAGCCTGGGGGGACTGGAGGGTGGGAGGGCCCCTCAGGGCCCCTCCCCGCCGCACTTGGAGCCGGTGGCGAGGACTTAGGAGCCTCCGCAGTCTTCCGAGCGAGGTCGGAGGTGAGGGCGGCAGGAAGCGGGAACCCCCAGGCCGCGCTCGGGGACCGCGCAGGGCACGGTGGGAGCCCCCGCCCGACCCCAGGCTGAGACGGCGGAGGGGAGGTGGGCCTTGCCCGCGCCGACCGTGGGCGGGTCTAAGAGGGGGACCCCCGGGGCTGGGGCGCGGCCCCCGCCTCTCCCCGCCCAGCACGCGGCCGGGCGCGCCGGCCCCCCGCCGTGCCCTGCGCGCGACCCGGCCGTCGGGGGGCGGCGGTGGGTGGAGGCCCGGCTGCGTCGCGCGGGGTGCGGGCAGAGGCGGGTCGAGCGCCCCCTGTCGCACCCGCCCCCTCCCGCGCGGTGGCGGCAGCGGCGCCGCCGGGAGCTGCCCCCGAGGCCGCCGCCCGGCCCCCGCCCGCGCGTCAGCGCGCCCAGCCCGGGGCGCCGAGCTCCGCCCGCGCCGGAGGCCCCTGCGCGCAGCTCGGAGCGCGGGCAGCGCGGCCGGCCGAGGCAGCGCGGGGCTGGGACGCGGGCGGCGGCGGCGGGCGAGCGGGCGAGCGGGCGGCGCGGCCCCGGCCGGGCGCGCTCGGCGGGCGCCCCGTGAGCCGCCCCGATGTGGCAGGAGGCGATGCGGCGGCGCCGCTACCTGCGGGACCGCGCCGAGGCGGCGGCGGCGGCGGCGGGCGGCGGCGGCGACGGCGACGGGCTGCAGCGGTCCCGGGACTGGCTCTACGAGTCGTACTACCGCATGAGCCAGCAGCACCCGCTCATCGTCTTCCTGCTGCTCATCGTCATGGGCGCCTGCCTCGCCCTGCTCGCCGTCTTCTTCGCGCTCCGCCTGGTGAGTGGCCTCCCTGCGGGACCTGCCCGCGCGCCCCGGGGCCCCGAGAGCAGAGGGAGGTGCCCGCCGAGCCGCGTCCCGCCCGGGGCTACCCCTCGGCCCGCGGCGCCCTGCCCCTCCTGCCCGCCCGCGGCCGACCTGGCTTGGGCGAGAACTGAGGGCGAGAGAAAAGTTTCCTCGGAAGGTTCTGCCCAAAATAAAGTTGCCGGGGTGTGCACCGGCTGCATGGCCCGGGTGTGCGTTTTCCACCTCTGCGCACCCGCTGGCAAACTCGCCGCGCTTTCCTCTCGGCGCCGCTGGCCGCAACATCCGCTCCACTAGGTCTGTGTCCATCCGAATCAGCCTCGCGCCTCTTCGCGAGGCCGCTGCCCAGCCCCGGGGCTGGCGTTTTAGTTATTTAAAACTCTCTAAAAAGCCTGACTTGGGAAAGTGGTGAATGGCGAGGAGAAATGAAAACAAGTATATTATTATACATCTTTGCCTTTAAATCTGTATGGTTTAGTCCCATAGACAGGGCGAGATGGGGTGTTGACCTGTTGTGAGTCTTCAGCCTCCAAGTGTATAAGTAACAGGCATCCGTGGACCGTTGCTTTCCTATTTCTAGACAGGTAGTTAGTCGTGTTTACTGTTTTGCACAGGTTATTAAACTGGATTTCATCACTAGGAGCGTAATGCAACTCCACAGCTGATGTCAATTTTGCCAATTTAGATTTTTCGAGGAGAAATCCTTGGCTCATTCCCGTGAGCAGTGAGGGGAAATCTGTAGATGGCGGTAAGCTTCCTGTTAGTGATCTTTCTGTTGGTGTGGTTCAAACTTTTGCACCGCCTGTGATATGTATGTGCAGATTGAGTGCCAGGCATTGATTAATCAGTGAGATATTTTTGGTCAGTGGTTGATCTGGGGATGTCTGCATCGAATGATGTCTTTTTAGCTTAGAATATAAACATACACCTATATTCATGTCCTCGGAGCAAAGGCGTGGGTGTTTGCTTTATTTCAACACGTGTGCACAATAGCTGTCCTTGGTTTTTGGCAATTTATTCTTCATATCCTGAGCCAGATGGTGCTCAAATATTATGCATGGGAAAACTTATCATCTGGGTTCTTTAAAAAATGAAGTTTTCTTTTTCGCCACACTAGTCAAGAGGTGTTGTCTTCTGCTGGAATTCAATGACATAAGAATAAAAATTAGAAAGTAAATAGAACATCACGATGCCACCGATCACAACTGGGTCTTTCATTATACAACATAGAGCAGAGAGCACCTTAATTCTGTATTCTGGGTGTGAGTTCACGGCAGTCTTCAGCCGTGGAATGCTCCCTGGAATGGCATCTTTGTCTCTTCTCACCACTTTTTAGGGCCAAAGAGGACCTGACGAGAGACTTCTGCTCTCTGCTCAGTCTCATTGGCAAGCAGGGTCTCTAAAAGCATCTCCTTCTCATTTCCATTCTTGCAGGGAAGAAAACACATCCCTTTTCCTCTGGAAAAAGCAGCCAGGACATTGCTACTTGTGATTCTGTTGAATCTGTAATCCAAACCCGTTCTGGCTGGTTCTCTTCCAAATGGAAAAGGAGGAGCAGGTGATGGCCTATTTATAGCACCATTAATATATTTAAAGACAAATGTGAAGTTCATGCTCCCCTGCACGCACCACTTTGTTTGCTATCATACAGATTTCTAACTTCTTAAACCTTGATCTACGTAGATGTTCTTGAATGGGTCGTCAGGGATTCAGCAGAGTCAGCTGAAAGCTCCCTTCTCTAATTTGTCTTTGATCTTTGTGTTTCTTTACCCAGTTCCTTTATGTTGCATTTCACGTGGTGCAAATGCTGGAGTGGTATCTTTTTAAAAAGTTTATTCAGGCATCTTTACTTTGCTTGATAAATCCCTCATTCCCACACTCTCCTGGCATTCAGCTAAATCACTCTTAAGTACAAAGCAGGCACTTCCCATGGCATGGCTGTAGCCCGGGGTGAGGTCCAGAGATGGTGGAATGGATCCTGTCCTTTGCTGTACCTAAACCATGCTCTGACTACTCTGTAAATCCTTCTAGGTAATGAGCTGTGCAGAAATGTTCCAGAATCAGGAAGGGTGACGTGGTCTGGTGGAAAGGCTACCTTCAAGTGGGCACTGGGGCTGCTGGGCCTGGCATTGGGAAATGCATGGGAGGAATGGGCACTGTCCTCTGAAACTTGACCTTAGGAAGTACTGGCACAGTTCTGAGGTCTGGACAGCTCATTTCTATTTTGCTTTTAGTAATAGCATAAACAGCAGTTCCACTTTACAAAAAATGTTCTCCATCCATGTAGTCAAAGATGGCTGGGTTAGGAACATTGGAAGATGGGACAGAGTTAACATGGAGTCCTGTGCACACAGAGTGGGGTAAATTCATTTCTCAGACTGACCAGAGCTTGGCTTCCCAGAGATCTACACTGGGAGACAGAAATAGCTGCCTGGGCCCCGCCCAGGTTTCCACCTTCGAGCGCTTTACTAGAATCGCTAGGCTCTGATGTAGTTCAGGAGCTCGGAAGATCTCTTTTTGCTGCCTGAAATCTTGGACAGATTCTTCTTTCCCATGAATCTGCCTGAGTTTGATTTCCACTAGGCTTCCATCAGTTCTTGTAGTAGAAAAAGTCTGGTAACTTTCTTAATGCATATCCATAGTTTTCTGGAACATTTGGATCACAAGATGATCCTGATAGTATCCAAGTACATAGTGATTTTTTGGTATATGTAATTGCCTTTGTGTGAAGTGACTTGAAATATCTCTTAAAAAGAAAAAAAGTAAGCTTTGTCTTGACTTAGTATTTCCCTAATTGGCATTATTCACAATCTGCTTTCACTTAATTTCAATCTATGGTCAATCTATGCGTCTGCATCATTGATCATGAAGATAAGGTAATCTGCAAAGTATTTTTGTTATATTTTAAAAAGTAATTTCTGAATTGAAACTTTACTATCTTGCTTAACTATTTTCTACATAAAAGGTGATTAAATAGGTTTAATCCCATATTTGTTAAGAAATATCAAGATGAAACAAATAGCACATATGATAGCATGTCTTGAATTTTAATATCTTGTTTAATAATATGAAAAATATTTTCTGTTGCTTATGATGGAAGTTTTTGATGTTGGTACTGGGCATGGTGAACAAAATTAAATTACCCTCTGGCATGAGAAAACTTGGAACTAATAAGAACAAGCTTTAAGTTCTAAGTCTTATGAGGTAGCTTCATTTTCCAGGACTGGTTCTTATTACTAAATGCATGAAAACCTCTTCTCAGAATCAAATCCTCTCTCATTTATTATGTCCAAAATCAGCCAGCTTCTCTCAAAATTTGCCCGTCGTGGTTAGGAAAGGCTGACATAAATTTTTTAGTTTGTCAAATACCAGCTAGCTCCAGCCAGATTTATTTTGGTTAAAATTTATGATTAGGGATGGTCAATATTTCAACTGGAATGGAAAAATTTCATTCCCATAAATTTTAAATAGTCACATATTGCAATAAAATAGTTTTTTTCTGTTTTTTTTACCTGTTTTTTTTTTTTTAGTTTGGTAATAATATCCAAATGAGTATATACTTTTATCAGTATTAAATATGTAACATGTACGATTTTGACAGAATATGATCTACCTTCTTGCTTTTACTGTGATTTGGTGTGCTAGATCTTTCAAACAATGACCGTAAGTACTTCATTACAAATCAGTTTTCCAGCATCAGGTGTTTTTTCTAGGGGCAGATATATGAGTGTTTCTTTTCTCTATACATGGAGAAAGAATCCTAATTTTTCCAAAAAAATTTTTCCAAAATTTTTCATTTTCCAAATAAATGAATTCAATCATTGTAGAGGCAAATTGCCTTTATTATTCCAGACATTATTTCAGCGCCCCTAGTGGGTGGAAGGATCAATGGGGAGAAGTCTTTTCTTGGGGAGTGGAAGGCTGGAGAAGGCAGATAAATATGTCTGACATCTCCTCTAAGGAGCAGGTAATTCTCTGCATACTTTCTCTAGTCTCTTAATTCTGGGGGTGGAGGGGTAGTGCATGCTTTTAGGAATTGGAGTGGAGGCAGCTAAAGATCCGTCTTTCTGCGAATTTCTCTGTACATGCAGGAGAATCTTACTTGGCAGGTGTTTGTAATTTGCAACCAGTAATTCAATAAGTCACTTTATGATTTAACTGTGGTATAAACAAACGACAACGAAAAACTGTAGTTTTCTGCAGGAAAGATGGTTGCAGTTTAGAGGCCTAGCAAGAAAGGATTTGGAAGCATCCTTTGCATATTAAAGTGCATAATTAAATATATGCACGGTACCTTGCCTTCTCCATTTAAAAAAGGCAGAGTGTAATGGTTAAGAGCATCTATCTGTGTTGGCATTTTGACTTTGTCCCTTTCCATCTCTGTGACCTTGGGCAAATTGTTCAACTTCTCTATGCCCCAGTTTTCTTGTTTGTAAAATGAAATGGTACCTGCCTTTTAAGGTGATGGTCCCAATCAGTACACGCGAAGCACTTAGAAGAATGCCTGGCACAGAGTATGCCCTCAGGAACTGTTGTCATTACTGGGTCTTCTGCAGTTGCATTTTCATTGCTGCTGTGAAAAACACGTAGTCACATAGTATTAGAGCTGGAAGGGTGCTCATGCTACAGAGGAGGAAACCGAAACCCAAAGCTGGTGGCTCTTGTCTTTAAGGGTGCAGTTGTGGTGCTGGATGTCTGACTCTGCCTGGGTGAACTAGCCTGGTGATCACTGCAGATCTAGAATCCCCAGCTCTGGTCCTAGCACAGCCGCAGTTTTCTTGTTGAAATTTCATGCTGCTAGGAAAGTCCTCAAGCTTCATTCTGTGGATGGGGTTACATTTCCATTTTTTTCTCTTTTAATGTTAAAGAATTGTAGGGATGCTTCCCCACGATTAACTCCTTGGGGTTCTCTTATGCTGAATATTCCCAGGGTTTTCCCATTAAGCAGCAGGTGTATTTGTAACTTTGCTTTCATTGGCCAAGTCCCCGGCGTGAATACTGTGACCTGTAGAACCCATTCCTGTTGAGCTCTGTGTGAAACTTACTGGTATTTTTTAACTTAAACATTCTATTTAAAAGATACTAATGCTGTTAAAGCTGATCTCTTACTTTGGTAAAGGTGTCTCATGGTTCTATTAATTACTTCAATCTGTTTGTTCAGGAATTGCTAGTGATGGGACAGTCAGGGCTGGGTGCTTGTGCATAATCCACTGGTACCCTAGTTCCTTCTATAACTCGATATTGACATCAGTACGATCCACTGGGCTTCACTCATTCTTCCCTCACTGATATTCACAGAGTGCCTACCGGGGCCCGCACTGGGATGGGCATCCCCCTGGGTGGCATTCCATCCAGAAGCCGCTCATCTTCTACACGCTGCCATTTACCTGTCAATACTAGGGTGGTCTGTTAGCCTGGACGCCGAGAGCTCAGAGTGTCTGCATCTGGTCCTTTCTAGCTTTGCTGTTTCCTCCAGGGCTTCCCCTTTCCTCGAAGCCGCCTGTGCTGCTTATCCAAGTTCAGACTCTCCTTCTTGAGCTTAAACAGGCCAGCCTGTGCTGTGCATTCCTATCTGTATTTGTTGCTGCCTCTGATGCCTGCAAAGCTCGTTTATTACACGAAATGACTTACCCACTCCATGACTGTCATCTGACGTGCAGAATAGTTTGGTCAGTTCGTCTTGTCTCCTCAACTAATCGTTAGTTCTTTCAGGGAAGAAACATTAGCACCCCCATATTTAATACAGCGCTAACCAGATTGCAGGTGCTTAATTAACATGTATAATTTAGGGGGTAGATGCATTTTTCCTTTGCTGCTGTCATTCCCATTGTGTAGCCTCTTGTTAAGAGCATAAAACTGTCACTAGACCTGGATCTGGTCTCAATGTTGCCACTTAGTGTTCCTGACAAATTCATTTATCTGCTGTGGACTAAAATGAATAACACAGCCAGGCTCACAGGAAGATCTTCTGGGAACTAAGTAAGATGGATCCTGTGGACATTAGCACAGAGCTGGGCACATGTCTTACCCAAAACAAATGTAGGTCATTTTTATTATTATTCTTGCAGCACACAGGGTTCTCCTTGTCACGGTCCCCTGTAGATGTATTTCAGGCTGACAACTAAATGAGTACTAGAATTTTCAAACCTGGGTATGAAAGAACAGGGGATGTTTTTCTATTTATGTGATAAGTATGAATATAGCTTTGAGTTACTTAAAAAAAAGATGGAGAAGCATAGATAGTTTAATTAAAGTCATATTTTGACACAAGTTACCATTCTCTAGCACTAAAATTCTGCCAAATTGACACTGCTATTGGCCTTCATATTTTTTCAATTTTGTTAGCTTTGGATAATGTTATGTAATGTAAAATGAACGAGAGTGATAAGATAATATTTACCAGGCAGTTCCCTGGTGTCAAACTAGGAAATAGATACACATCTGGCGATGCTGGTTTGCAACCACCAGGTGCGTTTGGGAGGAGAGAAAAGGATTGTTGAGTCAGCTTGTGTGTTTGATCCATTTGGCCAAATTAAGACTTTGCTAATGTTGCTTCGATGCCCTGTTTGTATAAAGATACAATAAAGATCACAAGGAAGGGAACCGGGAGAGGTTTGGAGGAAGACTTCATTAGTTCATCTGTTGCTGTCAACGTTACAAATAATCATTTTTGCTCCCTCCTTTCACTTGGGCTTATGCTTCCATCCCCAGGTGCCACCTTCAGGTGAGAGAGAGTGATGGGCAGAGTTATGAGATACTCAGCCTAAAAAAACCCCATGAGCAGCTCTGCCAACTAGTTTTCTGACTCTGCCCAGGGCTGTAGAACGACAGTGCCAAGACAGAAAGAATGAGAATACAGACGTGGGTCACCACCGTTAGGAATGCATAAGGCCAATTGTATCTCAGAGTCGAACCAAGTCACTTTTTGCTTGAAATGGAAAATTTCAGTATTAGCGCAATTAAAATCTATTGAATGAATATTTTATTGCATTTGAAACATACAAACGTAAAGTACAATAGCTTCTTTTTAGAACGTTGAAATTCTTGAGAAGACTTCTCAAGATGATGATTATTGTCTGAGAGAATCTTATGAATAAATCAAGTGTCTAGGGTAACCACCCTACAGAAGGTTCCTGGTGGAGACGATGGCGGACCAACACCATGATGATGGGAGCCCTGACTGCAGGGTTTTGGGATTAGAATTTCTACCCAATTTCCACCAGTGTCCTTTATCATCCCTCAGATATAATGATGCTGGGATATTACAGCCAGGACGGGCCAGAGCTCATAGGTGCTGGCTTCCATTCCATGCTTACCCCAAATGCTGAATTATTGCGTGTGTTTTAAATGTACTGTATTATTTTTAAGCTCTATAAAAAAAGGGAAAATAATTAAGATTTCAAGCTACTAGTGAGCTGTGGATATGATGAAGGAAAGGAAGTTTTAGACTGGTGCATTAGTAGAACTAATAAAAGCTATGTGATGTTAAAAATTCAGAGGATAAGGAGATCAGATGAATAAAAATGAAAGAAATAATGAAGAAATGTTAACATGGTTCACACATATGGTTGATCTAATATCTAATCCTTTCCCATTATTGACTTGCAGTTAATTCAAACATATAACATCCATATTCTTCAGAATTGGACTTTAGGTGCACAGAATGGGATTTATCATTTGATTAATTTGATTAACCTTTGATTCTTGAGCTCAATCCTCGTTTATATCTATTTGGCTTGCTTGTCTATTTACACTAAAATTAAATTTACACTAAAATTAAACATCCACGAACCCAGTCCAAACTAGAATATCCCCAATAATGTATTTCAGTCTACACTGCACCTCTCCCATTCCCCTACCTACCCTCAGAAGTAAACTTCATTTGCACTTTTTGTTTGTCATTCTCTTGCTTTTCTTTTTGTTCATTTTATCATACATACCCTATATATATATCATGTGGTACATGTGTGGTATAAAGTGGTGATTGAGGTCCATTTACATATTTTTTTTCCTGTGGAGAATCAATTTTTACTGATTCATTTTAGTTACTTCTTTCCCCAAATCTGTTATAAATCAAAATTGCATATATGAGTCATTTGTTATGGGCTATCTTTTCTCTTCCATTGGTTAAGTTTTGTTCTTTTTTGATACACACACACACAGAGTATAATTACTAAGGTTTATAATACTTATTTATATTGGGCAGGGGAAGTAACGTTCAACTCTTTGAAAAGTTTCTTGGTTATTATTGAATTTTTGTTCTTCCATATATATTTTACAATCAACTTATTTTAACCTCAATATGAAAAAACTCAAGTGGGATTTTGTTAGTGTTATATTTAATCTATTGATTCATTGCTGATAATTGATATTTTATGATATTAAAATTTTCTATCCATGAACATGGGCCATCTCTCCATTTATGTGCTTCAGTAATGTTTTACAATTTTCTATAGGCTGTTCTTACTTCTGAGTACCAAAAGATATTTTGTATTTTATTGCTTACTGTAAATGATGTTTTAAAAATTATGAATTTCTACTCTTTTGTTGATAATGTAAAAGAATATAATTTTGGATATTATTTTATAGCTACACAACTTATATTCTTTTTATTACTGGTAGCTTAAATGCAGATTCTTTCAGGTTCTCTACATAGACAATCATATCATCTGCAAATAATGAGAGTTTTATTTCCTTTTGTCCAATCCTAAGGCATTTCATTTCTTTTTCTTGTATTATTGTGCTGGCTGGAAACTCTAATGTGTTATTGACAGAACTTGTGATTGAGGGTATCCTTGCCCTTTTTCCTAATTTTAAATAGAATTCCTTCATAGTTTATCCACTTAGGATGATGTTGGTTACAGATTTTTATAGATATCCTTTGCGATTCCCTTTTGTTCTAATTTATAAAAAAAGTTTAAACGTGATTGGGTGTTGAGTTTTACCAAATTGAGATAATTATAGGATTTTTTGTTGTTTTTTAATGTCAAAGTAATGGATAATAATTTTCTATTATTTAACAATTTTTAAATTTATTTATTTATTTATTTATTTATTTATTTATTTATTTATTTATTTATTTTTGGCTGTGTTGGGTCTTCTTGCTGCGTGCGGGCTTTCTCTAGTTGCGGCAAGTGGGGGCCACTCTTCATCGCGGTGCGCGGGCCTCTCACTATCGCGGCCTCTCTTGTTGCGGAGCACAGGCTCCAGACGCGCAGGCTCAGTAGTTGTGGCTCACAAGCCCAGTTGCTCCGCGGCATGTGGGATCTTCCCAGACCAGGGCTCGAACCCGTGTCCCCTGCATTGGCAGGCAGATTCTCAACCACTGCGCCACCAGGGAAGCCCTATTTAACAATTTTTATATTCCTGATACAAACACAGTTTTTATGATATCTCTTATAAAATGTTGGATATGAAGTACTAACATTTTGTTTAAGATTTTTGCAAGCATATTCTTTGGTGAAATGAGTTTGGAATTTTTCTTTATCAAATTGTCATTTTTCTTTTATAAGTTTTTCTGGTCTTATAAAATAAATCAGGGAATATGCCTTCATTTTTAGTTTTCTAAAAGTTTTCATTATGTTAGAGTTGATAGAATTTGCTTAGAAAACCACATGGGTTTGTTGCTTTCTTTGTAGAGAGATTTTAAAATTTCTGCTTCAGTATCTTTGATAGTAATAGGATTATAGTATTTCTAACTTTACTTCTCAAGTCAGTTTCAATAAGACTTTTCTAGGAATCTTTGCATTTTGTCCCAATTCTCAAGTTTAATGGCATATATGTGATAATACTGTTCTCAATTTTACACTTTACATATACTATATCTTCGGGTTTTATTTATAGTGTTATTTTTAGGTGCTTTCTTTTTTTACTTAATCTCATCAGATGTATGTTTTGTCTTAACATACATTAAGACAAAATATTTGCATTTTTGCTTTCTATCTTTATTACCTCTTGTGTCAATCAGAACATATTAGAATATGCTATGGAAACAAACAACTCCAAAATCTTAACAGCTTAACACAATAAAGGTTTATATTTTGTTCAAGCTGCACAGTAAATTTGAGTCAGCAGAGGAATTCTATCACACCAGTCACTCAGAGATTTAGAATGAAGGAAGTTGCATCCCACAGGATCCTTCCTTCCTTGATTGCTATACTAGGGAGGAAAAGAGTGCTTCACTCTCTGGCAATTGACATCTTCCACATGGAAGTGACACATCACTTTTACTCATTTTTCATTGACCAGGGTAAGTATCCTAGTTATCTTTTGCTGCATAAAATACCCCAGAAAACTTAGCAGTTGAAAACATCAACATCGTTTATTTTCCTCCTGAATCAGCAATTTGGGCAGGTTTGGCAATGGCAGCTCATCCCTGCTCCATGTGTCAATTGGGATGGCTTAAAGGCTGAGAGCTGGAGTCCCTGGAGGCTTGCTCACTTACATGTCTAGTGTCATTGCTGGCTGGTAGCTGAAACTCAACTGGGACTGTTGGCTGGAACACCTTCACATGCCTCTCCACATGGTTACTTGACTTCTTCACCGTATAGTTGCTGGGTTCCAAGAATGATCATCCTCTAAGGATCAAGTGGAAGTGCATGGCATCCTTATGACCCTGTCTCTGAAGTCAGATAACACCACTTCCATCATGGTCACAAAGAACTGCCCAGGTTCAATTGAGGAGGACATAGAACCTCACTCGATGAGAGGAGTGCCAGTCACATATGGGATGGGATGTATAATGGCCCCCATTCGTGGGAAATACAGTCTACCACGGTACCTCATATAGCACATCAAATTCCCGTATGCCTACAAGGAGGATGCATCAGTTAGCTTGTTCTGCGTAACAAACCACCTCCACAATTAACAGATTGGAATAACTATTTTATTTAGCTCACAATTCTGTGGCTCATCCCTTGGTTCTAGCTATTCAATTGATCTCTGCTGGTCTGTCTCTTGTTTGTGTGGTCAGCTGGCAGCTGGTGGGTCAGTTGGTAGCTGGATCATCTAAGGCGTCCTCATTGACATATGAGGCCAGTTGGCAGGCTGTCAGCCAGGGCTGTTGGATAAGGTGACAGAGTCACTGGGCTCGTTTAGCAAACTAGCCTGAGCTACTTTGCATGTAGGGTTCTAAAGATCAATGAGGAAGAAGGCAAGCCCCGATACCTAAGTATTTTCACGTCTTTGTTTCATGCAACTGTTGTCAAATTGGCTAAAGAGAGTCACATGGCCAGGACCAGAGTCAGTGTAGGAGAGAATTACACAAGGGCTTGGATATAGGGAAGGGAATTAGTACAGCCAGTTTTGCTGACAAAACCATAACAGAGAGGTGAACTAGAATGTTTAACAGCGCTATTACTACCACAGTGCACCTACCTGGTCACCAGACATTTAGTTTACTCCTTCCTTAAGAAAATACATACATCCCTTTCTCAAGAGAGACCGCTCCAAAGTTCCATCCACCAATGGCAAGAAGCTCAGAGTCTAGGATCTGTGAATGAAGGGCACTAGCTTGTTCAGAGGGAACGCTGAGCAGTCATTTCACGTGAAGCCTGAATGTGGCTTCTTTTTTTTTTTTTAATTTTAATTTTGTTGGAGTATAGCTGATTTATAATGTTGTGTTAGTTTCAGGTATACAGCAAAGTAACTCAGTTCCATATATATATATATATATATATATATATATATATATATATATATATATATTCATTCTTTTTTAGGTTCTTTTCTCATATAGGTTATTACAGAATATTGAGTAGAGTTCCCTGTGCTATGCAGTAGGTCCTTGTTGGTTATGTATCTTATATATAGTGGTGTATGTGTATTCATCCCAAGCTCCTGATTTATCCCTCCTATGGCTTCTTTTGATCTGGAGACCTGTGGACTGAAAAGACGTTATCAACCATCCATTCAGCCACCCAGTGCACAAAGGATGGCCACAAAACTCTCCCATTATCCCAAGGGAAGAATGACACACATTAATCTCTGGTCATACCAATTATAAATTCCCCTGGGCAGACAGTTTGAGGGTCCCTGGCCCTGGGGATGGGGATTGCTTCTTCATTAGATCCAGACTCTTGTCCTGGAAATAGACCCTTGTCTATTATTTCCTGTGACATCTGAACCCTCCACTGGGGAGGTTCTTCCTTATTGGCCATCGTTTTGACCACAGCTGGATTGATTGTTGGGGAATATTTCCTTCTTGGGGACTGAGCAATTTTCTCAACCTCTTTCTTGCCATAGATAGAGAACCCCAAATTTCCTTTGTCTAGAACAGCCAAAGTTCACGTTGGCATTTCTTTTGGAAACACAAATCTTTCAAAACTTCTTTGAATTCTTCTCTGTTTAATTTCAGTCATCTCCCGGTGTCAGAGGTCATGTTCTTTTCAAGACATACTTCTGTGATTTGCTATATTTCTCTGCCTTTTCACTCCATCTATCTTTCAGTCTTTCTCTCTCTCTCTCTCTCTATCAGTCTGTGCATGCTTTGAGCCTGTTTGGGAAACACAATTTCTGGTTCTCTTTTCCCTGCGCCTTTTTGTTCAGTTGAAAGAATTTGCTGGCACCATACTTTTAGTTGGGCTTTAGTCTGAAGCACCTTAATCCATTCCATCTTCAATAGTAGGTTTGATTTTTTTTTTTTTTTCCTGCACATGGCTGAGTTTTAATCCCTCTAGGACCCAAGTTCTATCATTTATTGGTTGAGACTGAGAAGCATTTTCCTCTTCCTCTGACAAATCCATAGAATTCTGCTTCCCTTTCATCCCTCCTTACAACCAATCAGTTATTTTCTGAGCTTGTATTTTTCTTGTACCTTAACAAATGCAGTCAGCAGAAACATACCCACACTTGTAACATTGTGTTTGATGGCCCTTTCTAGAGTAGGGGTCAAACAAACTCTGGCCTGGGACCAAATCTGACCCACTGCCTATTTTTTCAAATAAAGTTTTATTGGAATATAGCCTGACCATTCATTTCCCTATGATCTATGACTGTGTTTAAGGTACAGCAGGCTGTGCTTAGTGTGACAGAGATCTTATAGCCAGTGAAGCCTAAAACATTTATGATCTGGCTCTTACAAAAGAAGCTCGCTGAGCCCTGCTCTAGACTTACAATTCTATTAGAGCATTTTTTGCCTTCCAGGACAGGAAGATATTTTGACCAAATGTTGGACCATTGTGTAGCTTGGGTTGCCACCTTTCAGTCTCTGATAATAGTTTCCTTGCTGCTTCTGCCACTTAGCAGCTATCAGTGCTGTATATTTGAGGTTTTGGGCAGCACTCTATTTCAGGTACCAATTTTTGTATCAGTAAAGATGTTATAGGTTGTGATGGGTTAATAAACAAACCTCATATTTGGCCTCCCACACCAGAGGTTTACTTCTTGCATACACGTCCTGGCCAGTGTGGGCCAGGAGGGAGCTTCTGCTCATCTGGGCTGGGCTGTAGGAGTCCTCCTCATGACAGATGCTTCTGTAATCATTGTACCATGGAGAGAAAGTGCCGTGAGACCTCTCACTGGCACTTACATGACTCTGCCCAGGAGAGAAACACTTCACTTCTGTTCACATTTTTCTGGCCAAAGCATGGCTACTTGGAACTTCAAAGGAGGTCAGAAAGTACACCCAGAAGGAACCCAGAAGAAGGAAATAGGGAATATTTTGGAAAGTCCCTGACCATCGCATCTTCTTTCTACTTTCTTTGGGTTTTGTTCTTTTCCAAATATCTGAAGTGGGATCTTTAATTCACCAGTTTTCAGCCTCCTTTCTTAGTATGGAGCTTGGCAGCGACAGGGAGCATTGAGATCAGCGGAGAGTCGCTAAGCCAATCAGGACGTGCAGGGATGTGCAGCCGCCGAAGGGAGCCCTTTCAGGAAGGAATGTAGCGGGGAGCCTGGTCCGGCTGCTTTGGTCAGAGTGCTGCACGTGGAGCAGGGCAGAGCCGGGCAGGCTGGGCCCCTCCAGGCAGCTCCACACGTGTCTCATCCACATCTGACCCTGCACATCGCCCTTCCTGGGGCTGCTTGGCTTCCGCCTCCCAAATCTTGTGCAGGCACCTGCGAGGGCCAGCTCTCACCTGGGAGCATTCCAGGAAGGGGATTCTGGTGAGGACTGGCTCCACTTTCCCCTCTCAATTCTGGCACAAATTCCTCTTCTGTTCAACTCTAACCAAGAGCCACGGAGGGAAAGGGGCTCTAAGAAATGTGACTCCCAGCAAAGCCAAATTGACAGTAGGACAATTCAGCTCAACTTTTAAGATGAACAATTTCCCTCTGAGCACCACTTTTACTGCACAACACAAGTTTGCTCATGGGAAGACTTTCAAAATTTTTCACAATTATTTTGCGTTTTACATTTAGATCTATGATCCATTTTGAGTTGATTTTTGTGAAAGGTGTAAAGTATGTGTCTAGATTCATATTTTCATGTGGGTATCTATTTAGTTGTTCCATCCTTTCTCCATTTAACTGTCTTTGCGCCTTTGTCAACATCAGTTGACTACATTAACGTGGGTCTTTCCAGTCCGTTGATCTATTTGTCTATTCTGCATTACCACACTGTCTTGATTACAGTTGCTTTGTACTAAGTCTTGAAATCAGGCAGTGTTGGTCCTCCAACTTTGTTCTTCTCCTTCAACATCGTGTTGGCTATTCTGGGTCTTTTGCCTCTTCGTTTAAACTTTAGAATCAGTGTGTTGATATCTACAAAATTAACTTGCTGTGATTTCGATTGGCATTGCATTGAATCTATAGATTAATTTGGAAAGAACTGACATCTTGACAATATTTTCTTCCTACTTATGTACATGGAATATCTTCCTATTTATTTACATGGAATATTTATTGAGATCATCTTTGATTTATTTCATCATAGTTTTATAGAATATTTTAGTTAGAATTTTTATTTATTCCTTTCACACCTCATGGTAAAATGGAGTATGACTGTATATGTGGGAAAGAATGAAAAAATATATTTTCTGTTACGTATCACACACACACAACACACACATATATATGACATGACACATATACTTAAAGGCAAATGTGTAGCATAGCTAAAGGCTGATTTCTTTTTGCCCAGTGACAACCCTTCAGATTAATTTGTGGTAATCAAATATATAATCATTTAGAATGGAAAATTGGCATCATTTCAATAAGGAATAGTCAGACTAGCATTGGTGGAAAGTACTCAGATGTGCAGGAAAGAGGGAGTGATGGTCACCACAGTAGTAATCTCATTTATGGTGCACCAGTGATGTACTCAACCCCGCCAGCCATGCAGTGTCTGTATTTCTGTTCATGTGAAGAAACAGGGACTTAGGGAGGCCCAGTGCTTACTCCAAGTTGCAGTTAGTGATGGAAATTGGTTTCTACCTTCAGTCTCTCGGACTTCAAAGCACTTCACTAAAATATCCTTTTTATAGAAAAGAAGTATTTTACATTAGACTGTCCTTTACCATCTAAAAGAACAGTACTGTTTAACAAAAAATGAAAAATACACGTGGAAAAGAATGAACATACAGATAATCTGTTGCTCCATGGAAAAGCCTCCAAGAAACAAAGCAGTTGTCACATAATAAATAAAAACAATGGGTGTTTAATAGGCTTGGCAATTAGAAGCGATCCCAAATTACCCCAAAATGCATTGAACAGGAAAGGATGAAATGGTCCAGGAGAGATAGGAGCCCATTATCATGAGAGTAGGTAATACCATGCTCAAGATCTCTCTTTTAAAGGCATTTTAGCACATTTTATTTATTTTGCATTGTATGGTAAATTTAAAAAATCTTTTTAAAGACATGTCTTAAAGGCATTTTCACATGTTTTAGTACTAATAAAGACATTTTAGTACATTTCATTTAGTTTACATAACATGGTAAATTTTTTTTTCCACGAAGGGAGGAGGGGTGAGGATATATAAACATATTTAATTTAGATTGACAGTGTTTTCGCTGTTTTTGTTCACTTTATTTTGAGCTACTCTATTTGTTTTATACTCTGAATTTTGAAAACTCAACTAGCTCCTAAGGAAGCAGCCACGGGGGAGCTGTAGTGGCTTCATTCATTTTCCTGTCCACTGGGGCCGGAATAAAGGACCGTGGAGGCCCGTGTAATTCAAGGTCTGAGGGCGTTCCGCTGTTTCATTTACTTATTAGCCTTAAGAAAAACGCATGATTCAGACGCAGGGCTAGGAAAGAATGTGGTTTATAAACTTACACATTCTTAATGAATACTGTACTGTTTTTTTCCTTGACAACCTTATAAAAGATTCTATTTAGTGGAGAAGTCCATATTAAGATGTTTGGAGTTAGACTTCAAAAGGAGAATGCAGAATAAATTGGTGGCTGTTCTCTTTCTGGAAGAGCCCAGATTCTTCAGTGGGCTCAGGTTTTGCAATGGTCAGGGCCACTGGCCTCATGAGCAGTGGCTGACCGTCTTAAGCCGTTGGCCATCTGGGAATCTGGTCCCCTCAACCGAGGCTGGGGACACTGCTTGGAGCTGGGGGTCCTTCTCTGGTGTGTGGGATGGACCAGGGAATGCCGCACATCTGGTGAGCGGGGGCGCCAGCCCCCTCAGATCAGATTACAACGGAGGGACTGAGGGCCTTTGTCCGCCCCCTCCTCCCTACAGGTATATTCACAATCAGAGTTTATGCTGTGTTAGCATGGAGACGTATGTAACCTCTGAGCTTAGAATCTTGGGTTTTTTGGTTGTCATTGTTCTGATTTTGAAAGAAATTAAAACATTTCTGTGGGCCCGTAAAAATATTAGGGGACCCAGGCTCTGTGTCCTCTGTGCCCAGTGAAGAGGTCACCTGCGGCCCAGACTAGTCACTTCTCAGTGATCAAGACGCTGATAGTTAAAAAAAAAAGAAAAAAGTGACATAGAGACTGCAATATTTAAAACCAAAACCCGTGTATCAAGTCTTACTACATAATGTACCCAGCTCAATAAGGCATTGGGTCTTCGACTGGATTACCGTTGGATCTTTTAAAAGGAGAAGCACAGAAAAAGCTCCTACAGGTAGTGTACTTTGTCCCCCTCTTCCTGGAAGGACTCACAATCACAGACTTTCTGTTCCTTTAGCTACTAATTTTCACTAGACAGTCACGCATATTTTCACACCATTTTCAGTCTTTCTGGAGAAATCAGAGCCAATAAAGTCAATGATTGTTTCTGCCCTACTGGGTTAATGAAATAAGTGAAAAGCCACACCAGGAAAACAGCTGTCCTGGTTATTTACTGGTTAGCTTTCTGTCCGCAGCTCAGTTAACTTCATTTGGGAAGGTTTAAAATAAAATTGGTTTTCACGGCTCCATGTGTGTAGCGATCGTGGTCTCAAATTTGATGTCTTCAGAAGACAGGCTGTCGGGTCCCTGTGTACCTCGACCCGTGGTGCCTGCGTGCTGGAGAGCACTGGTGGATACCTGACACCTTTTTGCAATGATTGGAACATGTGTCTGAGGGTAAGAGTACAATTAGGCACTTAATCGTGGCCAAAAATAGCAATGGCGGGAGGTTATAAGAACATCCCTTTGGATCCTTCTGTTTCCTGGCTGTTGTGGAAACAGATTCTTTTGGCCCCTCAAGGACTGGCCGCACCTGGTCTAGTGTATCGTCTCTGCACAAGCAGGGTGCAGAGCTCTGCTGCAAGGGTCTGCAGGAACAGACCGCCCCCAGCTCCCTGGGCTGGAGCCCTGGCTCTCTCCCCATCAGCTCCACGACCCTGGCGCCGTCTTTCCGTTCAGGTTTCCGTGCGTTTTCTCAGCTGTAGAACAGTGCAGGCACCAGTGCCCACCACCCCCATAGGGCTGTTGTGTTAAAGGGCTTAATGTACCTGCGTGCTTAGCACAAAAATATAGACATGAGTATTTGCTATGATTGCCTTTTTTCCGGGTATCGCTTGACGCAAGTAATTGGGAGAGAGAGGAAAGGGGAATGAAGGCATTGAGGGTGGGCCTGGGTCCCTTTTCTTTCTGCTGGGTGTCAGCCTGGGCCCCGTATGGTGGTTTGGCTGATCTGCTTTGCTTCCCGCTCTCCCTGTGGTTAGTGGCCTGATATCTGAAGGGGGCACGGGGGGGGGGGGCATCTCCAGGGTGAAGTTAGAGATGCTCGTGGCACGGGGTGAACCCTGTACCAACCAGAAAAGGTGAAGGCTTCCCCAGGCTCTGGTATTTGAAAGACCAGCCCCATACGTGCCAGATTGTACTGTAACTTTTAATATGCTAAAACCTCAGTGGAAGTTCTTAGGGCCCCGGCCATATGGGTTTTTGATTGAAACTCCTTTGAGTATTTCACCAACTAAATATATTGGGTGAGGATTAAAGATCTTAAACTGTGTTCCATCCCATAGTGTGTGCTGTTCAGAGCAAGGTTCCAGCATAATGTTTGGAGAAGCTCAAGCCTAAATCCAGGCTTGGATAATCAAAGGAAGTATGATGTCTATTACATTGTGTGAAATTGTATAGAATTGTAATAGTGTGCCTTTTAGGGGGTGTGTAACTAGAAAGAGATAAATAGAAAATGAGTATTAGTGTGCAAATGTGGATTTTTAAAAAATGCATTAGTAAGAGGCCAATAATAAATGTCCATTTTCTTTTTGCTACTGGAGCCCAAGAGAGGTGGGGAAGGAAACTAGCAAACTGACACATTCTTCTAAGTATTTCCCGCTCTCTCATCTTCTAGACCCTTTTCTATTAACCTATGTTCCCGTTAAAACATTAATTGCTGTGCATTAAAAGAAAAACTTCTCCCTTGAGAGCCTGAGATAGTTTTTAGGTTTTTTTTTTTAAATAAAACATTTCAAATCCATTTGGAGGCCTTAATTTCCTACAGTTGGGGTATTTCTGATCCTCTGGTGCAGGCAGTGAAGTTGGTTGTCTTATTTTATCTGTACCTTCTGTGTTCTTGCATTCACTTTTGAATGAAATCCATTTCTCCATTTACCAGGGAAAATTTGAATTTGATGCCATCCCTGTTTTGCATTATTTAAATATCCAATACTGGGTTATTTATATAGAAGAACATGGTTATTTAATAAGAAACTTAAATTTTCACAAGTTCAAACTGTTTTACTTCTGAAATCACTTTTAAAACCTGATATATTTCGACACTGATTAACATTGATAACATTCTGATAACAAGTCATGGGTACCACGGGTTTTCTAAATTGTACCTTTGCAATATTTTTTTTCTCTCCTTAGGAAGTTGAAGACCACGTGGCATTTTTAATAACAGTTCCAACTGCCCTGGCGATTTTCTTTGCTATCTTCATCCTCGTCTGCATCGAGTCAGTGTTTAAGAAGCTGCTCCGCCTTTTCTCTTTGGTGATATGGATTTGTCTCGTGGCCATGGGCTACTTGTTCATGTGTTTTGGAGGCACCGTCTCTCCCTGGGACCAGGTAAGCTGTTGAAATGCTCTTTGTGTTTGTTTTTCTGTGCTTTGATCTGTAACATACCAAGTTCTGTCAACTTGGCCCTAAACTGTAAACAGGAGACCAGTAGCTGAGAAGGAAGTCTTCTGAAACAGCTGTCTCAGGGATGTCCCCATGGTGAAGTCACTCAGCACCCGTTTTAGCTCCTCAGACCTGCTGGCCATTGGGGTGCTGCTTGGGCTCACATGGTCACGTGTTTCTTCTGATGGCGAAGTCTGCGTTTACACCTCTCACCACTTGGTCTTGGTAGCTCCGTTCTCCTCTAACCCCTGAGTTTCCCATTATTCTGGAATCCCTCTGGGACTGGAGCCTCACTTTGTGCCTCTAAGTCTCAAAGACTGGTCATTGCCCTTGAACTCTTTCTCAGTGACTGGATCTCCCTTCTTACAGACAGATGGCTGTGATACTGATTTTGTATCAACGTGATAACATCGTAGCAATAGGGAGACCCATAGTTCTTCATGTTGAAATGGGGGAGGCTCTTGACTTAGGAAATGGCTATGTCTGGAGGATGTTAGGTCTTTAGGAGAATGTAGGCTAATGGGCTTTTCCCGTGTACTGCTGCCACAAGGCTGTAGCCTGCTGACTGCTTGATCAGGTGCTGGGTCGTCCAGGGCGCAGGTGTGGGCTGCAGATGGGGGTGTGCTAGTTGCTAGCTTCAAGTTTGTGATGGAAGCCAAGGGGTTCTGTCGCCCTCCAGGGAGAGACGAAACTGAGCACCAGGAGGGCTGTCCCTGAGTTGGTGGAGACTCAAGAGCCCGGGGTAGGAGAGGAACGGGAACCACAGATGGATAGAGGAGAAGTCATTAGGAGGTGAGGACCAGGGAGGGTGAATTGCTGTGGAGGCCAACGGAGAAGAGAGGTTCCAGATGGGAACGCACAAAAGGGTTGACGTGCCTGAGCCAAGAGAGCGCTGGGTGAGCCCAAGCATGAGGTTTCCAGAGAATTCTGTCCCATGACCTCAGCCAAACCATCATGCTCTTCGGGCCTCGGTTTCTTCTGCAAAGGAAGAGGCTGGACGAAGTGAACTCAGGTTGGTCCCTCTGGCTCTAAAGGGTGCTGTGATGGTGAGCACAGGTGGAAACAGTGCCTTTCCTCTCCTGCAGCTCCCCGAAGAGGCCCCAGTGCTCAGGGAAGCTCCCCTGGCCGTCTGCGCCTCACGACCCCGTTCAAGCCTCTTGCAGGGCTGGACACCCCCCCCCCACCCCTGCCTCCACGCTCCGGCCAGCTCCTTCCCCGCCCCCGCTCCCCCCTTTGTCCTTCACACGCCCTCACCCAGCTGCCATCGACGGCACGGCACGTGTGGTCCGAGGTCCCTCCGCCTTCACACCAGTGCACGTGGACAGAAACAAAACCGGTTCAGAGCATCATTTGCTTTCTGTGGTGTGGACCCAGTGGCCTCTCCTAGCACCAGTGCCACCTTGTTTTAACAAAACAGTTTTAGAAGAAGCCTTACTACCTGGAACGGCAGTTTCCTTTTGTTCAGAATTCTCTGAGCTTCCTTTTCCGTGTGAATTACGGAATCAGTTTGTCACGTTCAGTGAAAGCTCTAATGTTACTTTCACTAACCTCATCGGGCCCCTTCCCAGAGCGGCCTCCCCAGGGGTCCAGCTGCCACCCCACCGGGCCACCCCCCATCTTTCTTGTTGTTCTGTAGCACTCGTGATGATCTACAGCACCTCAGAGCACGTGACATACCCCTCTCTTTGTTAATCAACTGTCTCCCCTGCAAGAATATAAACTCCTTCCGGGGTCGGGGGGTGGATTTGACCATCATCGGCTGCTGTGTCTTCGCATCTCTGAGCATTCTCTGCCGGTAGGAGCACCCAGAGCTGCTTGTGCAGTGCTTTCCTTAGTGGATGACTGTAGTTTTTCACTTTCAGCTTTGTTGTTGTTGGATTTGTGTGTGCGTGTGTATGCACTTGTTCCGTTTTCACTTATCTGCTGGTTTTATAACATACACCTTGGTTTTATTGCTGCTATCTGCCCGCTTGTACAAGATCTCTCTAAGCATCTTAAACATACCTATCTCACAGTCATTTTGCTTTCGTTTTTTCCAGATCGGTTCCCCAGGTGTTGAGTTGGTTGGCTCAGTTTCTTGGCATCAGCTTTGATGTTGTTGTTTCTGACTTTAAGTTGAACTGGGAATCTTCACCCCCTGACCCGTGATCCCACCCTAACCCTCATGCCACCGGGGCCCTGGGCAGAGAGAGCTCCTGCGTGCAGCCTCAGCCCTGTTGATGTGGCAGGTGGCCTGGGCAGGCGTCTAGGAGCACAGCTGTGTGTGCTTGGTGCCCAGAAAAGGCCACAGCCGGGCTCGGCGGTGGCGGCTATTCCTGGCCACTGTTTCTAAGCCGGGGGCTTGGCCAGGGTGCACGCCTCACGCTGGAGGGCTGCTCACACCTCTTGCCGGAAGAGGGGCACTTTGGGCCCTGTGCCTCCCCTGGAACTTGAAATCCAGCCCAGCACTCCCGGCTACTCCTGCCCCTTCAGCAGGGGACTTGAAATGTAGTCATTCTGCCAGATTGACCCCAGGTTTACTCTCTGGCGTCTTTTGGTATCAGCACCACAGATGCAGGCCCCTCACTGAACGCTGACCTTCCAGAAGTGTTAGAATAGGCTCAGTGCGCTTGAGGAAGTGAGCTCAAGGAATGGTTCCCACTAGAAGGTGTTTCCGTGAACAGTACCGTTGTGAGGGGATGCAGGAGATCACCTGCTGCACTGACGGGGACGGTCCACACAGGGCCCCTCACCGCTGACGCCAAGGGCAGGTTCGGGGGTCCCAAGGCCACCCCGAGGCTTAATCACTTGCTAGAAGGACTCAGAACTCACTGAAAGCTGTAATACTCATGGTTGTGGTCTCTTACAGAGAAAGAATACAGATTAGCATCAGCCAAGGGGAGTGTGCAGGAGAACTGCCAGTTCTAAAGCCTCCATTGTTCCCTCCTGGCTGCAACATGTAGCGCGGTGCATGGGGAATACTGCCTGCCTGCGAGGGTTCACAGAGCCCTGTGTGTCCGGGCTTTTGACTGGGACTCCTCACGTGCCGCCTGTGTGGCTGTCGGTCTCAGCCTCTCTGTGGACAGAGCTGACACCGCGTGGCCCTGAGCATCCTTCGTGAATCGCATTCGGACGGTCTGCTGGCCAAAGCCCCCAGGCAAACAGAGTCCTCTCAGGCGGGGCATTCCTGGGGCCTGGAGCTGCCCTCCCAGGAGCCCAGGGCAAAGGCAGAGCTGCCTCTGGGTGAGGCTGGTTCTTCCCTGTACAGGTGGGTCGAGTGTAGATCTCGGCCCGTCAACAGCTCCAGTGCAGAACCCAGAATAGAAACGGCCGGCACGGGCGTCGTCTGGACGGTGCCACCCCTGTTCTGGGTGCTTCCCTTACACAAACCCATCCAATCCTTGTGTAGCTCCGTGGGGTGGGCGTCATGGTACCCAGGCTCCCCAAGGGGCCCAGGCTTCCACACGGGTGGCACCTTGCTCCCGGCCGGGCTGCAGGTGAGCAGAACAGGAGATTTGAACTCAGGGCTCTGACTCCAGAGGCCACTGTGGTCCATGATACCGTGGTTCTCAAGAGGGAGTGATTTCACCCCCAGGGGCCGTTCGTCCCTGTCTGGAAACGTCTTTGATTGTCACAGCCTGGTTGGGGGTCATCTAGTGAGTAGAGGCCGTAGATGCTGCTCTACATGCCACAAACGCCCTGCAATGCACAGGTCAGCCACATCACCAAGAATTATCCATCCCCGGGCGCCTGGAGTGCTGAATCTGAGAAACGCTGTATTTTGAGGTGCTCGCCCTGGTTGTCTTTTAAACTTAGACCCAGTTCTCAAAGCCTCAGTAAGTGGAATTGTAGAGTTGCCAGGGCACGGCTTAAGAGTGATGGTTCCGTTTTGATCAGGCAAAGATGAGTGATTTCACAGCGTGTATCCTGGAGAAAGTACCCTCAGGGGAAAGGGTGGCAGGTTTGAGATTGGTCACCAGCGTGGTTTGGAAGGGGTCCCTGGGGAAATAAGGAAAACACGGAGGACGGAACTTCAGTGGCTTTGCCCTCACAGCCCTGACTGCGTGTGGAGGCCTCTCATCTTAATTCGGCTCAAGTCGCCCCCAGCTTGGAGTCCCCTCCTACCCTCTGCCACCAGCACCCCAACCCAGCTGACATTTGTTCCACACAGCTGCCTCCTGGACAAAAAGTATTTAAAAATGATATTCTGTTGATGGTTCCAAACATTCAGAGGGAAGCCGGGTGGTAAATTGCAGAGTTTGGGGCTCCAGCTGTTACAGTGGCAGCGTCTGCATTTTGCAGGGAAATTCTCTGCCTGCTTCTGGCTCAGGCTGATCTGCTGAAATGCCCTCCGTGTGCTGTGGCGAGCTCCCCATTGCTCACATGGTAGAGGGGCTGTCGATGCACCGTATCTTCTTTTTCTGAATGTCTGAAAATACTTGAACAATTTTGAACTCGGCAGAGGAGGATTCAAGGTGTCTGCTTCCTCTGTTCTGTTAGGTAACGGAAAGGGGATAATTTTTATTTCATTTTTTTTTTTTTTTATTTCATTTTTTTAAAGACACCAGCGGCACTGTGTCTGGGGCCCACAGTCCCCTCTTCTGCACGTGCCCGGGCCACCACACGACATGACAGTACTTCCTGTCTGAGGGCCTCTGGAGCACAGGGCCTTCCTGATAGGTAAGTCCTGTTGAAAGAGGCTTAATGGAGGTTCACAAATAGTGTCTCCCAGCTCTGGAGCCCGACGTCTGAAATCACGATGTGGGCAGGGCCACGCTCCCCCTGAAGGCGCCAGGGCAGGATCCTTCCCTGCCTCTTCCAGCCTCATGTGGCTGCTGGTAACCTTGTGTTCCGTGGATTGTAGACACACCTCTGCAACGTCCGTCATCACGTGGCACTTTTCTCCCCGTGTCTCTTCGCTTCTTATAAGGACACCCATCAGACTGGACTTAGGGAACCCCAATGATTTCTTCTTAACTTGACCATGTTTGCAAAGGCTCTGGTTTTAAGTAAGGTCACATCACAGGTACTGGGAGTTAGGATTTGAACACATCTTTGTGGGGGGGACACCATTCAACTCATGACAGATGTTACTTCACGGGAAGACACTGTTCCCTAAGAGGATGGTCTCCTGTTGCAGGAAGCCAGTCCCATCTCGGGGCCTCTGCGGCTCTGATATTTACTTCCCCCTCTTCGATAGCTGACAGCTGCTCTTGATGTCGACCTTCGCTTAAACCACAAATCCACCTTGGGATTAAATGTATGCTGTGGAGATTTTTGACCCATTTTCAAACCAGTGTCTGGGAATTAGAAACATTCTTGTGTGTGAATAGCCTGCTGGAATAAACAGAACAGAAAGAGAAAATAAGCTGGTGATTGATCACATTGCCTTGTAAACAAGCACAGCATCATAAACGAATGTTTGCACGTTAGGTTGGTTTACTCTGCCAGTCTGAATAATGAAGGTGCTTCTTTGGGGTTTCTACCTGAGTGACATGATGACACTTTTCTTGCCTGATACAGTTTTGTAATGTCTTTGGTTTACTTAGTGCAGCCTAGACATTTAGGTGATGTTTTAATTTATGACTCTCTATCAAGACAAATCCATTCCATCTCAGCTGAAAACCCCTGACTTAGGTCCTTCCCTCTGAGAAGAGAAGACGTTGAGAAGGTGGCAGGGCAGGAAGGCGGTCGCCTGCGATGGCTGATGTTAGCCTGTAGCCACTGGGTTGGCCAAGTGAGGACCAGCGAGTGAGTCGTATTTGCATTTGATTCCAGAGTTCTGCTTCCCTTGTATTAAGAGCCCATTGACCAGAGTTAAATAAAAACTTCCATTTCTGACAACCCCATTTCCGCCTTGGCAGGGAGACCAGGCTGCAGTTACTGTATAGATCTGTTAAATTACCAATGTGAAAGGCTAACATTTTGCTCCAGGAAGAAGAGACTTTCTTTGCCCTATTACCTGAAAGGATGCCAGACATTCACCATGTACCTGTGTATGTTTTCCTACAAAAACAGGACGTCAGTGTTCAAACATCTTTTTTTAATTGAAAATGGGTGAGAATGAAAGAAAAGCAAGGCCTCTCATAGGTTTTGAAATGGCACAGAGTCAGTTTTCAGGTGCAGTCACTTGGAGAGCTATTAAAGAATGTATTTACTCCTGGAAGAACCTAGTAGCATATGAGTGAGAGGAGAAATCCAGCCTGTTCCTAAGTATCCAAGAAAGCCATCTCTGTATGCTTTTGTGCACCAAGGTTGATTTCTTAAGGGACATTTTGGACTTAATATGAAGAAGAACATATCTGAGAAAAGTTAAAAGTAATATAAAAATTATTTCATTTAACAACAAAGATGTAGGGATTTTCTAAACCTCTTTTTTTTTTTTTAAATAATGGCAAGAAATGTACTGATGAAATGTGAATTTTAAGGAAGTGCAGCACAGCTGGACACAGCCCCAAGTGAAGTTATTTTGAGATCCCTACATATTTCTGGCTGTTGAGCACGGAGGTGGCATTGCTGTATTCTCTCTACCGTTCCTTCCCAGCCGGAGTGTTGTGAAAACCACACAGGCTGTGCAGTGAACTGGGGATTTATCACCACCCTCACCGGGGCTTCCCAGCCCTGGCCTTGCTTGAAGAGACAAGTCTGCTGCTGTTTCTGGAACAATCTCCGTGCTTCCTCTTCTTTTCTCTCCTCCCGTGCTTTTCTTTAGAGGAGCATAAGCCCTGGTACTTAAGATTGGCATCTCCATCAAGCTGTTTTCTGGCAATGGAAGGGATGCGGCCGTTCTCGCCTCTGAGCTTTTGCGGTCCTCCCTCCACCCCATGCCCACATCAACATACATTTTAAAGGCGGGGTGGCCTCGGAGGCATTTTTGTTTGCTGCTCTGTTCCCAGTGTGCAGCACAGTGTCACGTGCATGGGGATCACAACGCAAATACTTGAGGAACTAATTGAACGAGTGCACGCATAACATATCTGTCTGCTGGTCCCCTCCTCCGCGGTCAGGATAGAAGACCCTTCCGCGGTCCTGGTTCTTCCTTGCTCCAGGCACCGTTCAATTACTTTACATACATGCCTTCCTGATCTGTACAACCCTGCGACGTCACTACTATTATTACGTGCAACTTGAAGATGAGAAAACTGAAACCCAGAGAGGTTAAGCAACTTTCCCAAAGTCACACAATTAGGAAGAGAGCCAGAATTTGAACATGACATTCTGGCACCATGCGTGATCATCACACGTCATCTTCCTCTGTGCCTCGTCATTGGTGACTGTGGGGTGTTTCCTGTGGTGCCTCAGCAAATGACAGATTATTATGTGACGAGGAAGGGGGCACACTGGAGAATTCTGCATTGTTCTGTCTGTTACATGTTGTTTGGAAAAACTTCATGGGGTGGGAGCTGTTGCTTCAGAGATGCCAAAAAATTGATCACATCACTGTTCTGAATTGCTAGTGATTTTCCCAGTTGGAGGTATTTTCATTCATCAGACGAGTCAGTAAGAGAAACGGGACATTTCGGCCCAAGGAACAAATGTCTGTGTGCCCATATTAGTCAGCATTACTGTTTGGAAATCAATGATTGCTTTCATACTGAAATGAACATAACTCCCTTATTAACAGATTCCCTGTAATTACACTTCTTTCTGCTGGTTTTCTCATCTGGGTCTGTCTTAGCATCTGTGTACCAGTAATCAGTCCCTTTCTTCCCTGTAGGAAAAACCCCTTAGGCTCAAAGGACCATTTCCTGGGATACTGGCTCTTCCAGTAAGGCACTCGTGTCCTAGGGGGTGGCCACCATCATAAGGAAGCTGGTCCTGTGTGTGCAGCAATCAGGGCCTCTGGGGAAGTCAGTGTGTGGTCAGAAGAAGGAATCATGACAGTAATCTGGAGTTTGTAGTGTTTTCCTGAAAGAGCTGGAACTTTACAAGGGAGGAAAAATGTTCTGTAGGCTTCCAAAACATCTGTTACTAACTCTGTTTAAATGGAGACATTTTTGATGGTGATTATCTTAGGGCTTCCTGCTTCATGTCCCTCGTATTTGCCAAATGATTTGATAAAACGCTGTGTTTGTCATAGAATTCCAGCTACTTTGGCCTTGGATCTTGGATGCTGTTGTTATATCCAAAGAAACATACTTACGGGAACTGGTGAATAATATAACCTGTGATTGTCCTGTTCGGACAGTGTGTGTGAGTGCCGGGGAGCTGCTGACGTGAAGGGGAGTGAATTCTAGACTCCAGGCTGGAGCAGCAAGTTCTCAGGAAAAAAATACATCCCGAGTTTAAATTGTTTCCTATTAAGAGTTGCTAAGCAACACCTCACTTAGCTTCCCCAGTATTTGGTGTTTCAGATTTCCTTTTCTCAGCAGCCACTAACATCATCCTCGCCCAGCAATTTCACAGAGTTGAGAAACCAGAAACTAGAGTTTGGAAAGGCAAAGGTGCTGAAATTCTCGGGACAGAAAACCTAGGAAGAGAGAGGAGAGAACTAGAGAGAGAGAGGGAGCTCCAGAGGTTTGTAGAAAGTACCTTGAGTTTCCGCCTGAGCACCGACTCGCACACACAGGGGAGAAACCTACCACAGGCCCGAGGAAGGACCTCTGGGAAAGAACAGATGGATTAATTCCTGGCACAAGGTCTGGAGAGCAAGCACCAGTGACGGAGAGTTCCTGATGCAAAGGGAATCAGTTCATCAAGAAGACCTAACAGTTCCAAATACTTATATGCCTAATAAGAGAGATGCAAAATAGGTGATGCGAAAACCCATATCTAACTCAGAGATTGAAACACGCTATCTCAATAACAGATGGGACAATAAGAAAGAAAATCAATAAGGATGTAGGAGATTCACAAAGTATTACCAAACAAATTGATCTAATTGATGTTTATAGAGCTCCCCAGCCAACAATGCAGAATATGTGTTCTTTTAAACGCATGTGGAACATTTACCAAGAGGGACCATATTCTTTCATTGTTTTTTCTTTTAATATCTGTTTTGGAGTATAATTGCTTTACAAAGTTGTGTTAGTTTCTGTTGTACAACAAAGTGAATCAGCCAAATGCATACATATATCCCTCTCCCCTCCCACCTACCCTATCCCACCCCTCTACGTGGGCACAAAGCATCGAGCTGATCTCCCTTTGCTATGCAGCAGCTTCCCACTAACCATCCATTTTACATTTGGTAGTGTATATATCAGTGCTGCTCTCTCACTTCGTCCCAGCTTCCCCTCCCCCCTCCCCGTGTCCTCAAGTCCATTCTCTACATCTTCGTCTTTATTCCTGTCCTGCCCCTAGGTTCTTCAGAACCATTTTCTTTTTTTTTTCAATTCCATATATATGTGTTAGCATACAGTATTTGTTTTTCTGTTTCTGACTTACTTCACTCTGCATGACGGACTCTCGGTCCATCCACCTCATTACAGATAACTCACTTTCGTTCCTTTTTATGGCTGAGTAATATTCCATTGTATATATGTGCCACATCTTCTTTATCCATTCATCTGTTGATGGACATTTAGGTTGGGTCCATGTCCTGGCTATTGTAAACAGAGCTGCAATGAACATTGTGGTACATGACTCTTTCTGACTTATGGTTTTCTTTTTTTTTTTTTTTTTTTTTTTTTTTTTTTTTTTTTAAATTTATTTATTTATTTATTTTTGGCTGTGTTGGGTCTTCGTTTCTGTGCGAGGGCTTTCTCTAGTTGTGGCAAGCGGGGGCCACTCTTCATCGCGGTGCGCGGGCCTCTCGCTATCGTGGCCTCTCCTGTTGCGGAGCACAGACTCCAGACGCGCAGGCTCAGTAATTGTGGCTCACGGGCCCAGTTGCTCTGCGGCATGTGGGATCTTCCCAGACCAGGGCTCGAACCCGTGTCCCCTGCATTGGCAGGCAGATTCCCAACCACTGCGCCACCAGGGAAGCCCAACTTATGGTTTTCTTAAGGTATATGCCCAGTAGTGAGATTGCTGGGTCATATGGTAGTTATATTTTTAGTTTTTTAAGGAACCTTCATACTGTTTTCCATAGTGGCTGTATCAATTTACATTCCCACCAACAGTGCAGGAGGGTAGGGACCACATTCTTGATCCTAAAAGTCTCGCTAAGCTTAAAAAGATTACTTTCGTATAAAGTGCGCTCTCTGGCCATAACGGACTTAAACTTGAAGTCAATAACGTAAAGAAGTTTGGAATATCAATCAATATTTGGAAACTAAACAACCCATTTCTAAATAACTCTGAAGGCCAAGAAGAAATTACAAGGGGAATTGGAAAGTATGTTGAACTGAATGAAATGAAAACATGATGGATCACAGTTTGCAGGGTGCACCTAAATCGGCACTTAGAAATTTGTAGCGTCAAATGTTTATAGTACAAAAGAGGAAAGGGCTCAAATCAACAACGTAAGCTTCCAACGTAAGAAACTAGAAAAAGGAGTACAAATTAGAAGAAAGGAAATAAAAAGGAGCAAAAAACAATGAAATTGTAAACAGAAAAACAATAAAGATAATCAGTGAACCCAAAACTGGTCCTTTGAGAAGATCCATAAAATAGGTAAATCTCTAGCAAGACTGATCAGAAATAAAGATAGAAGACAAAATTACCAGTATTAGAAATGTGAGAGGGGCTGTCCCTATAGATCCTACAGACTTTAAAAGGATAAGGAAATACTATGAACAGCTTTATGCCAATAAATTCCACAGTCTAGATGAAATGGACAAATTCCTTGGAAAGCAAACTAGCAAAGCTCATTCAAGAAGAAATAGATAACTTGAATTGCCCTATATGTATGAAATAATCTGAATATGTTGTCAAATATCTTCCTACAAAGAAAATTCCAGGCCCAAATGCCTTCTCTGGTGAGTTCTACCAAAATTTAAGGAGGAAATAATCCCAATACTATTCAAGTTCTGCAAGATAGAAGAAGGAACATATTTCCCAACTCATGTCATGAGGCCAGGATTACTCTGATACCAAAGCCAAAGACGTTACAAGGAAAGAAAACTACAGATCAATCTCTCTCGAACATAGATGCAAGAATTCTTTTAAAAATTTTAGTAAATTTAATCCAGCAAAACAATGGAATTTATATCAAGAATGCAAAGTTGGTTTAACATTCAAAAATCAATTCATGTGATTTACCACATTAACAGATCATTTCAGTAATTGCAATGCCTGCCATCGTTTTGGTAGATAAAGGGGAGACATTTGACAAAATTCAACATCTACTCATGATAGCATCTCTCAGCAATCTGGGAGTAGAAAGGGACTTCCTCAAACCAATAAAGGGCAATTGAATAAAAAGTATAGCATTGGGACTTCCCTGGTGGTGCAGTGGTTAAGAATCCGCCTGCCAATGCAGGGGTCACGGGTTCAAGCCCTGGTCCGGGAAGACCCCACATGCCATGGAGCAGCTAAGCCCATGCGCCACAACTACTGAGCCCACGTGCCACACTTCTGAGCCCACGTGCTACAGCTACTGAAACCCGCGTGCCTAGACCCCATGCTCTGCAACAAGAGAAGCCACCGCAATGAGAAGGCCGCACACCACAACGAAGAGTAGCCCCTGCTCACCGCAGCTAGAGAAAGCCCGCGTGCAGCAATGCAGCCAAAATAAATAAATAAATTTATAAAATAATAAAGAAACCAGTGTAGCATCATACTTAATTGGGAAGCACTGAATGATGTTACCTGTGATCTGGATAAGGTAAGAAGAATCAAAAGACATAGAGACTAGAACATAAGAAGTTAGGCTGGCTTTATCTGTCTGTGTGTGCACTGTCCATTATATTAAAAATCCTATGGAACCTAAAAAATGCTGCTAGTAAACCACTAGTAAGTGGGTTTAGTGAGGATGCAGTTTACAAGATTGAGATAAAATAAACTGTATTCCTATATATTGGAATCTTCCAACCATAAATTGAAAAAAATACCACTTAATATAGCATCAAAATGTAAAATACTTAGGAGTATATTTGAATAAACGTGTATAATTCTTCTACACAGAAAACTATAAGACATTGTTGACAGAAATTAATGAAATGAGTAACTGGAGAGATAGACTCTGTTCGTGGATCCAAAGACTCAATGTTGTTAAGCTGTCAATTCTCCCCCAATTCGTTCTGTACAGGCAACGCACTCTCAACAAGCTGTTTATAGAGAGTAGCAGGCAGATTCTAAGATATGTGTGCACATGCAAAATACCTAGAAGAGCTAAAACAAATTTGAAAAAGCAGAACGTAGAGATTTTACTCTACTGGATTTCAGGATTTATTATAAAACTCCATAATCAACCTAGTATAGTATTGGTGTAAAAATAGACATTTAGGCCAATGGAATACAATAGATTGTCCAGAAATAGTCCCACATATATATGGTCAATTTAGTTTTGATTATGTTCCAAGCCAATTTAATGGGGGAAAGTATAAGCTTTTCAACAATAGCTGTTGAAAAAATTAGTCTTGTGCAAAAAATAAACTTCCATTCATATATATGTGCATATATATATATATATAAAATGTATAAAAAAATGAACTCAAAATGGATCATAGATTTAAAAGTTAGTCCTCAAACTATTAAACTTCCAGAAGAAAACATGAGGACCATGAGAAAAGATCTTGGTACCCTTGGCTTAGAAAGCTGTTTGTTAAATAGAATACGCCACAAATTGTCAACTGTTAAAGAAAAAGCCCTTATCCATAGGATTTGATCAAAATGTAAAAACTCTTCCTACTCAAATGCACTTTTATGAAAGTGAAAATGCAAGCCATGGACTGGGAACAATAGTTAAAAAATATATATCTGGCAAAGCACTTGTACTTAGGATGTCGAACAGACTCTTACAACTGAATTATACCTCAGTACAGGTGTATAATTAGTGAATGAGGTTTTGTAGTGCACAAAGAATTTTCATACTCCATTCCAAATTATTGATACAATATCCTCAAATGGGAGGTAGGATTCCCATTTTAAACATGAAAACCGCCCCCAAAAAACCTGAGATACAAAAAGAGGCTTTGTGACTCTCCAAAAACATGTAGCAGGTGGAAGGCTGGAACCCACTATGTCTTTCTTCCTTCCATTCAGGTGAGCTGACTCACCCACTATTGGCTGTGTCCCCCTGATGCCTTTATAGTGGCTGAAAGAAAGGAGGGGTCTTTACGGAGGACAAAGATACCGAGATGTTCTAAGAGAATGGCAAGATTTCCATTTTTATCATGTCTAAAAAGGAGATGATTCCTTGAGCAAAGATTTCTTACCTATTCAATTTTTTTAAAGATTGGGCAGTCAGTTGCTGAGTTGTGTGAAATTCAATCTCTGCTCAGCCTGTTTTTAAAAGAATTTTTTTTCATTGAACATGGTACACGTATAAAATGTGTAAGTCACCAATCTGTATTTTCTTTAATGCTCTTAATATGAAAAAAATACTTTTATTACTGTTTTACCTCCTGCTGGGGGATGTAACTAAAGAACCAAATATTCTAAGATGTGTAACACAGATGCGTTAGGCTAAAAATTGTGAAGCAAAGAAATAACTTTTTTTGGTAGACAGATGAACCAAAGTTCTTAAAGAAGGGAAATAAATGGGGAGTTATTATAACAAAATAAAAAATTAACTTTATCATATTCGCCCAGATACAGATAAATACACCAAGGGAAAGGAAGGGAGAACTCAGAAAGAGACCTGTCTTTTATGGCAGAGATGAAATTAAAACTAGCAGCGGTGGGATGAACTATTCAGTAAGTGAAAAAAGGAATACATGAAATAAATGAACAAAAGAAAGAAAGAGATTTTTCTTATGGAAAGAATCAAATTCCTACTTTATTCCATATAAAAATACGAATTCTAGCTGGATTAAAATCTAAATGAGGAAAGCAAACCATTAAGGTTTTCACAGAAGTGTAGCGGGAAATCTCTTTATAACATCAGTGTAGGGAAGGGTTTCTTAAATAAGGTATGAAGAGAAAAAACTTTTTTTTAATTATGAAAGAAAATTGATGGAGAAATATAAAAGGAAAGACCCATCCCAATTATTTTTATTTCTTTGTAGATACTTAAGAAACAGCCTTACATGTGTGACCAAGGAGGCATGTAGATGAATTGGTTGGGAACTGGATAAATCAATTACAGTACTTTATTCAATAAAATACTAAATAAGACTCAAATGAATACATAGATCTACATGTATCAATACTGAGAAATCTTGGAAGCATAGTGCTGAGTAGAAAAGTTGCAGAACGATGCTAATTTTATATATAGTTATACTTTGAATACTTACAGATGCAAGTATTCAAAAAATAAAAAAACATGAATGAGAAGAATAATGTACTGATTTCCCCCTCTTGGTTTTTTGTGGGGAAAGCGAGAAGATAATGTGAAGAGGAGACTTTAGCTGTAACTTCCTCAGTGTGTGTGTGTGGTAAATATACATATACATATATATGAAAAAATAGGATTGAAGGCTACTGTGGCATAACGTTCAGTGTATGAGGTGTGTTTACGGGAGGCTGTCATATGACTTGTATTTTTAAGAATTCTGGTTTTAGTGGTTTTAGTGTTTCACATTTTAGAGTAAAATTAAAAAGATAAAAAGAACATCTGTTGTACTGAATATGACTTTGCCTTTGACCTGCATTTGCCATTCTGGATCGTGGGTCCCAGCCCAGCTTTTAGAATCTGACTCCGTTCGTTATCAGCCCGTGAGCCCCTTCTGAGGGCAGCCGTCTCTCCTGCTGTTTCCTGTCCCTCAGCCTCTGGGGTGTGATTGTTGTTCACCATGGTGAAAAAAAAATAACCCTCCTTTTTTACCTACATGTGTGTTATTACTAGTTTTAATAAAGCATGTTCTATTTTTCAAACTTTAAAAATATTGTTTAGCACTCTATCAGTGACAGGGAATTAATACTGAATGATGGTAAGATATGGTCACTGGGATGCGTATTTAACAATGAATGAAAATCCAATCAAAATGTCCAAAGAACATAACCACTTACAAGAAATAGCTAAATGGTGATATCATCACATTTTCATGGAATAAATCCTTGGGGGATTAATTAATGGCCATAATCCTTAAATCCTATAAAGTAATTGTTATTACAATTAAATGTTAATTGTTTTCCTTGGTTTCCAACTATTCCAAAAAAAAAAAAGAAAAAACCCCAAACTGTTGACAAAATATTTGAGAATGAAGGATTGAAATTAAGGCATCTTTGTCTTTGAACTTTACATATGTGTGCTGTTGAGTATGACACAGTTGTACTTTTGACAATGTTTTTCTGTTGACCCATGATGATAACAATTAACACATTAGCATGGAAGAATTAAATGAAATAATTGTACTAGATTGATTCAAATCCTGCCACTCTCTTCCTTCAGTTACCTTCTGCATGTCTTCTTTTTTTTTTTTATGATTTGAAACTTTGTATTTAAGGAAAAACACTAATTTTCCAACAAAATGCTAATACTTTTAAACTATGGCACTTAAATTTATTCATAGTCATCAGAAAACTTTAGAATTTCTAGAGATTTAAAACAAAAACCTGACAGCTTCATTAAATATGCTAGGAAAAACATGTACCCAAGTCATCCAATGGACTCTTCTTTCTCAAGTTCTGGGGGTCAGTGCATATGGATTTTGGATTCATGTTTCCTACTACTTTGTAGATGGTACTAGCTTATTTTTAAACATAAACACTGGACAGAACAGAGAAGAGGGGAACATGAAAGAGGTAAGGAACCAGCAGAATTAGCAATCCATGAAGAAAAAGGAACGGACAATTCTTGTAACACATACGGATTAAATGGGTAGTGGCAGGAGGTTAAGGAATGGTGCTGGGGATTGACAGAGCCTTACGATAAAGGGAAGAATACATTCTATAAATTATCAGCACAGTATGCGATATATTTTATCAAGCTCTGAATTTGAGATATTTTAAAGTTCTGATTTTTCTTTATCGAAGTTCCATTTAGCAGGATACGTTTTCCCCTGTCAAAAACTACTTTTCTCATTTGCTAAATGCTATAGTCCTTTAGAACTCTGTACAGAGACTTGTTTCATGAAACAAGGGAGGGAGATGCCTCAATATTCTTTAGTGGTTGCTGCTTCTCCCAACACTACCTTTTTCTCTACCTTTGACTATTTTTTATTTTTTTTTGCATGTCTTCTTTTAAGGTATGTGCTAGGGCTTAACTGCAGACACAGTCAGTGTGCTGATTACAAAAACTCGGTCAACATCTAATGCTTTGCATTCTAAGTCAACTTCTCGCTCCATACGTCTTTGAAGAAGATGAAACTCAGCATCTAGATACTTCTTTTTTATTGGAAGTGCAGAGACACCAAGGCTAAGTGGGGGACATATGGATGGTCCGTACTCTTAGGATGTGGGCACAAACCCCAAGAGCTGTCTTAGAGACTGAAAGCAGAAACAGGCCTTTACAGTCTGGAGGGCATCTTTCTGTTGGCCTCTGGTGCAGCCTCTGTCTAAGCCATCGTCTGGGTATTTGTGAGTGTCACAGGGCAGAGAGCACAGAGACTCTCTAGACCTCACGGGATGGAGGTTAAGGGTCCTACAAAGCTGTGTCCCACATACTGTGATTATAGACAGCCATCTGTTTTAGCCAAGATTTCTTTGGTGTCTGTCCTGTTCAAGGACTGCTTGGGGCCAGGATCTCTTTTGTAGATCCTTTATAGGATGCTCCTATAAAGCATGCATCCTACAGCTTCACAGGATGATCTGATTGTGGGGGATTAATCCACATTCACCCAGAATGCCAACTTATGGTTTTATTGCTGTTTAGAGAGTGCTCCTGTCTGCTAACCAAAAATACCTTCTTTCTGGTGTTAGGTTACCTGGGAAACCTATTCAGTTGGGTGTGTGTTGAAGATCAGATCAGAACAAAGTGGGTCATGAGCTTTCCTTGGGTATTTTATTCAGGCTGAGATGGTCTGAGTAGGAGCACGGTTGCACAATGAGGTCATTGTTTTTGGCAGGTGATGTTGGGCAAAAGTCTTGGGCTGTGTTGCATGGAGCTCCTCCAGGATCAGTTTCAATGTCCTGCCAATACTCTCAAGTGAACCGACTTAAGGTCTCCTATAGATAGAAAGTGTGACCCAGGGAAGAGGATTAATATTTTTGGAATATGAGCATTATTTTCCTCCACTGGAGGAAAACCTAGGTTTGGTTTTGGCTGATGTCTTCTCTTCTGGATTCTGCTTCACTCATCATTTAACCAGCATCCCAATGTGGGAACCTGTCCTTTGGCCATCTGACATCACGGGAATCTCCAGCAGGACCTGGAGCCTGTGTCCATCAGGGCATAAGACCAGCCATTTCTAAGCTCTGGAAACACTATTATTGCATATAAACTGTTACTTAACTAAATAAATACACTTCTCCTTAAGAGTTCAGAAAGATTTCTAATTAATTCCAATTGAAAAAAAGGGGCCCTAGGAGTAGCTAGAGGCTGTGTTGACAGCTGAGAGAACAGCTAAGGTCTCTGTCTCACTTTGGGTATCGGCTGTTGTGCCTGTGTGGTCAGCAGTCGGGCCCCTGGTGGGCCCCAAAATGTGGCTCTGGCCTCACTGGTAACCCTGAGATGTTTCTACCAAACAGCACCCAACAGCAGAGACTCCAGTACTTATCACTGTTAGAAATGGATACTCTCCTCAGGTTGGCAGGTATTTTTTCCCCCAGCAATAATGAAGTGGCTTAGTAATGATGGATTTCTATAGATAAAGGCCAATGTTAAAATTTTAGAAGCCCTTGGAAATCTCAACATTCTTACCTTGGTTTCTGAGCAGAGTCAGCATGGAATAGAAATGCAGGTGATCCCCATTATTTGCAGCATCCAGTTTTGCAAATTTGCCTACTTGCTAAAATGTATTTATAACCCCAGAGTCGATAGTTGAGGCCATTTGTGGACATGCGCAGAGCAGCAAACAATCTGAGTTGCCCCATTTGAATGTTCTCAGCTGAGCTGGAACAAGGCACAACCACTCTGCCTTGTGGTTTCAGCTCACACCTTAAGCAAGCGTCCTTTTTGTGATTTACTTAGTGCCATATATATATATATATATATATATATTTTTTTTTTTTTTTTTTTTTTTTTTTGTATTTTCATGCTTTGTGTTGATGATTTCACTGCTTAAAATGGCCTCCAAGCACCTTGCTGAAGTTTTGTCTGGTGTTCCTGAACGCAAGAAGGTTGTGATGTGCCTTCTGGAGAAAATATGTGTTAGATAAGCCAGAGATGCTGGCTGTGAGTTCAGTGTTAACAAATCAACAATGTATATAGAAAATAAGGTGCCTTTAACAAAAACACAGTAAAACAAGGTTATGTATTGATTGGTTAAGGAAAATGCTGTGACCAGGGGCCCACAGGAGCCTCGCCCCATATTTAATTGCTCAGTACTCACTAATTCAGTGTTCATGGTGATGGTATAGCCATAACTACAGAGATTAAGGAGAATGGACCACCTTACCTTGGGAGGGCGAATCACAACATTGTCAGTGTAATAGCCCATGGAGATGGCAATGGAACTACTGGTTTCAAATTTCTGTCCTTCCCATCACCTTTTCCATTTTCATATGTGATGTATTGAAATAACATGCCTTGGCCTTGATATTTCTGTGAGTTGTATTTTGGCCTCACTCATTTTCAGCTCATTGTTGAAATATTGTGAAATGATGATAGCGTAAGAAAACTGGAAAAACAGGTTCATGTGAAGGGTTGAGGGGTTCCAGGATTAACATTTGGGAACAAAGGTCCTTCGGTCAGAGTGTCCTTGATGAGTGATCCCTGCTGTCGGCGGTGACACCTTCAGCAGCTGGAGTGTTTGGCAGCCGATCTGACCGCAGGTACCTGATGGGGTGAGGCTCCAGCCCAGAGCTCTCCTGGGCTCCTGAGAGACAGCCGTGTGACGGAACATAAGGGCGGTGTGGTGGGCATGCTCCTGTGACGGGGAGGGCTCTGCACCCAGATCAAACATTGCCACTTCCTCAGCGAGTGTCCTGGGACATCCTCTGGCATCAGGCTGTTAGTTATTTCAGAGCCTCTGTGCCTTCGGGAGGGGCTGTTCCTGTCCCTTGAGTGGCATTTAGGCAGGAAAGAGACACTCTAAAGGCCATTAGGATCAGGCACAGCCCCACTTCGTAGGTTCCAGTGATGGGACTGGTGCTGACTTCCACCCCACAGACGGCTGCAAGGACTCAGGCCAGGAGCGTCAGAACAATGTATTAGGACAGGATTTTTTTTTTTTTTAAATCATTGTTAGTCTTATTTATTTATTTATTTATTTTTGGCTCTGTTGGGTCTTCGTTTCTGCACGAGGGCTTCCGCTAGTTGCGGCGAGCGGGGGCCACTCTTCATCGCGGCGCGCGGGCCTCTCACCGTCGCGGCCTCTCTTGTTGCGGAGCACAGGCTCCAGACGCGCAGGCTCAGTAGTTGTGGCTCACGGGCCCAGTTGCTCCGCGGCATGTGGGATCTTCCCGGACCAGGGCTCGAACCCGCGTCCCCTGCATCGGCAGGCGGATTCTCAACCACTGCGCCACCAGGGAAGCCGTAGGACATTTAAGAAACGCTGATGTTCCATAGCCGCCCGTGGCAGGTCCTGGGGGGCTGGCTTAGAGGTGCTCACACATCCCCAGAATCTCCATCAACCCCCTCAAGCCACCATGGCACTTAGTAAAGGGATGCAGTTGCTGTGGAAACCCAGCTGCAAGACTTGTCCTGCAGCCTCCCTTCTGCGGAGGACAGATGGGGTTCCATGGACCCAGGGGTTAACGCACGCTGCAGTGAGGGCTGTGGAGTGGTGGGCAGGAGCCTGAGCCTGCCAATCACATGATAGAGTTACTTGCAGTGTCATTTTGTACAAGGTATGAGCTCTTGATCAAGGGAATTAACTTGTCCAGGCCTCGGTTTCTCCATCTGTAGAATCACAATCATATTAGCAGCGGCTCAGAGGGCCATGGGAAAGGGTAGCAAGGATAATTCTTAGCACGGTGCCTGGCATCTAGTGATAGGTGCTCGGTAAATGCTAGTTAGTGTGATAAGCCTTCCCGTACTCTGGGCTATCTTTTAATGACTCTGCATGTGATGTAGCCCCTTTATTCAACTGGCAAACAATAGAAATGCTGACGCCATATGGGAGTTTGGAGCCCAGGAGAAAGGTTAGTTTCAAAGTAGAGGGGAGAATTTAGTTTCTAAAAAAAACTAAAAATAGAACTGCCATATAACCCAGCAAATCCACTCCTGGGTATATATCTGAAAAAAACAAAAACACTAATTTAAAAAGATACTTGCACCCCTGTGTTCATAGCAGCGTTATTTACAGTTGCCAGTTATGGAAGCAACCTATGTGTCCACCAACAGATGAATGGATAAAGAAGATATGGTACCTATATACAATGGAATACTACTAAACCATAAAAAAGAACAAAAGTTTGCCATTTGGACCAACATGGATGGACGTGGAGGGCATTATGCTAAGTGGAATAAGTCAGACAGAGAAAGACAAACACTGTGTGATGTCACTTATATGTGGAATCTAAAACATACAATAAACTAGTGAATATAACAGAAAAGAAGCAGACTCACAGATGTAGGGAACAAACTAGTGGTTACCAGTGGGGAGGGGGGAGGGGCAATATAGAGGTTATATTTTATAGCTATAGAATTATAGTTAAATCTAGGGGTTGGGAGGCATAAACTATTAGGGGTAAGACAGGCTCAAGGACGTATTGTACAATACAGGGAATATAGTCAATATTTTGTAGTAACTGTAAATGGAACTTTAAAAATTGTATAAAAGTAAAAAATTAAAAACAAAGTAGACATGAGAGCGTGACTGTGGCAGAACTCAGAGCTGTGTGACAGGACAGGTGAGAGGTAAAAAGAGCAGCACAGAAGGTGACCACATCACAGGAGTGGCCAGAGAAGTGAGAGAAGTCTCAGACCACCATGAGGTTGTAGAGCCCTGCAGGTCACAGATGGAGAGGCTGTGGACAGATATCAACAAGTGTAGGGACTGAAAGTTTGCTGAACAACCCCTCAGTAACGCAGGATGGTTAAGTTCCTGAGACCCGCTCTGCGATACGGTGCCTACAGATAACAACACTGTATGATGCACTTCAAAGTGCATAAAGAGGGTGGGTCTGGGGTTAAGTGTTCTGACCACAAAAGGAGGGGTGCAGGAGGAAACGCTTGGAGGTGAGGAAGATGTGTTATTACCTTGATCGTGGTGATGGTTTCATGGGTGTATGCATCTCCCCAAACTCATTAAATTGTATACCTTAAATATTTATATCCAGCAGTGTGCTGGCAAACCAGCTGTCAGGAACTGTTTGTTCATAGTTTCGCCCATTTCAATATTAGAACGTTCTCTATTTTGAGGAGTCCTTTGCTTATTGGGGATATTAGTGATTTGCCTTTGATATAAGTTGCAAATGTGTTCCCCATTTTGTCCTTTGTCTTGAGTTTTCTTGTGATGTTTTGCATGCAAAAGTTTTATTTCAAATTTTGTGTAGTTGGATTAGTCAATCTTTTAGTTTATTCTTCTCAATTTTGAGGCATGTTTAGGAAGTTCCCCCTCAAAACTCCTAGGTTATGAGGGAGTAAGCCTTTTTGAGCTAATCTCTACATTTAGATTACTGACCAATGAATGGGACGTCTATCTCCATGAAGGTGAGACATGCTTTATCTTTTTCTGAGTGACTGTGCTGTTGGCCCAATGCTATTTATTGAAAGGATCCTGCTGTTTTCCTAGGCTAAATCTCCCTTCATGTGGGTCTAGTTTTCCACTCTCTTCTCTTCCATTAGGCTGTTTGTGTGCCAGGACCACTCTTTTAATTTTGGAGGTTTTATAGTAAGTTTTAACATCTGGTGGATCTTTTATAATTCTATGTACTTTATAATTCATTTTTCCAGCTCCTGGGAAAAAAAACCCCAAACATGTAGATATGGTTATTGGGACTGCATTAAAATTGTGGCTAAATCTAGAGAGAACTGATGGCTTTGTGATTCAAGAACATGGCATGGTTTCCATTCATCGATGTCTACATTTCTGTTTTTTTTTTTTTTTCTTCCAGGAGTATATAAAGTTTCTTATATAGGTTTGACACCTATGTCATTTCCGTACCTCGATACTATATATATATTTTTGTCGTTCATTTAATTATTTTTCCTTATAAATAGGACATTTTTTCCATTGTGTCTTTTTTTTTTAGATATTTGTGTTATAAATGAGATTTATTGACTTTTCTCCATTTAATTTATATCTTACAATTTGACTAAATTCTTTTTTTTATAAAAGTCTTTAATGCACTTTTGAATTTTCAGATAGGCAGTTTTATCTACATAGAAAGATTGTTTTATGTCTTTTTCCCCTGGATTCTTATGCCTCTAATTGCTTTCTCTTGTCTCATTGCATTGTCTACATCCATTACCGTATTTATTAGTGGTGGTGACAGTTGGCATATATCGTTTTTCCCACTTTAGTAGAAATATCTCCAGTGTTTCCTCATTAAGTAGGATCCTGGCATTTGGACTAAGATTTTTATGTATATAATCGCATTGAGTGTTCAGTAAGCATCTAAGAGTTCCATTTTATTGGGTGCTTTGATAAAGAACTGTTGTTGAATTTTGTTAAGTGCCTTTTTGACATCTTTAGAATTGAATTCTATTGATCTTTAATACAGTCACTTATATATAAGGATTTTGATTGTTCTTTGTAGTCTCTAGCATTATAAAGTGCCTGCTTTTAAATATTTTTTGCCCTGAATTCCACCATGTCTGATACCAAATTGTAACCCCAGATTGCATTTTACTGCTTTTGTCTGTCTTTCCGTATATCCTTTCATCCTTTTATTTTTAATATTTCTGGGCTAATTTAAGAGTCTCTTCTTGTTTATAGAAACAGTTATTGTTTTGTAGCATGAAAATATTTTTTGATAGACAGGTTAGGGCCATTTGCATTTATTGACATATTCCATATTCTTGGTCTCAGCTCTGCCATATGTAATCACACATGTGGACACATCTCCCAGGGAGAGCCTGGAGAAGGAGACGTGTCAGGAGTAGGGCCTCCTGGGGCTTCAGGTGCTTTTCCAGGGGGGCCTGGGGCTTCCCACAGAAGGGAGGTGGGAGAGCTGTACTGAGACTCTGCAGACGTGAAGATCAGAGGGGACCTCTCAGCCCCGCCGTGGGCACAGACACCCTCCGGAAGCTGCCTGCTCACACCGCCCTGTCTCCCGTAAACCCTGAGTCCTGCCTAGGAATATCTGGAACTGTGGTTTCCACTGAGGCCTCGTGACCCTGTGGTAGGGATGAGGGCTTTCTGATCATTGTTTCCAACAGCTGCAGATCTTACTTTCCATAAGATTTAAACTCTGTCCCACCTCCTCAAAGGCCTTGTCAGGAGAATAAACTAAAGATGCAGAAGAATGCCACCCACAAGGCCAGGATCAGGTGATGGTGTCTGCCCTCTTCCTCCGTCAGGGTTACTAGTGCAAGAAGCCCATCGGCCCAGTGGCTCCTGGGCTGGACCTTCTCCTGCTGTTACCAGACGCCTCTGCCTGAGTGTCATCCCAGGCCTCTGACAGTCATAGGTCTTGGTGTTGAGCAGATTCATTCATTGATTGTCAGCTTCTCGAGGTCAGAAACTCATGGAAACAAATCCACTAATTCACACTTTCTATCCCAAAACAGCTGAACCTGCTTTCATTTTAAAACGTTGACCCTCAAAATAGGCTGAAAAACAAAACCATCTTTCTTTTTAAACAGAGTACTTCAAATGCGTTTTCAGTGTATTTGATACCTGTTTTAAAACTTGGGTAACCAAAAGAGCCTTCTGTCCTAGCTTTCTACATGCAGGACTTGATTGGTATGATGTTAAAAAACTAAACAAAACAAGAACAATCAGCAGATGCCAGCTCCACTCTCAGGCTGTGCTGGTGAACACAAATAGCAAAAAAAGCAAATAAAAATAAAATGGGAAATCTTTACTCCCCTGTTGAGATACATAATAACTGACTAGAGAAACTGGGAGGAATAGGTAATTGACTTTCCACTTTGACAATAGCCAACTTGATGTAGAAGATTTAGTTCTCAATTCCTGATAAAGAAAACAATTTTCAGATATTTCAGAAGTGCGGTATGAATTTCCCCTCGAGTCCTACTTTGCTGCCTTGTCCCTGAAGGTTTTCATTTACCATTTACAGACATTGGGCAATGTTTCTGTTCTTAAACAATCCGGCAGAAGACTTAGAAAGGAGAGGGACTGGGTCATGCTACCTTGTAAGATAACGTTTTGTTACAAAAATGTTATAAAATAAAAAAGTATGTATAATAAAAGGTCATTCACATGCAAAGAACATGAAATCCACAGATAAATCCAACTTGCAGAGCTGACACTGCCGGTTTTAGAAGGTCTCATGGGTTGTTTTCCTCTGCATTGACATGTCCTTGATGTACATATTCTATCTTCAGTTTACTAGCTTGCCTTTTCCACCGGTGTTTAAACTTCCTCATAGGTATTCATTTAATTTCCGGCACAATTTACCTAAACTCTTGTTGTCAGATATTTAGCTTATTCTGAATGTTCTCATCATTATAATCGAGCTGTGACAAGCTCCCCTGACCCACAGAGCGTTTTTTGTGCTTTTTATAGTCATTTCTTAGTATAGACTACAAACAGTGAAATTCCTGGTCCCAAAGAGTATCTGTAAGGTTCCAGAGAATACTTCCAAACAGCTTTGCAAGGAAGTTTTAACATTTTATACCCCACCTGTGAAAGATGGTCTCATTCTTTTTTTTTTAACCATGAGGAATTTCATCACACTCACCATCTCTCCTAGGCTCTGCTTGTGCAATGATAATGTAATGAATATTCATTTGAGAGTAATACAGAACATGATTGGTTGTACAGGTATGTTTACATTGTTGTCAGGTTGATATTCTGCCCCTGAAGAGAGGCTAAACTTACTCTGCGGTGTGTAAGAGATGGATTCAGATCTAAATGTCTGTCTGAAATGAGAGAACCATGATTATATGTTGTCCCACTGAAGTTTGTATCGCAGTTGATGAAAAAGTTCTTAAAACTATGGATATTTTAGTGAAAAGTCTCCAGTAAATGTGATGATAGCACTCATTACATAGGATTGAAATAATATAAATACCTATTCAATTAAAAATATAGTCACAAATTTATATAATACGTATGTTTTATAAATTCCTATATGTTATCTGTGATATTATATGCAATATATTATATATAGAGCTTATAAAACATATTTATATAGTATATATTTTATATAACATATATTATATTTAAAACAATATTTATAATGTTTATAATAACATTGTAATTAATTATATACTAGTATATAATTATAGAATGTAATAGTAATATATAAATATCACACTTATATATTACATAAGTGATTAGGTAGTAGAAACAAAATTTAAGATAAATAACAATTCTATCTGCTGTTCCCATCTTGAACAAATGAGGGCTTGAGATAAAATACTTTATAGTTTCTCTGAGAGGGAGAGGAATCCCATTATACAAACATAGCATTTGCTCTGAACTTATTCTTTAGATACTTTTTTTTTTTTTTTAAAGATTTATTGATTGATTGATTGATTGATTGATTGCTATGTTGGGTCTTAGTTTCTGTGCTAGGGCTTTCTCTAGTTGCGGCAAGCAGGGGCCACTCTTCATCGCGGTGCGCGGGCCTCTCACTATCGTGGCCTCTCTTGTTGCGGAGCACAGGTTCCAGACGCGCAGGCTCAGTAGTTGTGGCTCACGGGCCCAGTTGCTCTGCGGCATGTGGGATCTTCCCAGACCAGGGCTCGAACCCGTGTCCCCTGCATTAGCAGGCAGATTCTCAACCACTGCGCCACCAGGGAAGCCCCTTTAGATACGTTTATAGTGTGTACAATAATGAAGTTTATACTTGCCTTAAATAAAGCAGATGTAGTAGAGATATACAATGGAATACTACTCAGCAATAAAAAGAATGAAATTTTGCCATTTACAGCAACATGGATGGATTTGGAAGGCATCATGCTAAGTGAAATAAGTCAGATAGACGAAGATAAATATTGTATTATATCGCTTATATGTGAAATCTAAAAAATACAACAAACTAGTGAATATAACATAAAAGAAGCAGACCCACAGATATAGGGAACAAACTAGAGGTTCCCAGTAGGAAGGGGGAGGGGCAGCATAGGGGTTGGGGAGCAGGGGGTACAAACTACTGGGTGTAAGACAGGCTCAAGGATGTATTGTGCAACATGGAGGATCGAGCCAATATTTTGTAATAACTGTAAATGGAAAGTAACCTTTAAAAACTGTATAAAAATAAAAACATTTTTAAAATTGGAAAAAAAGAGAAAGGCAAAAAAAACCCCCCTTCCCCTTCCCCTAAGTATTAATCATTAGTTTGAAATGAAAACAGAACTCAAAAAATGTTTATTATTAAGTAAGTCCGTTTTCTAAATTATAAATTGTGTTATTGATTGAACAAAATGAATTTTCCTTGAAGAGTTGTATGTCTTTAGGAATTCAATGTACACTAATGATCTTTAAAATGCAGAGATTAAAAGGAGACTGGATGGAAATAGTTTTATGTGCCCGAAAAAAAAGTCAGGAATTTCTGCCAATAAAACTCAGAACTTCAGAGAATGCAAACACATTCAACTCACTGAAGTAAGACAGCGGAAATGAAAGTGTGTACACTCCATAAACCACACACGGCATCGGAAACATGAATAATATCTGAAATATTATTGTGATCACACTCAAAGAAATAAATCCTCTGCTTGCTGTGATTTTCAGATTTTAAATATTAATAGTATATAGAAACACTGTTTATTCCTGCTGTAATTTTAACTGTGACTCATGGTCTTTACACTGTAAAAGGAAAAACCCTTAGTTTTAAATATAGCCATAAATTGTTGCATTGGGTGTAATTCATGAAGTATTGGTGACCCTAGGTGATTTTTGTCCAGCAGGTCTGAATAGTAAGTATAATTCCTTTTTCTTTATGTTGGAATCTGATTGGACTCCCTAGTTTAATTGGATTTTTAAAGAGATATTTTTATTCTGTTAATTTAGTAAGATGTGTATTCTGTAAGGGACTCTTTTGTTTGCAGTATACTTGGTCATGTTGAGGAAGGATCTCAGTGTGTGGTACCCATGCCAATAACATTAGCGAAAGCTGGGAACCAGCTGGAAATGCAGATTCTCAGGCCCCAGCCCAGAACAACTGAATCAGGAATCCTAAGGGTGGCCCCAGCAATCTGTGTTTAACAGTCTCTCCAGTTGATTCCATTGCTGCTATGGATGTTGATTTTTTTTTCAAAGAATATTCCCACTTGAATTTCACCTTCCTTATCTTCTGCACTGATGCTTCAGGATGTTAAGAAATAGACTGTGTTTGAGGTTCTGGATGAAGACCCCACATATCAGTAAGCTTTGGTAGACAAACCACCCAGAATTGAGTAGCTTAAAACAACCCTGTGGGCTCAACTGGTCAGTTCCTCTGCTCTTGGCTGGGCACCCTTGTGTGTCTGTGGTCAGCTGCGGGTCCGCTGGGGGCTGGATGGTTTGGGATGCCCTCAGCTGTAGGGCCTTGTCTGTCCCCTTCATGCTCATCCTTCCTCCACAGGCTGCTCCAGGTGCATTCACAGGATTCCTAGAAAACAGGCAGGAGCAAGACCTCAGAATCAGCCCAGCTCCCCTTCTGCATTTCCTCTTGACCAACTCAAGACTCAAGGCTAGCCCAGCTTCAAGGGGTGGGGGGAAGGACTCCACCCCTTCATGGGAGGGGATGTAAAATCAAACCCTCAAGGAGAGATGGTACAGGGAGAAGATAACAATCTGAAAATGGTCTACCCCCAACCCCGGGGCACAGGATCCAGAAGGGCCACTTCTTGGCTAAGGAATTCTGTCCCTCCTTTCTGTAGTTCATTCATATGAAAAGCTTCCTAGTTTTTCTCTGAAGCTGGGAAGTACGGCACGACTGATAAAAGAGAACACAGTTTGTTCATGGTCTCTGAGTCATCACTGTACCAGCGAGAAGACCATGTTTGCAAAAGTCAAATGAACCTGAACATTTGACTAATAAAAACATATAAAACAAGCTAAGTAGAAACAAGTAAAAATATTTTATTCCAAAAGTTGCATCCTCACTTTCAGCCCTGGATTTCCTATGCAGTGGCTAGAATGTGCTCTTCTATGTGATGACCTGCATGAAGGCTCTGGTTTTCACACACAGATGATCATGTCCTCAGGGATGCTAGTGTGACAGTAATTGTAGTATGGATAGACTTCATTACTATAGAGTACTCTGGTACTGTTTTGCTGCTGCTTACGTTATTAGGGTGTTTGTGTTAAGTAAGAGTAGAAAAAGAGCAGGAAAAAAGGATTATGTTCTTGATTAATGAGCTTTGGAACAAAAAATAATATGGTCCTTAATTTTATTTATAATAAGCATAGTGGTTTTGAATAGTTCATGTTAGACTTTAAATTATTAATGGTGGTAATAGACTGTTTCGTACAGTACTATTATATAAAGAGGAAGAAATACTTGCATTTTCAGATGATTTGCTAATGTGGAAGAGTTGGATCAGATGTATTCACCTAACACATCTCTATTTTTAGAGATACCCTTTTGGTTTTTTCCCCACATGTTTAGAAAAAATAAGACATCTATTCTGTGACATTCAATCTTCTTGGGGCTTTCGCTCTCTGGATCACAAGGTCTTATTTTCCAGCCAGCGTGTGTTAAAAGACTTTTCTGTCTCAAATTCATGCTCTCTAAAGAAATACAGGGAAAATTCCTGGTACTCCCTCAAGAGTATAAATAATTCCATTATAAAACAATCACAGAAGGCTAGATAATACAGCAAAAACTTTTACCTAAGACTTGCTGGTACACAAAGCAAAGAAAGTATAAGTCACTTGGGAAAGAGTTTGGTGGGATTGACTTTGAGGTAGCCTGAAAGCAAGTGTTCAGATTGAAGAACTTAGACTTAATGCCAGAACTGCTGATTGAAGGCAGGGCCACGGTGAAGCTGGTGTGGTTGGAGATGGACAGTCACTCCAGAGGCTGACCAAAACGGCTTTGAGCCATGTGTCAGTCAGCCAGGGCCACAATGTTGCTGAAAAACAAATCACCCCAAACGCAATGGCTTAAATCATAAAGAATATGTTTCTGATGGAACTAGAGATGATCATACTAAGTGGATTCAGCCAGACAGAGAAAAACAAATATTATATGATATCACTTATATGTGGAATCTAACATATGACACAGATGAACTTATCTATGAAACAGAAACAGACAGACATAGAGAACAGACTTGTGGTTGTCAAGGTTGGGGGGAGGGGAGGGATGGAGTGGGAGTTTGGGGTTTAAGAAAAAACAGAATATGTTTCTCACTGAGCCCTGTGGTTTGGCTCGTGTTGACTTATCTCGGCCGTCCCTAACTCCAGGCTGCAAGTGGGTTGAGACCTGCCTCATATATGTCTGCATTCTTCATGGGTCAGGAGCTGCTGGAGATATTTTCTTGTGATGGATGGTCAGGGCACAAGGACCAAGCCGAATGAGCAAACACATTTAATGCCACTGCTCCCATCATGTTGTTTAACAGTTCATTGGCCAAAGCAAGTCATAGGGCCACGTCCAACAGCAATGAGGCGGGAAGTATCTTCTGCCAACAGGGGCGATGGACCACGATGAACATTTGCTGAGCCCTAGTCCAAGCTATTCCAACTAAGACAGGAAAAGTGGGCTTGTGTGAGGCTGATGTTTATTTTCATAGATGTATATATGGTAAAGCAAAATGTTATTTCTCATTCCAGTTGTTCACTTTAATCCCCTAACTTATATTTTGGAGAGACCTTGAGATTTATCTTTTCTAATATAATTAACGTCCAAGCAGGTGACCTTTTTATTGGCAGTAATTTTGAAATGGCTACATTTTTTTCTAAGAATAGAATTGGCAACTTCCTAGTTGAGATCAGCATATGTTCTTGACTTGACCTCAAAATAGGATGGGCTGTAGTTATTATTGTGTTATTTTGAGAATATAAATGAAAAATAAATCTAAAACTGTAGACATGATATATAACAATAACAGCATGTAACATTAACAAGCTAAATAACTTGAATGCACTGTCCATAGCAATTTAAGAGGTAATTTTTCTTTGCAGAAATGAAGGTATAATTCCATTCCATCTAGAGGGCTATCTTTGAAAATTATAATTAGCACAGTTGATAAGCAAGGACCCTTTACATACAGTACGAAGAATGTTGTAAACATTTACTTGGCTCTTTTGCTATAAAATACAAAGTACATTAAACATAAAACTATAAATGTTTTGTTCTCCTTTTAGCTTAAAATATAAACACAAATATTCAGCATTTTCAAAATGAGAACTCTTGAGTTGTAGTCTTACAAGCTTATACTTAATAATGTCCCAGGAGCATGATATTTAATTAGTTATAATGATTAACCTGTTTCTTAAGAGCATCTTCAAAATGAAGGTGTCAAGGACAGCAATCTAAATTCGGGTTCACTTGGGGATGGTTTTTTCCTTTATGTACATTCAATGTCTTACTCTTACTCGGGACATGCACACATACACACGAGTATGTATTTCTTGTGGGATGACGTAGCGCTTACTATAATAAGTGCTTTTTCTTTGGAAGAGGGCGGGGAGGAGACACCAGCTTGATAGAAGGAGTGGGGCATGATGATGGGAGGGGTCTAGAAAGGCAATGGGCATTTTAAGTTCTTTCTTCATGCGCTGCCTCAATCATTTAAAATTAGGTTCCACTGCATTTAAGAGAAGAAATGACCTCAAACCACAGTTGCTATACAGGAGGGAAGTTTGTCTCTATTACACTGCAGAGAAGTCCAGGGTTAGGAATCCAGAGTAGGAAAGGATGCTTCATGACATTGCTGAGACCTGACTCATTGCAGCAAAATTCTCCCCATTCCCAGCACGCTCTCAGGCCACAGCTCCACGTCAGGCCACCACAGCGCATCCCAGGCTGGGAGGAAGGTCCTCTCCCTCCTTTGCAAAGAGTCTTACTGGGAGATAAGGAGTTTATATTGAAAATATATTAAAAAAAAAAAAAAAAAGCCCATACAACTCAGTAGCAAAAAAACCCAAAGCAGTCCCATTAGAAAATGAGCAGATGATCTGAATAGACGTGTTTCCAAAGAAGACATACAGATGGCCAACAGGTATGTGAAACGGTGCTCAGCGTCACTAATTGTCAGAGAAATGCACGTCAAAACCACAATGAGACATCACTCCACACCTGTTAGGATGGTTATTATCAGAAAGACAAGAGGTACCAAGTCTTGGCAAGGACGTGGACAAAAGGGAACCCTTGTGCACTGTTGGTAGGAATGTAAGTTAGTACAGACACTATGAACAACAATATAGAGGTTCCTCAAAAAATTAAAAATAGAACCACCAGCCAATCCAGTAATTCCACTTCTGGGTGTTTACTTGAAGAAAACAGGAACACTAATTTGAAAAGATATATGCACCCCTATGTTCATTGCAGCATTATTTGCAATAGCCATGATAGAAGGCAGCCTAAATGTCTACTGATAGATGAATGGATAAATAAGATATGAGTTTTCTATATATGCACACACACACACACACACACACACAACGGAATATTATCAACCATGAGAAAGAAGGAAATCCTTCCATTTGCAACATGGATGGACCTTGAGGGTATTATGCTGAGTGAGATAAGCCAGACAGAGAAAGACAAATACTGCATGGTAACATATGCGGAGTCTAAAAAAAAAAGTCAAACTCATAGAAACAGTAGAAAAGTGGTTGTCAGGGGCTGAGGGGGATACAAGAAATAGGGAGAGGTTTGTAAAAGAGTACAGACTTTCAGCTATAAAATAAATAAGGTCTGGAGATCTAATGTAAACATGCTGATAACACTGTATTATATAATTGAAATTTGCTAAAGAATAGACCTTAATTGTTCTCCTAAAAAAAGATAAATTTGTGAGGTGATGGAAGTGCTAATTACATGTGGGGAATCCTTTTACAATGTATACATATATCAAATCACCATGACGTACACTTTAAATATCTTTCAACTTTATATGTCAATTATACCTCAATAAACCTGGGGGGGAAAACAAATAAGTCAAAGATGCTTATTGGGAGAAACCTTAACAGTACTTCCGCCTGCCTCTCATTGGCCAAATGACCACATTTACGTGGAAAGGAAGCGGACAATGTAGTTCTTTTGGTTTAGCAAAGAATTGAGGTTCTTTTCCCTTTCCTAGAAATTGAAGGATTGATCCTGGGGGCAATCAGCAAGCTCTGCCTTAATACACATCACCCAGTTTGTCTTTGGAGGACATTCTGAATGTTTTTAGGGATATTCATTGTGACATATCAAATACCAACCTTTTGGTTACATTCGTAGCATAATAATTCAGTATAATATTTTGCCTTCCATAGCTTTTATTTATTTTATCAGCTGCCTTGACGCTATGATTATGTTTCCACATATGTGCCTTTGGCACATCTTAGAATTAGATGTAGCTTCCAAGCTAATCAAACCATGTTTTTAAAAAGAGCTGGGAATTTAATTGAGCTATTCCTTTGTGTGTGGCTCTTTATGGAAAAATTAAACTTGCAGTTTTAGAAAAATATCCTCCCAGTTTTGGAGCGGGGATTTATTAGGTAAATCTTTGAGTGTATCTTTGTAATGAATTTATTTATATAATGAATGTTGGTCCTCCTGCCCAGGCAATTTAAAGGATGTTTCAGTGTTATTTCTAAATTCACATTTGAAACGTTAGTTGATTGCTAATAAGAGAAATGCTGTCTATTAAGGTCTCATACTTTAGTATCTGTTTCATGGAGATCATCATTCTTGAATATTTGGAACGTTGTCAAAATCTCCCAGAGAAGGAAATGCAGTGAAGGACAAGGTCGCTTTCTTCTGTATGATTTGAACTATTAACGAGAAGGAAGGATGGATAGTTTCGGTAAAGATGCTTTTCCCGTCAGTTGGTTTATGGTGTGCGCATATTTTGATGGCAGTTTGTTGACATTAGCTGTTTCTCCTTTAAATAGAGCAAGTTGACTAATAGATGGCACAGTAGGATTGTCTATAAAATGCTGCCCGAGTATTCGATTAGGCCTAGTGTGTTTTAATTAAGCACAGCATAAGGACCCAAACACTGCATCTTAGTCTGCCTAACCTTATTATTTTCAAGTAGTAGTTGAATAACACGTAGAAGAGAGTCATAAATCTCTCAGACTAATTAATGAAAATGTTTAAAAAATACTGGCAGATGAAAGTAACAAACATGTCAACCCCCAAATTCTGTTTTTCAGCTACTGATTGATAATACTAGATCAGTCGCCAAATTTTAATTTCTTGATTAAATGGCTTTCCCAATATTGCCATTTTATTCACACTTACTAAAGTTAATAACTAATGTATTTGACGCTTCCTACCTCTCCTAGGAAATATTTTCCCTCATTATTAAAAAAAAATGCAGATTGTCAAACATAGCTACAAAAAAAATCAAATGATTTGATATTTTATTAGTGAGAGTTTAAAACTATAGTAGTAGATGGTGGCAGTTCTTACCGAAAATACCTAAAAATTCTGAAGTGCCTTTTGAATCATTAAATTGGTGAAATTATATTCAGTATATTTTGAATATCGGCTTTGCTTCATTCTAGTTCTTTTCAGCATCAGTTGGGCGTTCGTGGTGTAAATGGCAATTCTCTATTAAGTGGGATTCTCTATGTGATCCTGTGTGTGGGTTGGATTGGAAGATAGACATTAAATACATTTTCTTGTACCTGTGGGCCATATCATTTGCAGAGCGGGTGCCAGCTGAGAGGCTGCTACAGGCGGTCCAGGTGATGGAGGGGATAGCGAACAGGTGGGGACCTGCCCGGCAGTGTGCAGTGAATCTGGGAGGAGACGGGATGGATTCCAGAGATGTGTCAGAGGGGAACAGAGCGGAAGGCTTTGTGGTACCGGATGTGGCTGGGCTGTCCATGAGTTTGAGATCTAACTCAACCTTCTTCTGAGTTGGCTTCTGTTTCCCTAAGAGTCAATAAAAAGAGGTTTTTTTTAACCACAAATTGTTTGCATAAACATGCTTACGAAATGGACTTTTGAAACAAAGTACCGTACTTACATTTATACCTATGCTGTGACATTTTTTGGCTTCCCCCATTGTATGGACTGCCCAAATCCTTTTTAGTCTGGATGCTATCATCACATCCTTTCCAGTACTGCCCCTCAGTTTTGTGAGGATTTGTTCAGTGTCCACAGCATTGTAACGAAGCCAGTGAAGAGGGAGATCCTCCCGTGATGCATGTGCTGGGGTGGGCACCGTTCTGTGTGTCTTTGCCCTTTGAAGTGATTACTACCACACCGCCCGTTTTACTGTTGAGGGGAGTATGGCCCAAAGAGGTGCGTAACATTCCCAGGGACACAAAGCTCTCTGTTGGTGGGATCTGTATATAGACCCAGAGCTGTAACTGAGTCCAGTTCCAGGGCTCAGGCATTGCAACTTGGAGCCGTCCTGTCGCACCCCATCCATCACGTGGGTGACCTTCTGCTGGGAGCACGAGCAGAGAGGCACAAAAACGAGATGTGGCCTGTGAAAGGTATGAACTGAGTGTGTATGTAGCTCTGTTTTAACATAGTAGATGAAATTCTTTACCCGACACCCCCCCCCCCCCCACCACCGAAAAAAGTCCAAAGGAGGAAGGAATTGTATTAGGTTGAGGGACTAAGACTGTTTCATGTTGACAGTGCTTCAAAGGCAGGACAGGATTACAAGAAAGAAGGGCGCATTGTGGAGGAAGGAACAGCAGCAGCGGCAAAGCTACGCATATAGGCGAGCTTAGCGAACACGGGGGAGGAGTGAACACGAGGGAGGGCCCCTAAATTCTCCATCTTGGCTGCTGCATTTTGGTGTGTCTTAGGTAACACCAAAATTAATTTGCATTTCATTTAGTAGACACAGGAAAGCCACTGGAGATTTGGGGTAGAGAAACGACATGCTTAGTCATTTAGGAAGTTTATTCTATAAACTGTCCCCTGATTTTGTTTTATTTTCCTACCTGCTACTGATTACTTCCTGGAAACACCCTATGAATTTTGTTGTCCTGTTGTGTCTTCCCTCCCATAATGTAAGTTGTCGGAGGGCTGAGGCTGGGTTACAGCAAGCATGCAGCTTCTTTTGCTCTTCAGAACTTTCTCTCTGGGAGCCGTGAGCTGCTATGTCACTTGTCTGGCTACCCCGAGACCGCACTGCTGAAGAGCCACGGGTAGGCGCTCTGGTCCAGGGTCCCAGCTGAGCCCCTCCTTCCTGCCATCCCTGTAAGGTGTCAAATGTGTGCAAAGCTGTCTTGGACCCTCCAGACCAGTCCAGCCTCCATCTGAGTGTTGTTGTCTGACCTCCAGCAATGCCACGTGGAGAGAAGAACCTCCCAGCTGGTCCCTGCCCAAATTCCTCACCCACAAAACTGAGCTAAAATAAGCCACTGCTGTTTGGAATTCAGGGCTGGTTTGTTAAGCAGTGGTAGTAACTGGAACAGATCAGATCGGGTCAGCTCACTTCAGAGGGGTTGGTGGGGAGGGAGTCGGGGTGAGGTGCCCTCTGTCACACCTGACGTGCTGTAATTGAAGTCACTGGTTTTACATTTCCCGCGTGACTGAGTCCCAATGACCATATCAAATGACGAGAGTGCTTGGTGTGAGGTGTTGGGTGCAAGAAGTGGACGGAATATTGAGTTGACAACACCTATTAGATCTAGCATCCTGGATCTCCCTTTGGACATCCAAGAAATATCCCCAAATTGAATCTCTACTTTTTCTTCCAAAAGGCACCTTCCTTTAGAGTTTTCATCTCATATGATGTTGCTCAGGTGAGGCACCTTGGAGTCCTGTGTGGCAGGTCTTTGCTCTTATACCCCACATGGATGCGTCTTCAAGTCCAGTGAGCTCCACATGAAAGCGTATTCAGAATCCAACTACTTTCTTGTCCAAAGACAGTCACCTTCTTCCGGCCGTCAGCTTCACTTTCTCTAGCCCTAGAGGTCCTCCCTGAGGTCATTCTCTAAGTGTCTGTGCTTCCTGGTCTAACGGTCAGTGCACAGGCAGCCCAAGGTAGAGACACTGCAGACACCACTAAAACTATATTGAGGACAAAGTCTATGAGACACCTATGGTTTTTTGTATGGAAGCTGATCCTTTTTTTATTAACATATTTTTCTTTTTATTGAGGTGCACCTTACGTGGGCAAAGTGCATGAATGTTAGGATAACAACTTAATGGAATTTTACAGTTGTGTATATGTAGATAGATATAGAATACACCAATTCTAAATTATTTTAGGAAAAGTCCTCTTCCTCTTAGCTTGAAACATGTATGATAAGACTGGCTGACTTCTGGCTTTAACCGAGGAGTTTCCTTAAAGAGAGGATGTTATGTCTGCATGGTTTTTATCTCATGTTTATTGAAAGGACTGCCTGATTTTAAGTAAGAAAGTCCTGGATACCTAGAGAGACCTTGCTGTACCTCATTGGAGAAAATCCTAGCAAATAAAAATCTATTTTCTAGGCTTGCGAATCACCCCAAATATATGAGTCCCTGCCTTTTAAAAAATAACGTTTCCTCCCCTGAGAACTGAGAACCCCTATTATGTACAATGGATAAAAGTAAAACATTTTCAGATGAAATTCTTTATTATTAATAAATTATTAGAAATATTCAACAAGTGAATATCTGTGACTACTTTGAATGTTCACTTCGGCCTGATTTTATTTTTTCTGAGTAAAGTCATTAACATATGCCTCCAAGTTTTCCTTCAGATGTAACCTCAGGCAGTGGCCAATGTGAGGTCATTTTAATATTTCTTAATATAGTCCTAGACTTGTTTGTACTTAGCAACTAATATCTATGGAGCATTTTCTACATGCCTCACTGCATCCTGAATCCCTTATGTACATTAACTATTCACTCGATTCCACAGATCTAAAAGAAAGGCTAGGTCACCATCCTCTCTTTACAAGTGAAACTCAGGCACAGAGCGTTAAATGACTTGCCAAGGTCTCACGGCCAGCACGTGGCAGAGCCTGCATTTCAACCCTGGCCAGCAGGTGCCAGAGCCTATGCCCCTAACCACTGTAATCAACTACCTCTGCATACCCAGGGAAAACACCAAAGTTGGGGAAAGTCACCGACTGGCTGCTAGAGCACATGATTAAGGAGGCTGATGGAGTTTCTCTTAATCGTGTTTCCTTGGGAAAGATGTACATAATGGAGTTGACCTCATTGGAGTTGAATCAGGGCCACCATGTTTAAGGAATGGAAAGTAATAATAACAGGCCCAGCCGAGCATCTTTATTCCCTCGCTCCCTTTAACCACCCCATGGGGCAGGGACTGGTTTGGATGTGAGGACACTCAGGCAGAGAGAGATTAAGTTGACCAAAGGCAGCTAGTTAGTGGTAGAACCAGGTTACTAACCCAAATAGTGGCTTCGAGCTTGTTCTCTTAACCACTGAGCTATATTACTTCTCAAAAGAGAACAAAGCACAGCAACACACAGGTTTGTAAGTTTCAGGGAAGCAGAATTCTTGGGTCCAAATAACCCTTGAAATGTCAGCCAACCTATATTTTGTCCTAGCCCCCTTTTCTTCTACATATCCAGGCAGTCACCCTCTCCCTACATCACAAATTTAACCTGAGAACTGTTGAGTGTCCAGGAAACCTTGGTTGTTATACTCGCTATTGATTGCCATGGAGAAGGGTCATCACGTTGCCATGGCCTGGCGAGCCATTTTGTGTGTAAGTGAAGCACATGCTAATTTGCCTTCAAAAGACTGGTTATGTGGGTTTTTTTCAGGCTTGAATCCTCAGATTTGTGCCCTCAGGAAAGAATTCTGTGATTTGACAGCGTCTCCTGAAAAATGAGTTTTGTTTCCACTGGAGAAGAAAAAAAATCATTTATGGGACCTTTCTAACAAAAATATGTTGAATTTCCAAAAGAACAGTTTTATTTTTATATCCCATTAGGTTAAAAACTCCTCGAGACAACTGTGTCTTATCCATCTTTCTCTATAATCACTCAGGGAGCTTATGATTAAATAAATCATTACATTTCAGTTTCTTACGCCTTCTTTATAAATTGACTCCATTATCATTATGTAATGTCCTTCTCTGTTCTTGGCAATATTCCTTATTCTGAAGTATACTTTGCCTGATAAAATATAGCCACTCTAGTTTATTTTAGTTAGAGTCATATGGTATATCTTTTTCCATTTTTTTTTCACTTTTATTCTATCTGTATCTTTATATTTAAATTAGGTTTCTTGTAGACAAAACAATGTTGGGTATTACCTTTTTATCCAAGATGACCATCTCTGTGTTTTTCTTGGTATGCTTATGTGTTTAACTTTGATATAATTATGGATAAGGTTGGATTGTCATTTAAAATCTTTGTCTGCCTGCTTTTTGCCATAGTATTATTTATGCTTCTGTTGTTATCTCTGACATTGGCTTATTATTTATACCTCTTAAAAAATTTTAGTGGATACCCTTAATTGCAGTCTACTTTCAAATAATATACCACTTCACAAGTAGTGAAGGTGACTGTAACAGTATACCCCTCCCATTTTTTTTTCCCTCCTATGGGAGGGAAAAATCCCTCCCATTTTTTCCTCCCTATTGTTTTCATTTATCTTATTTTTCCATATGCTACAAATACACAGTATATTGCTACTATTTTTCCTTGATAATACATGGTATTTTAGAGTGATTTTTTTAACAAAGGAAAAATATGTTTTACATTTAGCTTTATTTTCATCATTCCTGGAGATTTTCATTTGTTTGTGTAGACCCAAGTTTCTATAGTATAGCCCTGCTGATAATAAATCCTCTAAGTTCTCATTTGTCTGAAGAAAAGATGTCTTTATTTTTTCTTCACTTTGAGAGACATTTTCTCTGGATATAGTTGCTGGTTTGACCGTTTTTCTTTCTTTGAACAATTTGAATATGCCCATCTATTGCTTCCTATCTTGCATAGTTTCTCACGAGGAGTTGGCTGTAATTCTTCACTCTGCCCCTCTATATGTGATGTGTTTTCACTTTCCCTGAAGACCTTCAGGATTATCTCTGTTTTTAGATTTCAGCGGTTTGAAAATGATGTGTCTAGATTTTGTTTTTTGCATTCATGTTGAAGTCCTTGGATCTATTGTTTGATATATTTCATTATTTGTGGAAAAATTCTCAGCTATGATTTCTTCTGTCCCAGTCTCTCTTCTCTTTGTAGGATTCTGATCATACATATGTTAGAGGTTGTTTGCTATTATTTCACAATGCTGAGATGCACTATTCTTTTTTTCTCTTCTCTTTTTGTTCACATTTGGTTAATTTCTATCAAACCAGCTTCAATTTCACTGATTCCTGCCTAAGCTTTGTTGAGTCTTCTGATGAATTTGTCAAAGGCTTCCTTCATTTCTGCTTCCTTATTTTTATTTCTAGCATTTCCATTTTACTCCTCCTTATGAAATTCTATATATGATCATGCATGTTGCTTACCTTCTCCACTGGAGTATTTTAGTATATTAATTACAGATATTTTCAGTTCCCTTTCTGGGTCATATATGTATCTGGATTTCTATCTTGCTTTGTGTATTGTTGGTGCATTTTCCCTTGCATTTTTGTTGTATAACTATAATCTTGTATTAAATGTTGGACTTTATGAGTAGAACAGTAGAGACTGAGATAGATAGAATTTATGCTTAGAAAAGGGCATGCCTCTCCTTCAGCAAGACCAGTAGTGAGGAGGGTTGAGTTGGGCTTGTCAGAAGCTGTGCTGGGTTTGGGTTTTGTCTTGTATTCAGTTTCACTGTACCACTAATTTCTAGTTCTTTAGCTTGTCCTTAGGGTGTGTTCTGATTTTTTGATGGTTTTTTCCCAATGTTTTTGCTCCACCCTCAGCTTTGGGCCTTTCCTTTGTGCCCTGTCTACCAGAGAGGGTCACTCTTTTCACTCCCACCCGTCCCCCAGTAGTATACTTGTCTTACTTATTACTCATTCTTACAAGCCTGATAATGGGGATCAGAAGAGGGGGCTTCTCTGTTGCACCAGAGCTGCCTCAGTATTAGGCAGGCTCTGCATCCATGGCTGTCAGGGATTGAGTTTCTCGGTGGTCCTTCACCTCCCCAGCATGAGGAGAGTTCTTATGATCTGCACCCAGTTGGTTTCCTGCCCCCATTTCCCAGAGATAGAGGACCCTTTTTAAAAAAGGTATTTACCCTTCTCCCAGGTGCAATGGATCTTCACTTGTGCTCTGTGGATGACAAGGTATGCTGTCTTTTCTCAGAGGCTTGAGACTTTGGATCTTAGGGGGGAAAAGGTTGGGCTGGGCTTTTTGCCCTTTCTGCAGTGGTGGCCATTCTCTTCTTCTAAGCATGGACCATCGAAGAAGGCTTCTCCCAGTCTTCCACCTTGCTCCCAATCTTTTAAAAGAGCACTTGGTGGAGGCGTGTGGAGAAGAGCCTGGGGAGGTATAGATAGTCTCCTTGTATCTCAGCCCCCAGCATCTGTCTTCTCACACTAGCCCACACTCAGCCTTAGCAATTCATTCAAAGTTTCAGCTGACAGCTTCTTACCTGCCCAGGTAGGGGTCCTGTCTTCCATCTGTTCTACCACAGGGAAGTTAGAGCTCACATCCATCCTCCCCTCAGGGGCACCCATCTTTCCTGAGATTTCAGGCTAGTTCATTGTTCTGTGACATCAGCTCTCTAATGAGTTCAAGAAAAGTTATAAGTTTTAGGTTATCCTGCTTTTTTATAGTGATAGGCTGGAAACAATATTCTTTACAGGTTACTGCATTCTAGGCAGAAGCCAGAAGCTCTTATTTACTTGTGTTTACAGTCTGTGAATTCATTCATTCATTAACCAAACTTTATTGAGTGTGCACTGGGCCAGGCACAGAGCTATGTGGTGAAGATAATACAGACAACCAGGATAGACTCAGCTGTGCCACCATTGTCCTCACAACCTGGTAAGAGGGCAGACCAAACATATAAAAAAATAGAGAAATAATGAAGGAAAACATTGGTAGCACTTGCTGTGGAGGAGATTAACAGGGTGCTATAGTAGGGGCCACAGACAAGGGTCTGATATGGGCGGTGGGTAGGGGGCGGTGGCCTCCTTGAAGAGGTAAAGTGGAAGCTGAAACCCAAAGGCTGAAAATAAGCCAGAGTTATTAAGAGCTGTTGTTGTGGCAGTTTTGGGCAGGGATTTGGGGAAAACTTTCTGGGCAGAGATAATGTCAAAGGAACCTGGGGTGAGGGCTGCTACAGAGACTGACAGAAGGGCGTTGAACCTGGAGAGGGAGACCTCCTGAGTCAGGCGGGAGGCGTGGGCAGTGCCAGATCCTGCAGGCTGCCAGGGAAAGAAGCTTGGCTTGTCCTCTAAGTGCATTGGGAGGTGGCTGGCGGTGAAGAGTATCAGCCAAGGCCCTAGCAGAAAACAGATGGCATGCTCAGAGGGGGTGACTGAGAGGCAATTAAGGAAGCTGGTGTTCACAAGGTCTAGACAAGCTTAAAAGAAACCAAGCTGGGATGGTGAAGGCCGAAGGCCAGACACAGCAGGGAGCTGTTACCACCTGAGCCTGAAGTGGGAAGGAGGGGCCAATGGTCCCGCACTCGGGAAGGATGGGTTCCAGGAGAGTCTCCTAAGGAGCCGTGGCTTTTGCTGGAGGGAGGCTGGCTTGTGGTGAGTCAGTAGGGGAAGCCCTCCCATCTCTTGCCTAAGCATCCAACTGGTACACCTCACTGGAAGCCCAAATGGAAAGGAGCCTGTTAACCCAGTTCTCAGACGTCAGCCTCTCAGGCACATGGCAGAGTGGAGGACAGACAGGACATGGAGGAGGAAACAAAGTCTGCAGCACTGAGAGGAAGAGGAACTGAATTCCCCTTGGAGAGGTCACTCCACCTGTGGTACGGGCAGTGGACGGAAGGGGTGAACATGGCGATGAGCAATGGGTACAATGAGAGGCTCCTCCCAGCAGCTGGGGGGAGAGGAGAGATGTTGGGTGGCTGGGCAGTGACCGTGGGAAAAAGTGATGGACATGGGATGCATTTTTAACCTAGAACAGGCAGAACTTGTTGGGTAAGATTTGAGGGGGGAGGCAAAGTCAAGGATAACTCGGAGGCTTTTGTAACTGGATGAAGCCAGCACTCTCCTCTGAAAGGGGGGGAATGCTTTGGCAGGACCAAGTTGGAGGGAGGAATCGGAGTCGAGAGTGATGTTTGGAGATCTTAAGTCTGAGGCAACTTCGGGGCTGCCAAGAGGAGAGGTCAAGCAGGAAGTCGTACATCTTCTTCTAATATGTACATCCTTCTCGTTGAAAAAGTCTGCAGATATATAAATAATGTGTCTAATGAGAACATGTTTTTGAAGTTCACTGTCTTTAGTTTTTATAACCAAGTAGTAACATCAGAGAGGAATAGAAAGACTGTGGAGCAGCGTGCAAATATTTGCAAATCATATATCTGATAAGGGGTTAATATCCAAGACATACAAGGAACTCATACAGCTCAATAGCGAAGGAAAAATTCAATTTAAAAAATAAGTGAAAGAACTGAATAGACATTTTTCCAAAGACATACAAATAGCCAATAGGTACATTAAAAGATATTCAACATTACTGATCAGGCAAATGCAAATCAAAGCCACAGTGAGATATCTCCTCACACCTGTTAGAAGGGCTATTATCAAAAAGACAAGAGATAAAAAGGCTTTCGAGAAGGACGTGGAGAGAAGAGAACCCTGGTGCACTGTTGGTAGGAAAGTACAATAAGTTGGTATAGCCGCTATGGGAAACAGTATGGTGGTTTCTCAAAATATTAAAAGTAGAACTACCATATGATCCAGCAATCCTGCTTCTGGGTATTTATCCAAAGGAAATGAATTCAGGATCTCAAAGAGATACCTGCCCTCTCATATTCATTGTAACATTATTCACTATTGCCAAGATATGGAAACAACCTAAATGTCTGACTACAGATGAATGGATAAAGAAGATATGGTTTATATAATGGAATATTATCAGCCATGAGAAAGAAGGAAATACTGTCATTTATGACAACATGAATGGGCCTTGAGGGCATTTATGCTGAGTGAGATAAGTCACACAAAAAAAGATGAACACTGTGATATCACTGACATGTGGAATCTGAAAAAGCCAAACTCGTAGAAACAGATGGTAGAATGATGGTTGCCAGGAGTTGGGGGAGGAGGGGAAAATGGGGAGGAGTTAGTCAAAGGGTATTAACTCCCAGTTATAAGATGAGTGAGTTCTGGGGATCTAATGTACAGCATGGTGACTGTAGTTAACAATCCTGGAAAGTTGCTAAAAGAGTGCATCTTAAATATTCTTACCCCAAAAATGAAATGGTAATTTTGTGAGTGATGGGGTTGTTAACTAACACTATCGTGGTCATCATTCTACAAATTTAAGTGATCAATACATTGTACACCTTACAGTTATGCAATGTTCTATGTCAGTTATATCTCAATAAAGCTAGAAAAAAAAAAACATGTCTTTCTTTTCTCTGATACTTATATATAGTCTCACTGTCAGACCAGGAAATTAAAAAAAAATACTTCTTGAAAACCATAAAATTTTAGCTCTGCTAATATTTCTCCAGATTCAGTTTATGTGGTAAAGCTTGTTCCACATTTAACAGGAGAGATCTGGTTGGAGATAAAAATGTATAAATGTTTGGCCAGGAGAACTGGCCCACAGCCAAGCCATATGGATCCCTCACGTCTAGACGTTGGGAAAGGAGCAGGCAGTGACTGGGTGAGAAACGGAGGGACGATGCGAGGAAAGAGCAGAGCGCCAGGATGCAGGATTCTCAACAGGGTCAGAGGCTCCTCGGGTACCCAGGATAAACAGGATGAAAATGTCATCCTATTTTGTTCCCTAAAAGCCAGGGACTGGCTTCTTCTAGGCCCCCTTTCCTTTGGTGCCAGCAGGAACTTTCTCAGCCTGAAGTTACCAGTGTGCTGGTGGATTGAGTTACTCAGTGACCTACAGATGGCGCAGCCCCCTGCAGAAGATCCCAGACCCCCTGCAGCTCTTTCCCAGCGCCGGTTCTCTGGCTTGTCGAGTCCAGATAAGGAATGTACCAGATGGACATCCAATGAGCCAGCTCTAGAAATCTCTCATTCCAAAATTTTATTCAAGTAAATCTCTTTATTCCAAAATTTTAGAAATTCCCTTGGCTCACGTTGATCTCCTATGTAAAAGTCAATGTCTTGCCTTCTAATATGTAAACTATGTGTCCAGTGAGAACCGTTTTTGAAGTTTGCTGTCTTTACTTCTTCCCAAGCCAGCGGTAATATCACAGAGGAGGAGACAAACTGCAGAGTAACATGAAAAGAAATATCACGTCTTTCTTTTCTTCAACACCTAGAGTGTCACCTGAGTCCAGGAAATTGAAAAGTACTTCTTGAAAACCATAAAATTTCAGCTCTGCAAATCCTTCTGCTGACTTTATTTATCTGCCAAAGCTTGTTTCTCATTGAACATAACCTCTCCCATTCTTATATGTATCCTCCCTTCCTCCTCTGTCCCCTTTAGTAGGATAATGGGGAGTAAAAGCAATAGGGTCTTTTCACGTCAGGACTTGGTGTTTCCTCCACAGAAGACCCTGTGAAAAGACACAGGTCAAGTCAAGAGGCATTGGATGTTGAATTTTTTTTTTTAATACAGAAAAGTGATTTAATCTCTTTAATCCCAGCCTAATTTCTCGTATGACTTCACCATATGTGTCAGGGTATTGTCTGCGTGATTCTGGAACTTTCAATTTTAACGACTATATAAATATATGTAATGGTGCATTTGTTTATATTCTACTTGCTGAACTTTTGACATTGAGTCAGGGTAATCTAGATTTAGAGGCTCTTTTGGGTGGTTCTCTGTCAGTTACTCTATGCGGATGGTGGAAAGCTCTGTACCTGATGGCACATCTGTCACCTTTGCATCACTCTTGTGTCAGAGACAGCGCAGGCTGCTTGTAAAGGCATTGGCATTTTTTTCTTTATAGAGAGCTTCTAAAGATCTACTCTTATCTGATCTTCAGTTTATATGAATTTCTGTATTTTAGATTGAATACCTTTGCCAAAACCATGGTTTGCAGCGTAATCAGAGCTATGGACACAGTCTGCAAACCTCAAACCTGTCTCTGTGTGAAATTCACTGACCTGTTCAGGGACTAAACTCTTCATCTTCACCATGTTATTGATCTACTCCAAACATCCAGGGATTTAAATAAAGCACCAAAAATATTTATATAGTTACATCAATTACATGCATCTACTCTAGCAGAAAGCAATTACTTTTTGTGAATAGACGCAGCTGTTAATTTTAAGGGCATTTAGTTTGCTTTTTTCAGTCTTTTACTCTACATGGTGCCTGAGAGATTAGAGACAATGAGAAAGAATTTCGTGACTAACTGAACGAATGAATGAATAAATGAATGAATATAAAGTGTTGGCTCGTGTCAGTGATGGTGGCGTGGTGTTTCTGTAACTTTATGCGTTTGCTTTATCAGTATCACAAGGCCAGGACCTGTTCATCTTCTCCTGGTGCAGTGACAACCTGCTAAGTAGTAACCTCTAAACCAGCAGTCTCCAACCTTTTTGGCACCAGGGCCAGGTTTCGTGGAAGACAATTTTTCCACAGACCAGGGTGGAGGGAATGGTTTCGGGATGATTCAAGCGCATTACATTTATGGTGCACTTTGTTGCTATTATTATTACATTGTAATATATAATGAAATAATTAACCAACTCACCATAATGCTGAAAGGAGGCGGAGCTCAGGCGGTAATGTGAGTGATGGGGAGCGGCTGTAAATACAGATGAAGCTTCACTCGCCCTCCTGCCTCTCACCTCCTGCTGTTCAGCCCTGTTCCTAACAGGCCACAGACCGGTACCAGTCCGTGGCCTGGGGGTTGGGGACCCCTGCTCTAAACAGTTATAACCTCTCACTTCCAGGTGAGCAAGATTGTCTGGATGATGGATTCACCATCTGAGCAGTTGGGCTTGGTATAGGGTTAATTTACTGTCGATAAAATGATTAACAAAATTCCTATTTCTACCAAAGTAGAAGGCTTTCAACAAACATATAAACTAATGTTAGCATGGCCATTAACCAGCATATACAATCCGAGCAGATCATGGAAATATGAATCCACAAAAAAATATTGCTACTCTTTCCATTAGTTTCTTACATATGTACTTATTTGCACATGTTTATGCCTATATGAGTGTGTCTATATAATCTTTTTTTTGCCCATTTTTCAAATTACTTATTATTAAATTTTGAGAGTTCTTTATATATTCTGATACAAGTACTTAATAAAATATATGGCAAATACACACACACACACACACACACACACACACACACACACACATATAGTATTTTATCCCAGTCTGTTTCTCTTTTTGTTTTCTTAACTGTCTTTTTTTAAAATACATCTTTATTGGAGTATAATTGCTTCACAATGCTGTGTTAGTTTCTGTTGTACAACAAAGTGAATCAGCCATATGCATACATATATACCCATATACCCTCCCTCTTGAGCCTCCCTCCCACCCTCCCTATCCCACCCTTCTAGGTGGTCACAAGCACCGAGCTGATCTCCCTGTGCTATGCGGCTGCTTCCCACTAGCTATCTGTTTTACATTTGGTAGTGTATGTATGTCGATGCTACTCTCACTTCGCCCCAGCTTCCCCCTCCCCACTCCGTGTCCTCAAGTCCGTTCTCTACGTCTGCGTTTTTATTCCGCCCTGCCACTAGGTTCATCAGTACCATTTTTTTTTTTTTGGATTCCATAAATATGCGTTAACATATGATATTTGCTTTTATCTTTCTGACTTACTTCACTCTGTATGACAGACTCTAGATCCATCCACCTCGCTACAAATAACTCAATTTCATTTCTTTTTATGGCTGAGTAATATTCCATTGTATATATGTGCCACATCTTCTTTATCCATTCATCTGTTAACGGACATTTAAGTGGCTTCCATGTCCTGGCTATTGTAAATAGTGCTGCAATAATCATAAAATGTATTTGAACATATTAAGTGCTCAAATATTTGTGGAATGAATAGTGTGTCTTTGCTGTTCCATGAATGTCTGTTGAACAGTTTGGAAGAAAATGGGAGCACATTTGATAGGGTACAATTATCCTGTCATCTAATATTTCATGTAAGGCCAATCTTTGAGGCAAACAAAGGCACCTCTATTTGTACAGGATGATTAGACACCACACACTCTGTTTTTTTAAAAGCGAGAGTACCTGGCCTGAAACAAATTTCACTGCAAAAGTATGTTTATTTTTCACTGATGACACATTAAATGAAAGGGATGACAGATATTATATTATGTATTAGGAGTTGTAGGAAAACACAGAGCCTGCTATATGACCACAGCTGCTCGCGAGGCATTCGGTAACAGTTTGCCGTCTACCAAGAGTGCAGATGTTTTACATTGTAACTTGATATTTTAGGGTGTTATTTATACTAGTAAAATGCTTGCCCCAATTTATAATGAAAAAGGTCTTATGGAGTTCAATATTTATCTTTTATTTTGTAAATTCACTTTTTTGCGTATTACATAATTTTCAGGGTTTGGATGGTTAAACTTCTCAGAAACCATGATTAAATTTATGAGGTATCATTGGTGACATCCTTGGAATCTCAAATAGGTTAATATATTATACACTTGATTAATGAATGTGTTTCATGCATTGGTGCTTTTAGGGCCCAAATTCAGCATGAGGACATACAGAACAAAACTATCACTTTTTAAAAAAAGGGACACATTTGAAAGGGTGACGAGATTTATCAATAAAGCCTGATGTCTCAGATATATTGTATTGGCCCATTCTTTTTAGTTTACGTGCTGGGGTCATGAGGTCATTTACTCATGCAATAAGAAAAGTCCAACTTCGACCACAAGAGGTGTCTGATTTTAGCTACAATCTCACAACTTAAGAATCTGCTCTATCAGTAAGCTTCAGCTTGTTTATTTCTCAGGTGTTTGCTCACTCTAGGAAGCTAGTTTTAAGTCACGTTTTTAAGAGTCCTGATTTAAGGTGAATGATTATGACTCTCAGCTTGCCGATATGTGTATTTTTCCCCTTCTGATTCAGAAGTGGTCCAAGACTTGAACTTTCAAAAAGGACTAATGTATTGGAGGGCTGTGACTGAAGAATGTACAGGTTTGCCTAGCTTCTCCGTGATTGAAAACTGCAATACATTTCAATCCATCTTAGAAAGACCAGTTGCATTTTGTCTTAAGTTATTATTAACCAGAATGCTGAAAGCATGCAAAATGTAATAGGGTCTCCTCCACTCCTTAAGGTAATGGGGTCGGTTTGAAAGCTCCTTTACCTGAGTACATGGAGCCCAGAGAGGCGACACGGCGTGAGGTGTCTCTGTTGGCCGCACCTGCTGCCTTCTGCACCTCCGTCCAGGACCCACCCTCACCTGGTTCCTTCTCTCCCTCCTCCTGCTTCATCTCTTCCACTCCAAATCCTGATCCACGTGCAAGGTGCACTTCCGTTGATTTTTATTCTGTGGAGGCTTGCTGAGCTGCAGTGTTCTCTCTCTTTTTTGTAATAACACTTGCCATTTGTATATAACTGGGTGGTTTACAGATATTTTTATACAAACTCGTATTGTTGACATCAAAACGTTGATAGAAGAGATTTTATCCCTTATAGGTGAGGAAACCCAGGTTCTAACAAGTTGAATGATATTCCTGTAGCACACTGATGACCACCTTTCACCCATGTGTTCCTGAAATATTCTTCCTCTTGACAAATTATCATTTTAAATCAATTACAATTTCCCCAATTTTTATTCCATGCTTATGCTACTGAACTGAAAACATGACAGTTAATGCTTTGAGAAGCCTTCTAAGTGACCAGTTAAAAATAAATAAATGACAGCTTTCAAGGTTTCTTTCTAACCTAATAACACCCAGTTAGAAAATATCCTGGGGAGAAATAATCCAGTTTATGAGATCTGCAAAATCACAGAGGTTTTACGAGTTAACTCTGTAACAAATGGGCACAGGCTTTATGAAGAAAGGGGTGAAGTCGTTTTGGGGAATGGACTGAAGCTGGAATAAATGAGGTGCTGCAGCGTCCTGGTCGGGGAGACCCCAGCCCGGCCCACCTCCCTTCAACTTCCCAGAAAGTAACTGCTCTCAGATGCCTACTCCAAGCCGCTCTCCTCTCCCACCCGCCCTCACTCTCAGATGAAAACCTTGCATCCTCTCCTGTTTCACTGGAAAGTTTTGAGCAATCTGACTCCCCCTCCCACCATGTCACCCCTCTACACGTCTAGCCTGAGTCTTCCTGCCTGTCATGGCCTTGGACTGCCTGTGGATCCCCTTACTTTGGGCTGACTCTTCCTCTTGGCCAGTGTTCAGGTATCTCCAGTTACCCAAGGGTATGATCTTCTCCTTTCTCTCTTCATCCTAAAATTCTCCCTCTCCACTGGACCTTCTCCTTCAGTACACTAGCATGCTATTCTTTTTATTTTTATTTTTTTGGCTTAAAAAAAAAATTTATTGAAGTATAGTTGATTTACAATGTTGTGTTAATTTCTGCTGTACAGCAAAATGACTCAGTTATACATATATATATATTCTTTTTCATATTCGTTTCCATTTTGGTTTATCGCAGGATATTGAATATAGTGCCCTGTGCTCTACAGTAGGACCTTGTTGTTTATCCATCCTATATATAATAGATTGTGCCTGCTAATCCCCAACTCCCAATCTTTCCCTCCCCCACTCCCCTCCTCCTTGGCAACCACAGTCTCTTCTCTGTGTCTGTGAGTCTGTTTCTGTTTCATAGACAGGTTCATTTGTGTCATATTTTAGATTCCACATATAAGTGATATCATATGATATTTGTCTTTCTCTGTCTGACTTACTTTGCTTTGTATGATAATCTCTAGGTCCATCCATGTTGCTGCAAATGGCATTATTTCACTCTTTTTAATGGCTGAGTAATATTCCATTGAATATATGTACCACGTCTTCTTTATCCGTTCATCTGTTGATGGACATTTAGGTTGTTTCCATGTTTTGGCTATTGTAAATAGTGCTGCAGTGAACATTGGGGTACATAGCATGCTATTCTTACATCTTACAAAACGACACTCTTGACCCCATTTCCCATGAACTACCATCCCATTCTTCTCTTTCCATTTATAACAAAACTCCTTGAAAGAGTTCAGTCTGTGCAGTCTGATCACACTTGTCCCTGGATCCCACACAATTCTGGAATGGATGAGATCAGTAAAGACGGAAGAGATCAGTAAATCCTATTTGGAGGAAACTGCTCTTATTAAGGTCACCTCATCAAGGTCTCCAGTAATTTCCATGTTGCTAAATCCAGTGGTCAGTTCTCAGCCTGACTTTTACCTGCTCCACACAATGCATTTCTTTCTCCCTCTGGAACTTGGATAGACATGGCTACACACAGATTTAAAACTTTTTTAAGTCTAAAAAGAAAGCACAGACACACAATAAACAGTTCTAAAAATAAACTGTCAGTTGGGGAAAATACTCAAATGCTCAAAATATAGAGAACTTTTCAGATTAATAAAAAATGATCAAAACCCCCCAAAAGGAGTAGATAAAGACATGAGTGCAAAATTTACAGAATGAATATAAATGAAAAAAATGTAAGTTCAGTCTCACCAATAATAAATAAATTCGAACTAATATGTCAAGGATATGACATTTTCAAAACAGTTAGAAAGAATAATAATGCAAAACAAAACAGGCATATTTATATCCTGCGCTGGAGTGTAGATTGCTACACAGCCATGGAAGGGGTTTTGGCAGATTTTTCCTTAATTCTTAAAATGTGTCTGTCTTTCAACATATTAGTTCCACATCTGGTAAGCTATCCTAAGAACGTAATTACTCAGATATGCAAAAGATGTTACTGAATCTTCATAGGAGTGTAGAGAAATGCTGTGTTACAAAATATCTATAGGTGCACTAGTAAAAATTATAATATGAAGATTTATTAGTATTCTAATTGTGATATGTCACTACAAAGTACTGTGTATCATACACTCCCAATTTTGTTTTTGAATTTATCTTAGAAAAAAAGATAAAAGGATAAATATCCAGATAATAAAATGAGTGATCTTGGGTATTAGAGGTAGCGATTTACCCTCTCATTTGAATCTTCTGTGTTTTCTTTAATGAATATCTATTGCAATGAATATAAAAGAATAACACTGAAGAAATACAGAATTTTTATTTATGAAGGGAATTATATAATTGAAGTTCTAAATTCAAATCCAAGGTGATTTTATTCATTAAGAACACACAAGACTGAGAGAGACCTAATGAATTCCTAGGGACACGTTGTCTCTAGGGGCAGCTGAGAGCATTCGAAGTGTACATCACCAGTCTCTATTCCTTCATAATGGTGCTTTTATAAATTTTAAAGATTATTAAATTTAAAAAATTGGTTATTACAATATATATAGATACAAATACACACATGTACACATATGGCCACGCACACCTTTGCATATCCCCTGGCTTCCCAGCCTCAACTTGGAGTGGGACATTTGGGTTTTAAATAACTCAGGATTCTCCCAGGATGGAAAACTTGGGGTATCTTAAATATGGTGCCCTCTTGACTTGCCTTTGCGCTTTCTCTCTGCCCAAGTGTGTGTGGAGGGGAACATTCATTCTTTGAGACCCAGGTCAACAGGCATGCACTGTTGCTGATGACTTAGGATGAACAGGTGACCGATGTGGAGATGAGCCGCCTGTGGCTGGAGAGTGAGATTGCGCCTCTCTCAGTCTTGATTTCTGTGGTCTTTGATTGACTACTGGAGGCAAATTTAACATTTTACTTAACGCAGAAGTAAAGACTTTGAGGACTGGAGTGGTAAAATTTATCATTCTGAGTGGGAAGGGATATTACTTCCGAAAGAAGGAAGTTCGATATGTGATTGGAGGTTCATTATTACCGTGAGAGTAAGTAGACGTTCTCATAGACTAAAATATATATAATTGATGTTCACCTTTTTTCCTTACAACTGGTAGGGGTCGTATAATATAAATAGTTTCCGTAAGAGTTTATTCTGTTAATATCATTGTTTAGACCTTTCAGAAGTTCTTTTCTCCATTATTAAATGGCATTATTTTCAAATGGAAATATTAAACTGTCCACAATTCACTTCAAGCTGACTTCAGTCTGCTCCATTCACACCCCACCTGCAGGGTGAATAGGAACAAGTGCATGTGCAAAGCTCTGCCTCTTGCTCAGAGGTAAAGTGGCCTTGATTAGGGTAATTTAGGATTAGACTACAGAAGCAGTGGGGCATGGATATATATACACACACACACACACACACACACTAAAATTCTTCTCTGCTGACTTTATTGCCTTGATCTGAAAAAAAAATGGAATAAATAGAAATGTACCTTGTAGGGAATTATCACATACCATTGAAAGGCTCTAGCCAGCCTTTTTAAGTGATGCTTAAAAATAAACAGAAACAGATTCAAGGACTTAGAAAACAAACTTATGGATTCCAAAGGGGAAAGGTAGGAGGAGGGGGAGGGATAAATTAGGAGGTTGGGATTAACATATATACACACTACTATATATAAAATAGATAATCAACAAGGGCCTACTGTATAGCACAGGGAACTCTACTCAATACTCTATAATAACCTATATGGGAAAAGAATCTGAAAAAGAACAGATATACGTATATGTAAAACTGAATCACTTTGCTGTATACCTGAAACTAACACAACATTGTAAATCAACTATATTCCAATGTAAAATAATTTATATATATGTATATATATATTTAAGCATTACTTTGAGGATGGAATTGCTTGACAAATGCCTAAGTATCTTAAATCTGTGTGGTCTAAGGTACATCAAGTAACCTTTCTAAAGGCTGACCTGAACAGATATGTCACCTCGACAGGAGTTTGAGAAGGCACATTAATAATGCTATAAATCATAATCACCCCAAGTCAGATGTCTGTGAGATAATAGGACCATTAAATATGATGCAAGTAAGAAATAGAAACTTTTTAAATGAGATATGTGTAATTGAGGACATGAACTTGAAATGCTATTGCATTTAAAAAATAAATATGCCCTTTACACTTGAAAAGCTAGTAATAAAATCACAAAATGAGATTAATAATGTTAAGCGGGAGCCCAATTAAATAAAGGGAAATGCCTTAATATGGATTGACAAAGGGCAGCTGGAGGTTTTACTTGATTCATCAACAAATTATAATTCTATCTCTTTAATAACAAGAACTGTAAAATATTCAAGATATAGTCTCACATATCTGTGCTTGGCTACAAAAATAATTCAATTTGAAATGATATTTTGTATCACATTACTTACTTTCTTTCATTTACCATTCCGCTTGTAAGAGGCCCTAGAAACTGATAAAAATGATAATTACATAAAACTGATCTTTGGTGACTCTCATAAGGAAGCAAGTTAACTCAATATTATTTTTACTCTATCATTTTGCTTCTTTTGCATTTTGTGCATTAAATGCAGAAGAATGTTTTCCAATAATTTTGGTATGCATAGTGTAAAATAGGCCATTGATATCTAGATCTAAAATAGATATGAAAATCGTACTTTATATAACAAAGGAGCTGTAGCCCCTAACTGTGTTGTGGTCATCATACTTTTAATTAAAACTAACTTTCTATATTATTGATTTCTATCTGTCTTTAATGGTTACTAATTTCCATTTGGGGTAATTATGATGTGCTTTTTATAAGCACAAACATAACTGAATAAGTCATTCTGTTTTCTTCGTCCATCCGTTTAGCACATCCTGTTTCCATGCTCCACACCGCATTTATCAAATTTTAAAAAGGACTAATGGAGCTTCTTGAGTGCGCCAGGGTTTCTGCTAGACGCAGGGTACCCCGCTGAGGAGGAAGCGGGCTCTGCCTTGAAGGAGCATAGGTGTCACGGGGGAGGTGACACATCACGCAGAGTGGCAGGTCCTGTGGAGGGGAAGGTGGAACGTGGGAAAGTCCCCAATTCAAGGCGCTGTCTGCTCCTTGGCAGCCCTGTTCAAGTTCTGACGTTGGACCTGTGTTTTGGGACTGGTAGGAAATCTTAGACCAGGGTGAAAAGGCATAAATAAGGGACATAGGGAGGGACAGTTCCAAGCCTGGGGATGAGAAAAACACAGAGCAACATGTTGTGTTGTGGGAATTCTACCAAACATTTAATGAAGAAATAATGCTAAACTTCTTAAAACTTTGTTCAGAAAATAGATGAAGGTGGAACAACAGCAGACGTTTTTTTGAGGCTAGCATAACTGACACCAAAACCTGCCAATACATTAAAAAAATAGAGAGGGACCAGTACCTCTTCAGGTATGTAGATGCAGATGTAGGGACACAGGTGCAGAAATCTTTAAGAAAAAAAAAGGATGATATGCCAGAGGAGTTTAAAACTTCCTAGTGGTCGTTTGAGTGAGATGTCCCCTGCCAACCCGGCTGATTACGAAGGCAGACAAGCCTCTGCTCAGTTTCAGCACTGAGTGTGTTTCTCTAGGGAGGCCTGCCAGACAGAGACCCCATTTTTCTATCAGACACAAGGCTGTTTCCGCCTGGTTCTCTGAGATGTTCTCAGATCTCTGTGTGTGGAATTTATTCAAGGGCTTTGTCAATTACACAGTCTCCAAACCAATTCCTCTAATGTCAGGTTCTGCAAATTCCAGAGACAGAAGTTCAGTGCCATCTCCTGGTTCCCCGGTCTTATCCTGATGGCAGGCACGATGTTTCCTTTTTGCTGAGGGGTGGGCTTTGTGGGAGAGTCAGAGAAGCAGGTGGATTGCTCCTTAGCCCATTCTCCACAATAGCATACATTTTGTTGCTTGAAACGGAAGGCTGTGGAGGACAGTCCTAGAGGCCAGCACTGAGGACGCAGAGAGAATGGGATGGTTTCACCATCTGTTTCTCCCAGCATTGTTAAGGCCCCAGTAAGACACATCCTTCTAGAACATGAAGTATCCTATTCCTATTACTTGTTTAGATGCATCCCATCCTATCAAATGGATGTATACATGTAATCACTCCTTCCTGAATGGCTGAACCTTTCCTTTTGCTTCTGTTTCTTCTATGTTTCTTTTGGTTTTTTTCCCATAAAATTCCTATTTTTCTGATATGCATTTTGTGCATATCGGTGGAATTGTGCCTTAATTATTGAATGCCACCTTGTCTCTTGATAAATTTTGCCAACTTGTTTCTCATGCTGTATTAATTATATTACCTATAATATATAATATATGACATCATATTAATATAACTCAAAAGAGATAGTGATTTTTCAGAAGTAAATGTTTGTTTCTGGTTGCCTGTCGAGAACTGTTACCGTCCCCGCGCCTGGCTTCCAGGCCATACCGTGATTGTCTGGTGCTCAGGTGTCCTCGTACAAGCAGTGTCCTCCGCTTTCACTGGTGCTGGGCAGGTTGGCCTCTGGGGGTCAAGGTGAACATGTGGGAAGTTTAGTGGGTGGGATCCTGAGATCCACACGGGCGGGGGAGGGAGGGGAGCAGGCTGGGCTGAGGGAGAAGTGGGGCCGTGGGGCCGTCCCAGCGTGCACTCAGCGCGCCCTGCAGGGAGCTCAGAAGCTTGGGAGGCGCGCTCTGGAGCTGGGGTGGGAGGGCTGGGCCTTCTACCCAGGGCCCTCCAGTCATTGAGCTGATCCGCTGCACCAGGGCGGGGCAAGCCCTGGGCAGGGGGGTCTGTTCAGGTGACGCAGGTACAGGAGGGGTGATGTGTCCTCAGTCCTTAAGGGGATTTGGTTTGCCGCACGGAAACCCCCAGGATTGGCAATCCGTCCTGTGCTCACAAATCACGGTGTTTTCTGCGATCCTGCCCGCTTGCCCGATGGATGCCAAGGGTGAAGTCTGTACTTTCGTCCCTCTCTGTTCTGTGACTGCCTTAGTGCAGGTCCTTTTTATTTCTCACCCTGAAATATCAGTACTCCTCAGACTCCCAGCTGCCTTCCTCTCCGGCGCCCGCAGTTCAGTCTTTCCAGGGCAGGGTGACTTTTCTAAAGTCAACATGTGATCAAGTCCCCCCACTGCTGGGAGCCATCCTCAGCTCCCAGTCCCCTGACCACGTCTAGACCTCCTTTGCCTTGTGAATCTGTACGTGCTTTGACTTGTCCTTATCTCTCTGCCTCAACTCCACGCTGTCCATCCTCCACACTCACCTCTGTGACTCGCCTCTTCTTGTAATGTTTTCCCAGCTGTTCAGAGCAGAGAGCAGTGCCCCTCACCTGGGCTCAGATTGCACCATCGTCACCCCGTCCTGTGGAGCAGGGCTGATCCCGTGTCCAAGGAACCCTCCAGGCCCCCCCCAGATGGCATGACTCAGAGGACAAAGGGGGTCGGACGGTCTTAATATCAGATCAGTAATTGCCTGAGCGCAGAGGTGCTCTGAACCTCTAAAGTAATAATAAGCACTTGGGAGCCTCTCCTGTTTCCAGCAAAGTGTGAATTACGTGGAGAGCTAGCAAGGTGTCAGTAACAGGACTCCACGGTGTTAAAAACAAGAAAGAAACACTTCATTTCGATTAGTTGTCCTGGTATCTTTGGCTAAATTTTAGATGGTGAGAAAAGGTAATGGGTGGAAATGTGGACCCTGTCCTTCTGAACATGGGTTTTCAGAGAGAACGCCGGCCCCAAGGCTGTACCGCTGTGCACGTGGAGCCCGTGCTGAGAGCCCAATGTGCCATCCTCGCCCCTGGGCCAGTGGCCCCATCTGCCACCCACCCGCATTCCCTTTGGGGAAATGTCCAGCTGTTTCTCATCTCTGCTGTCACTTCTTTTCACTGTTTATCACTCAGCCCTTCCCTACCCCCGAGATAGAGCAAAACTCAGGCAAAGCCCTGTTTTATTTCCTGGTGGCCATTTTTAGTTTGGTCTAGTCTGTGAGCCATATTTAGGCACACACACGTATATGATAGTCCAATTGCTCCTGGCATCTCACCTGCATCGTGTGAAATGATTATGCTCTAAATAAAAGGAGTTACATTGCCTTGGTGGGAACTTGTACCTCTCGTTCATTATGTGCCAGGAAGCTCGTATATCTCTGTGTCAAGAATCTCAAATTCATTTGTTTAGAAGAATCTAGTGTATTCCCATGAACTCTTAAGATAGGGTGCATTAATTATTTTTGGAAATTAATACTACAACAACCTGAAATTCTTTCTTGTTCCCAGGAATTTAACTAAATACCGAAAGAGGATAGTTACGTTTAAGTGAAATGACCTAAATTGAATATATTGATATTTATGAATTATTTTCATCTTGAGAGGGATATTGTACTTCATCTGTTGGTAATAAAAAGGTTCTTGAATAGTATTTTGTTTCCAGTGCAGTTAGTTCCATTTTATGTAAACCTGGAAAAGGTCATCCTGTACCCTTTCAATTTCTCTGGAACTTCATGTGAGTGTTCTAAAGCTGAAGATTTTGACATCCTTTTCTAAAAATACTTCATGAAATAGTTATCATTTATTCAGTTTAGGAATAGATTTGGAGGCTGTTGCAATGAATTATTTAGCCAATCAGTGGAAAGTTTTAATTCATTTCAGCAAAAGGAGTTATAATGTAAAAGATGACTGAATTTATCAAAATGATTTTCTCTCATGACCACCAAAGTATGTGTCCATTCTCTGTAGAGTAACCCGTGGTAAACGCTGGGTGTCCTGTGAAAACAGTACAGGATTGTTATTCTTGTTGCTCAAAGGTAGAGTCCAAGGTTAAAACATGGATGAGATGTTTAAAATTTTTAAATGAAAAATTAGAACTACCAGGTTTGTCTCACTAGACGTTTCTGATTTTTCATTAAATTTATGATTTTGAGTGCAAAAAATGCAGAAACACATGCTCTTAAAAGAGAAGAAACAAACTCATTAATATATAGATGATGACTTAACCTAAAAGTTATTTTTTCAGTGCATTCTCACATTGATGCACTGAAAAATCAATACATAGATGCGATAGATAGATGATAGATTATAGATAGATAGGTGATAGATAGATAGGTTAGTTAATCTGTTCAGTTGATTGCTATTACAACACTGCAGGCGGCACACAAATATAATTTCCACCCCAGATCATCAGAGCACATGAGAAGACCAAGGAGTGACCATAGAGATCATGTAGTCACACCCTTTTTACTTTATTGGTTTTCTTTCCATATTTGTGTTTCATCCATATAATTTGACTTAAATTGAAACAGTCTTTAAAATGGTGTGTGCTATCTGCACACTTCTGATGATTCATTTATATCTACTCGGTTTCAAAATTCACCTTGGAGGAGATGGGGGAGGAGATAGAAAGGCTCTTTATTTTCCCTACTTGCCCTCTCTATGGCCCTTTTAAATATCTTCTGCACTGCTTAGCAATACGCAAATATTAGGAAATTGCAGAGTAGAACAATGTACCAGTCTATGCTGGTAAATACTAAAATCTAATGAAGTAGATGGATTTTAAATAAAATATATACTACCTATACAGAATTAAGGCAACTTCAGAAAGAACTTATTTTTTATAAAGGCTCTAGTATCAGAAAGGTTGATTCTAGGACCTGATGGATCCTGTAATGTTTAACCTATTGCAAAATAGGAAAAGGAAAGTTTTCCAATTCATTTTTATGACTCTGGCATCATCCTAATATTCTAACCTGATAAAGATAACACCGTTGGAAAATTTTATGGCTGTAGATGCAAATTCTTAAGAAAAGTATTGGCAAATTTAGCCCAATAGTGTATTAAAGCTATAATATTAATAGTGGCTAATACCTACATGTATGATATTGATACTATGTTCCAGGAACTATTCTAAGTTCTTATTATTAACTTATTAACTAGAATGTAAGCTCAAAAGTCTTCTTCTGTTTTTCTCATAGGTATAATAACAGAACCTAGAATTGTGCATGGCACGAAACAGAAAGTCAATAAATTTATTGAATAAATGAATTAATAATTTTCATAACACCATTAGATTGATACTATTAATATTGCCATTCTCTATAAAAATGGTATAACAGATCCATAGAGGTGAAGGAGTTTGCCCAAGGGCACACATACCTTGTGCAACTATGTAGTTTTTTTCAGGGAGTGCAAGAAAGGTTTGACTTTAGAAAATATAATAATATTGCTTAATATTTTAATCTATCAAAAGGAAAAATTACAAGGTCATTTTGATATATACTACAAAACAGTTAAGATAATTCAATTCCAATTCTTAGGTGGGGAGAAATCTCAGTAAAATAAAAATCAAAAGGATATTTCCTTGATATTTTATAAAGATAACTCAAGCTCAGCCTCCAAATTCTTACAGATATAGCATCAGAGGAATTCCCATTAGATTGAAGACTAAAGAAGGATGTATGCTATCAATTCTGTTGGATAACATTGTACTGAAAAGAATCTTTAGTTTAACAGGGGGAGAAATTAGAGTATACATATAGGAAAGGATAAGGAAACTTATCATTAATGTGGCTATTATACATTGACCTCGATACATAACAGCTGGGTGATTATGGCAAAGTTTATTTAACCTCTCTAAGCTTTAATATTTAATATCACCACTGAGACTATTAAGACGACATACCTCACAAATTTGTTGTTTAAATAAATTGGATAATGCATGTAAGGTGCCTCTCTTATGATAGTTGGAAGATAGTAAGTACACTCAGTAAATGTTATTCATTTTTATTATTACCTCCTGAGAAGTCAAAGGTACACAACTGAAAACCATTAGCATTAATGGAGAGATTCCATAAGTCATTGTGTTATTAAGTTCATGTATAAAGCTTAAGTGCTTTTTAATATACGAGTTTAAAAATTTAGCAAATATGATGGGACAGAAACCCGATTTACCTTAACACTACTATATCTAGGAATATGTTATCATTTTAACATATTAACAATAATATGTCTAGAGATAAACATAGCGTTAAAAGTCCTGGAATAAAACTATAAAACTTTAGGGAGCGCCATAAGAAAAGATAATAATTAATCCATAGGTAGCACAGTCTTACATATGAAGATTCAGTGTTTGAAAACAACAATAACAAAGTTTTTAACCCAGTCTTTAATCTCAGCCAAAATGCACATATAAGTATGGCGAAATTAATCACATGTCACTAATTTTAATATGGAAGAGTAATACACAAACAAGAATAACCAGGGAAGCTGTATAAAGAAGATCCAAGAGATGGTTACTTGTATTTTTGTGATATTAGAATGTGTGAAAGATATAATAATTAAAAGACTAGCCTACTGAAATAAAAATAGACAGATGGAACAGAAATAGTCACAAGTACCTATGTGTCATTTCAAATCAGTGGGAAAGGAATTGAGCCTTCAAAAAAAGTGTTAGCTAACCATTTGGGGATAAAAGCAGGAAATTACAATTTCTAGTGTCAGTATTCCTATTTAGATGGCCACATAATCTAAATTTCTCAACACATCCCTCCAAAGACATTCACATCAATAAGGAGAGCAAATGAGGTCATTGATAACCCATCTCAAAAGCATAACTGGGAGGCAAAAACTAACAAATACTTCTGTGATTTGTCTGATGGGAAATACACTTTCATTTGCCAGCTACCAGCAGAGCCAGATACGGAGACAATGCCTGATCAGAGTCAGGAAAAAATTGCGCTGAAAACAAGAGTGGAAGGTGGCAGCCCGGGGGGTAGAAAAAATAAAAATAAAAATAAAATAAAATCATTTCCAGAGAGAAAAAGACCCTCATACCTGGTCTGAGCCTTGGTGGATCAAAACACTGACTAATGCAGAATGTAAAGAAACAAATTGAAAGTGCACCAGAGCAGGGGTGGCAGTCTTGGAAAGGCACTGCTTTTTTTTGGGGAGAAGGAATTCCTGGGATGCATAGTGATGGAAAGAAAGAAAATTGAAAGTGGAAATTAAAGTCCAGATCTGCTCTCTTAGCAACTTTCAAGTATACAATACAGTGTTATTAGCCATAGTCATCACGCTGTGCATTAGATCCCTACAACTTATCTTCTGAATGGAAGTTTTTACCCTTTGGCCAACATCTCCCTATTTACTCTGTCCCCTTCCCTCCCCAGCCCTGGTAACCACCATTCTACTCTCTGTTTCTATGAATTTGGCTTTGGCTTTTTTAGCTTCCACATATAAGTGATATCATACAGTGTTTGTCTTCTCTGTCTGACTTATTTCACTTAGCATAATACCCTTATGTCGAAAATTGCAGGATTTTCTTGTTTCTCCTCGCTGAATATATGCATGTCTTTCCATTGTGTGTGTGTGTTTGTGTGTGTGTGTGTATACACATATATATGACAACTTCTTTATCCATTCATCTACTGACGGACACTTAGGTTGTTTCCATATTGTGGCTATTGTGAGTAACGCTGCAATGAATGTGGGAATGCAGATATCTCTTTGAGATCCTGATTTCATTTCCTTTGGATATATACCCAGAAGTAGAATTGCTGGATGACATGGTAGTTCTATTTTTAATTTTCCTGATGAACCTTAACTCTGTTTTCCATAGTGGCTGCACCAATTTACATTCCTATTCACAGTGCACAAGGGTTGGAGGTGTCAGCTAAAACTATGGTGGTAACATTTTACAATATATAAGTACACCAGATCAATTCCTTGTGCATTTAACCTTATAAAATATTATATGTCAATTACATCTCAATGAAGCAAGAAAAAATATTTTTTGAATTAAAAAAAATCAGAACATACTCTGATCCCTTCCAAGGAGCCATTGATTGAAGAAAACATATTTCATTATATCAAAATAAGATGGAACCCTTCATTCAAATATATGTATATATGTGTGTGTGTGTGTGTGTGTGTGTGTGTGTATATATGTATATATATAACATATATAATATTGTTTGTTCAGGAAAATAACAGACATTTCTAATGACCAGAACATGGAAGACAACATCTATACCAAGTTTCTCTAAGAAAAAATCAGAAAATGAGAATGGAAAACCCCAAAAAACAAACCACAAAACCAAAAAAGGAAAAATGTAACATACCACTCCAAGCTAGTTTGTATTCTTAAAGCATTTTCAAATAAGTTTTAAAACTGCACATTAGAAATTCAAAAATTCCGAGCAAAAATGGATAAAAAGCAGGGAGATACAGAAGAAGAATTGGCCAATCTCAGGAAAAAAAAATTAAAGAAAAAGGCACATAGGACAGAATAGATTTAATGAAAATATAGTAAAGGATTTTGAGGAGTGACGTTAGCCAGGAGAACCAAGATGAAATAAAAAAGTAAAAAGGTTAGTGGGAAAGGGATAGGTATAAAAGATAGGCAAAAAAAAAAAATGTTTTAACATTCATTTAACTGCAGTCCCTGGAGACAAAAGCAATGTAATGAAACAGACCTATTGTTTAAAAACTAAAATAGAAGAATTTGGGGGGAAATTAATGAAGACCTGAAATTATACATTAGAGAGTCCACTATGTACCTGAGAAAACTGACCTAAAATGGTCAATGCTGCCATGTTTCTGAGAAGTCTGCTAGATTTTACAGAGAAGAACACATCTGCAGGGTGTCCATACAAAAAGATGCATCACTTAGAGAAAAGAAAATCAGAGCTACATCAGCATTCTCTATGTTGACAGAGCAAGCAAGACAGCAATGAAGCAATAATTTAAGAAACTCAAGGATATATTGTGTGTGAGCTGGTAATTTTATATCCAGCCAAACTGCCTTTCAAGAATCAAAAACCCAAGTAATACTGTACTCATGAATCCTTCCTGAGCAATCTAGGAGAGCAGTTCCCCTCAAACTGTTGTTTCTTGAGGAGGAGAAAAGGAGCTTGTTCCAGAAAGTAACTCAATGTATCACTTGCTTTTGTGAATTAAACATGCAAAAAAAAAAAAAAAAGTCAGCTGAACTGAACAATGTCCTTGGTGAAATAATTCATTTAATTCCAGCATAAGTTTCTTAACTTCTGTTGCCAGTTTGTAGGCCATACTTTGAGTGATGCCATAAAAAAAGATAAGATGTATCCAAGAAAAGATGACTGGGACACTTAGATAATAGGACTGATGATGTGCATTGAATATACTGAACTTTACAAGGTATTTAGGAAGCCTGGAAGCATAGGTGAACATTCACAGTGTTTTCTAGGACATCTCCATTCTATAAAACAATAATAATAAAGATGACCATTAGGTGTTTCTAAACTTTATGGATACTTTGTAGATCTAAGAGTAAAAAGAAAGTGGGGACAAATATGAGAAAGCAGTATATGTAAATATACTTTCTGAAAAGACAGAAGTGACACAATTTTAAAATGGGAGAAGTATTGACAGAAATTGAGCAGGTGAAATTCTTATATGCTGCTTTTGGTGGTGTAAATTTGTTCAACTACTTGGAAAACTTTAAATTAGTGTCTACTACAGTTCAACATATGCATAGCCTAGTACGGAGCAACTGCATTCAGTTTATCTTCAACCTAAGTGTATAAACATATTTATCAAAAGATATGTATAAGAACGGTCATAGCAACACTTGGTGGTAATAGCATAAATCTAGAAACTACCCACATGTCCATTAGCAGAAAAACAATTAAACAAATTGTGTTATATTCACACAAAGCGGTGGTAGACAACAAGGAGGATAAAGGAACCACAGTGATTATACTCAGTGACATGGATGAATCCCACAAATATAATGATGAGAAAAATCCAAACATAACAGGTTATATGTGGTAGGATTCCATTCATATAAAAAAACAGACAAAATTAATCTCCAGTATTTGAAGTCAGGATAGTGGTTAATTTTTTGGTGCTGTTGCTGGTGGGTGGGGGCCCACCTAAGGACAGGTTTCTGGAATCCTTGAAATATTCTTTTTTCTTTTTTTGGCCACGCTACGCAGCTTGTGGGATCTTAGTTCCCCGACCAGGGATCGAACCCAGGCCCTCGGCAGTGAAAGCGTGGAATTCTGTTTTCTTGTTCTGTGTTCTGATTATACAACATTGTTTGCTTTGTGAAATCCATTGTGCTGTGCAGTTAAAAATTTTGCACTTCTGTGTGGATGTCACACTTAAATGAAAGGTTCAGAATGGGGATCAAAGAGAACAGAGGAAAAATAAAATGAGCTCCTTGATTGTTGCTTAGGTAGTAAATGAGAATCAAAGGATAGAATTTAAAGCTGACAAAGCAAATAGCACACACCTGGTAGGGAAAAGAAGGACTAAGGGTACTAACATACACTGTGTAGTAGTTACCACTAAAACAAAAATGCAAACCTTTCTAAATATTAATACAAAGATACATAATGAAATAAACAAAGAAAAGTATATATATAGACAAAGAACCATAGTAAACATAATGTAATATACACAGTAAAATTAATATAAACTGTTTGACCAAGTTATAATATTGCAGTCATATCAATGAATACAAATGGACTTAACCTACTTAAAAGAAGAAAAAAAATACTCATATTGGCTCACAAAATAAAACCCGACTCTGTGCTTTTTACAAGAGACTTACTTCCCGCAATTCAGAAAGGCTAAAAATGTGGGAGCCCTTTCACTGTCTCCCGTGCTGTGCCCCTTTATGTACCCCATCACTGTGGCATTTTGTTGTTCGTTTGAATTTGTTTGCACTACAAGAGGCTCAAAGCTGATTGTGTATGTTTCCTGCCCCAGTGCTAGAATCAGCCATTTCTCAAGGAACATCAAAGCTGGAACAATTTGAACATCAAAGTAAATAAGGTAGTATTGGATTATAATCCACAGTCTAAAATGAATATTCATAAATCCACACCAGTATAAATAAATGATTCAATGCATAAATAAACGGGTAGAATAATCAAATCTCCCATGCAGAAGAATTCCACATGATTTATTATGTAGATGTTCTGCCTTCAAGTAAGGAGAGTGTAGCTCCTCACCCTGCAAGTGTGGGCGGCACATAGTAAATTCTTGACAGAGGGCATTATGGGAGGGTCAGGAGATGGTAACTTTAGAGTGGAGAAACCTGATGAACATGACCTTAGCCACATGATCAAGATGAACATCAACAGTTATAAGTCATGTGGATAGTACCTGCCCTTGACATGGTGTGGTGAGAAGGGCACTTTATCTCTGTAGTCTTCCTCCCCCAAACACTTAGTTCCAGGTAAATCATGAGAAAAACATCAGAAATTCAGTCAAGGGGTAGCCTATAAAATATCTTATTAACACTCCTCAAAATTGTCAAGGTCATCAAAAGCAAGAAAAACTCTGAGAAATTGTCACCGTATGGGGACATGAGAACGTAATGAGGTATTCTGGATGGTATCCCAGAACAAACAGAATAAGGACATTAGGTGAAAACTAAGGAAGTCTGAGTAAATGATGGCATACTAATGTAAGATGTTAATAATAATGTAAGATGTTAATAAGGAGAAACTGCATGCAAAGTATATGGAGATGCTGTATTATCTTTGCAGTTTTTTGGTAAATATAAAACTGTCCTAAGAAAATAGTTGATTAATAATTTTAACAAGGGGAGGATGCAAAGTTACACCAGTTAAATGCAAACAGTGAAAAAAGAGGAGATATTATAATGATATTGGACCAGGCAGAGTAACAGTATAACCACCTTCATGAGTCAGAAGCTAGAGGAAATGCAAGGAAGCATAGACAGATAAAGACTTAGAGTAAGATCTAAACCAATAACCAGTGAAGTAGCTCTTAGGGTTCTAACTTAAATGTGAGTTCCAAGAATAGAAAACTTATCTTCATCTGAAGTGGGTCATCAATAGAAATTCCCTGGATATTTCTTTATCTGTTGTTTGATTGTTGTTCCTAAAAGTACATATTCAAAAATAAGACTAATTGGAACTATCAGAAAGAGAAATTAACAAAACAGTCCCATTTACAGTTGCATCATAAAGAATAAAATACCTAGGAATAAATCTAAGGGAGTACAAGGCCTGTATTTGGAGAACTATAAGACACTGATGAAAGAAATTGAAGACAACAAAAACAGAAAGATATATTGTGTTCATGAACTGGAAGAATTAGTATTGTTAAAATGACCATACTACTCAAGGCACTCTACAGATTCAGTGCAATCTCTATGAAAATATCAATGGCATTTTTCATGGAACTAGAACAAATAATTCTAAAATTTGTATGGAAACACAGAAGACCCTGAATAGCCAAAACAATCTTGAGGAAGAACAAAGCTGGAAGTATTGTGTGCCCTGATTTCAAACTATACTACAAAGAGACAGTCATCAAAACAGTATGGTACTGGCACAAAAATAGACACATAGATCAGTGGAACAGAATAGAGAGCCCAGAAATGAACCGACACTTATATGGGCAATTAATCTATGACAAAGGAGTCAAGAATATACAATGGAGAAAAGACAGCCTCTTTAAAAATGGTGTTGGGAAAACTGGACAGCTACATGCAACAGAATGAAACTAGACTACTCTCTCACACCATAAACAAATACAAAATCAAAATGGATTAAAGACTTGAATGTAAGACCTGAAACCATAAAAATTCTAGAAGAAAACATAGGCTGTAAGCTCTTTGACATCAGTGTTAGTAGTATTATTTTGGATCTGTCTCCCAAGTCAAAGGAAACAAAAGCAAAAATAAACAAATAGGACTACATTGAACCAAAAAGATTTGCATAGCAAAGGAAACTATTAACAAAAATCCACCTACAGAATGGGAGAAGATATCTGCAAATGATACGTCTGATAATGGATTAATACCCAAAACATACAAAGAATTCATATAACTCAACATCAAATCAAACAAACAACCTGATTAAAAAAAATGGGCAGAGGACCTGAATAGACACTTTTCCATAGAAGACATAGAGATGGCCAAAAGACATATGAAAAGATGCTCAACATCACTAACCATCAGGGAAATGCAAATGAAAATTGCAATGAGATAACACCTCATACCTGTGAGAATGACAAGTATCAAAAAGACACCAAATATCAAGTGTTGGCAAGGATGTGGAGAAAGGGGAACCTTCGTGCACTGTTGGTGGGAATGTAAATTCATGCAGCCACTATGGCAAATAGTAGGGAGGTTCCTCAAAAACTTAAAAATAGAACTACCATATGATCCAGCAATTCCACTTCTGGGTATTTTTCTGAAGAAAACAAAAACACTAATTCAAAAAGATATATGCACCCCTGTGTTCATTGCAGCATTATATGCGATAGCCAAAACATGAAAACAACTTAAGTGTCCATTGATAGATGAACAGACAAAGAAGATTTGTGTATATATGTATATATGTGTATATACATATATATTTGAATGCTACTCAGCCATAAAAAAAATGAAATCTTGCCATTTGTAACAACATGGATGGATCTAGAGGGTATTAACGCTAAGTGAAATAAGTCAGACAGAGAAAGACAAGTACTGTATGATTTCACTTATATATGGAATCTAAAAAAACAAAACAAATGAACAAACATAACAAAACATAAAGAGTCATAGATACAAAGAACAAACAATTGGTTGCCAGAGAGGAGGAGTGTGGAGGGGATAAGTGAAATAGGTGAGAGAGATTAAAAGATACAAACTTAACAGTTGCAAAATAAATGAGTCATGGGTATGAAATGTACAGTGCGGAGAATATAGTCAATAACTAGGTCATGTCTTTGTATGGTGACATATTGTAACTAGACTATCCTGGTGATCATTTTGAAATGTATTAAAGTATCCAATCACTATGCTGTGTAACAGGAGCTGTCATAGTGTGGTAGGTCAGTTATACTTCAAAAGCAAACAAACAAACTCACTCATAGAAAAAGAGTTCAAATTTGTGGTTACCAGAAGTGGAGCAGTTAGGGTGGGGCGCTGAGTGAAGGCAGTTTGATAGAATTTGCCTGTGAAGCCATCAGGTCCTGGACTTCAGTTCGTTGGGAGTTTTTAAATCACGGTTTCAATTTCATTACTTGTGATTGGTCTGTTCATGTTTTCTGTTTCTTCCTGGTGCAGTCTTGGAAGGTCGTACCTTCTAAGAATTTGTCCATTTCTTCCAGGTTGTCCATTTTATTGGCATAGAGTTGCTTGTAATAGTCTCTTATGTTCCTTTGTATTTCTGCAGTGAAAGTTGTAACTTCCCCTTTTTCATTTCTAATTTTATTGAACTGAGTCCTCTCCCTTTTTTTTTTTTTTTTGATACGTCTGGCTAAAGGTTTATCAATTTTGTTTACCTTCTCAAAGAACCAGATTTTAGATTCCTTGATCTTTGCTATTGTTTTCTTTGTCTCTATTTCATTTGTTTCTGCTCTGATCTTTATGATTGCTTTCCTTCTACCAACTTTGGGGTTTTTTTGTTCATCTTTCTCTAGTTGATTTAGGTGTAAGGTTAGGTTGTTTATTTGAGATTTTTCTTGTTTCCTGAGGTAGGATTGTATTGCTATAAACTTCCCTCTTAGAACTGCTTTTGCTGCATCCCATAGGTTTTGGATTATTGTGTTTTCATTGCCATTTGTCTCTAGGTATTTTCTGGTTTCCTCTTTGATTTCTTCAGTGATCTGTTGGTTGTCTAGTAACATATTGTTTAGCCTCCATGTGTTTGTGTTTTCTACAGTTTTATTCCTGTAATTGATTTCTAATCTCATAGCATTGTGGTCGGAATGAAGGCAGTCAGAAGATACCAACTTCCAATTATAAGATAAATAAGTATTGGGGGTGTAATGTACAACATGATAAATACAGTGAACACTGCTTTATGTTACACGTGAAAGTTAAGAGTAAATTCTAAGAGTTCTCATCACAAGAAAAGCATAGTCTTCCTTTCTTTAATTTTGTATCTATATGCAATGAGGGATGTTCATTAAACTTATTGTGCTAATCATTTCATGATGTATGTAAGTCATATTATGCTGTACACCTTAAACTTATACAGTGCTTCATGTCAATTATGTCTCAATAAAACTGGAAGAAAAAAGATAGAAATAAATAGGTAAATGGATAACTAACTAAATAAATAAACAAATAAATAAATTGGAAAGACAGAAAAACAAATCAAACCCTAAGATTAACCTAAACACCTATCATACTGATAACTACACAGAAAGATAAATCGATACAAGTAACTTTTGAATGCAGTAACCTGGCTGTATAATCTTTGTGGAAAACTTATAAGAACAGAAAGATCTGAAACACATTCTGGACTTTACTTGGCTTTTTTTGGCAATTGTATTGATATAGTAATTCTAAAGATAACATTAAGAGTGGGTATTGAAAGATAGAATAAATATATTGATGATGTCAGGAACCAGAGTTATCACTGGAGAAGAGAAATATACATATGATTTGAACAAGATGAAGAAGAACAATGTAGTATGTGTTAGGTTTAAATTAGAAGCACTATGTACTCATGACTTACATATTATGTATGTATTTCTTAGCTGTGCCCACAGAAAGTGACCAGAAAAAAGTGGTCACAGCTAGTGCCCAGTTCCTGGTTTCTAAATAGTCTTCCTCTTAAAGATATCAGGATCCTTGGAGAAATTCTTGATTCTAGGTCTGAGGTGGAAAAGTATTGTTTGGAAATTATCGACGTGTGCTTAATTAATTAGTAGAGGTGTTTTTCTGAAGTGTATAGTCTAAGTTAGTCAAGAGATTTAACAGTTGAAATGATGGTGCCAGGTTTAAGAATTTTATGTTTATGTATGTTCTTACAGAAAACTTTCAAGATCTTTTTTATTTTTGATTCACGAGTAATAGTTACATTTTAAATAAAATCTTTTTTTAAATAGGTGTTTCCATTTTCTTCCCTCCTTGGACATCCCTGCTTGGGATCTTGACATGATGTTTCATTTAGTGCTGATTCTAGTATCTGTTTACATGTGAAGAAGGAGGAATGTACAAGCTAATGTGAAACTTGGCTGGTTCCTTACAGATCCTGTCTATCCTTATAGGAAACAAACTCAACAGAAACACTTAAATATGCCGAAGAATTTCAAAAAATTAACAACCCTAAGACCTAAAATGATGTTACTATTCAACAGAAATTATTTCATGAAGATATTGATGCTTTTTGAACAGAATCATGGATCTTTTAAAATGTAAACTCAAGTTATATGCTTTTAAATAATATGATCTGGCTTGAGAAGAAATTAGGTAGTTTTGGGGTACAATAAAATTGAGAAATAATTTTTAGGAAATGCTGTAGCTGGTGAGAGACTTAGAGAAACAGTCATGATATAAGTGTAGATGTTTATACTCCTCCAACCCAAAGAGAATGTTTTTCTTCTTTCCAATAACAAAACGGCTTGAAATTCTCTTCCAAAGGAAAACCAAATGGTGCAGGGGAAGGAAGAGGTAGACTATTGGAGAGACTGGACCCACTCTGCTTTGAGCCCACTGTCAACCTTGCTTGCCCTGGCAGTGCAGAGCCTGGGGCCCCTTGGCCTCTGGAATTGTAGTCCCAGCTGTCAGGTTGGGTCCCCTGGTGGGAAGATTCATGGAGCAGGGGAGAGACAGACGACCACCCAGTCACAGCACTGAGACACTTGCCTAATGCCATGTGATATGAAGTCATTTAGACACACAGAGTCCCCTCCTATGCTGGGGCTGAGTCTGGTGGTGAAAAGGAGGACCTTGCTTCTTGTCTTCTTTGAAGAAAGAACTCAGCAAAGAGATCAAGATCGTGAAAAAGATAAAAGTGTTTATTAGAAGCAAAGTGCATGTGGAAAAAACAAAAGACATGTGAAAGAGCACACAGGTGAGCTCGGAGTGAGTTGCGCCCAATGGGGGCGGCTTAGGTTGCTTGTATAAGGGCAGTTTTTTGTTTATTTTTCTGGCCAGGCAACTCCATATTTGGTCCTGGTATGGGTACTCATCTCTCAGCCAAGATGGATTCTAGCTGGCATCTTCTCCCTCCTTTTGTCCTTCCCCTAGACTGAGGTCTTCTCTGTGTCGGGCCAGGAAATCCACAAGAATGTACCCAGTCAGGGCCCTATGCTCCCACCGGTATCCCACCTCGAAGCACCAGCAGGAGACCACCTGTAGCTGCTCAGCCTGGGGCCTATCTATCTCCTACCTTAGCGGTACCCTCAAGAGATGGGGTATTGCTTCAACGTGGGGGGGTGCCCCCAGGGGAGGAAGTCGGGGCCAGCCACACTGTGACTGTACCCTGGGGACGGGACCAGGCTGGAGGATGAATAAGGAGCTCCCCCCAGCCCCCTGCCCGCCCGGTTCCTGGTTCTGATGCCTACGTGTCATTGCAGAACAGAGTTTAAATCCACACTTCTAGAAAGCCAGCAACAATAATTAGGAAGAAAACTGTCAGAAGCTGTCATCCAGGGACTTCCCTGGTGGCACAGTGGTTAAGAATCTGCCTGCCAATGCAGGGGACATGGGTTCGAGTCCTGGTCGGGAAAGATCCCACATGCCGTGGAGCAGCTAAGCCCGTGCGCCACAACTACTGAGCCTGTGCTCTAGAGCCCACGAGCCACAACTACTGAGCCCACGAGCCACAACTACTGAGCCCGCGTGCCACAACTACTGAAGCCCGCGTGCCGAGAGCCCGTGCTCCGCAACAAGAGAAGCCACCGCAATGAGAACCCCGCGCACCACAACGAAGAGTAGCCCCACTCGCCGCAACTAGAGAAAGCCCGTGCACAGCAACGAAGACCCAACACAGCCAAAAATAATAAATAAAATTATGAAAAACAAGAAAAAAAAAAAGAAATTGTCATCCACGTTCAAGATCACCCATAGCACCTCGGAGTCGAACCCCTGCCCCCCTCCCATGCCAGGCAAGCCCCACGTGAAGGCAGGGCAGCGTTAGAGCCAGTCTCCTGCCAGCGCCCCAAGTCTGAGGCCAGGCAGAAGCCCCGCTTTGGGCATTCTCATCCGCTAGGAACGGTCAAGCTTCCCCCAGGACAGAGCGGAGGATGGACCTACTGTTTCAGGCTGCCTGTCCCACCTAGAAGTCACCTCTGTTCGCACAGTTTCCCAGCCAGTGGGGCAGGCTGGGGGCTGCCTGCTTTCTCAGCATCGCTCGCCTTCCGATTCCAGCCTGAGAGTGTGGCCTCCGTGGCCCATGGGTCCAGGAGAGACAGGTGGGATGGCTAGGGACAGAAGAAACCGCGTCTGGAGGCCATTCAGATGCAGACTTGTTAGGGACTGCTGAGCGGAACGCTCATGGTCTGTGGACAGCCGCGCTTCTGCTATGACCCACCCGTCATGTGCCTGGCAGCTTCGCAGAGGCCTGTTAGTCCAAGAATAAATGACCCTGGTCTAAACGGGCTTTCACCGATACCAGTGATGTATTTTACACTCGGCACAATTAAAATGATCCAGTGCAGTGCTTGGAAGCCAGTAGAGCAAAATCATTTCCTGTGACTAGACTGCGTCACCTCCAGGCTTTGCCCACATGGTCCCCTCCCCCTGGAATGTTATTCTCTGAGATAAAGCTGTCCCCTGTCTGGGTTTCTCGTGGCACTCCCTGAGTCTACAAGTGCCTGTCCCCCATGTCAGAGCTGCCTGTTTCTCTGGTCCCTAAGGAGCACCAGTTCCATGAGAGCCAAGTTAAGTGCCCTTTGCCCCCTGATGTACCTGTGTGGAGTGTGGAGCTGGGGACACAGTAGGTGCTTAATGAAGGAATAAAGGAAATGACATCTGACCTCATTGGACCCCATCTTTGCCCAGAGTAGTTGTTTCTTGATTTCCCCTGGATTCATGACATTGTCCTAGGTGCCTTTCCTTGCTCTTAAAAATCTCCTCCCGAGATATTAAAAGTGTCTAAGAAGTGTGCCATTAATTATGTAATGTAATAAAATACTTAGTAACTAAAGTGCACCCAAAAAAGTTGGTAAGTAGGGAGACAGTAAGAAGCCAATCATATGTTTTCTTATACCTCTACTGCTCTAAGATGGGCTTAGTCCTCAAGTCACATCAGTCAGTAGCCGCATGCTGGTTTGGGGCTGAGCTCAGAGGCAAGCGAGAGGGGTATTGGGGTGTAGACACTGGCACTAGACTCCCAGGGTTTCAACCCCAGTGCTGCCCCCTGCCGTTAGAGTGGCCCTGGGCAAGGTGCTTCCTGTCTCTGAGTCAGTTTCCTTATCCCATCAGATAACCCTTTCTCCTAGGGTTGTCGAAGGGCGTGTTGGCTGCATGATTGTTATGAACATCAGGAGGAGGGCAGCACCGTCCCGCCCAGGGAAGCCTCTCGGAATTGAAAAGAGGGCCCAGTGTGCGCGTGGGCACCCTGATGGGACACATCAGCCTAGCAGTGGAATAAAGACAGATCCTTAAGAACAAGATTTAACCCCCTTTTGTTTATTTATTTATTTATTTATTTACTTACTTATTTTTTAAATGAAAGCTTCTTTCTTTCTTTCTTTATTCATTTTTGGCTGTGTTGGGTCTTCATTTCTGTGCAGGGCTTGCTCTAGTTGCGGCGAGTGGGGGCCACTCTTCATCGCGGTGCGCGGGCCTCTCACTATCGCGGCCTCTCTTGTTGAGGAGCACAGGCTCCAGACGCGCAGGCTCAGTAGTTGTGGCTCACGGGCCCAGTTGCCCCGCGGCATGTGGGATCTTCCCGGACCAGGGCTCGAACCCTTGTCCCCTGCATTGGCAGGCAGATTCTTAACCCCTGCGCCACCAGGGAATCCCCCCCCTTTTGTTTTTTTAAAGATAGGGATGGTATTTCAAGAAGAGAGAACAGCATGATGAAGATATGAGTTTATTAAGAGCAGAATGGCCTCATATTTGCTATCCCCAGGTTTGCCCTTCGTGGGTGTTTATGAGCCATGAAAAAAAAAAAATCAACAAAAGGCAAATTTAGCAAAAGTCTTGGCTGTGCCCTTGATGTAGATGTGCTTTCATGTGAAGCTCTGTCTCAGTTTCCTTGACTTCCGGGGTTAAGAGAACCACCTAGTAGGCTTCTGGAAACAGTATCAGCCTACGCCATTATGACTCAGTGCCCTTTATCTGAGTCCATCTACCTGGTGGTCTTCCGCTTAGATCAAGGAACACACTTATTAAAGGACAGAGCCCAAGTCAGCTGTGAACCAGAAAAAAAAAACTGAAATAGACCCAAACATAGATCCGAATATCAAATTTTACAGAATCTAGAATGGAATGTTCTTTTAAATAAAACCTATTGAGTCTATTTTAACATGAGCATTTTCAAAGTAATAGAATTATGAAAATATCCAAAGTGTAAAACATTCCCATTTCTGATTAGTTAGCATTGTTTTCAGGAACATAGTGCCTGTGTAAACGGGGATTTACATAAGGTTACTAATATTTAGGTAGTAATAAGGGAGTTATCACTTCAAAAAAATAAATATTGTCCAGCCAGAAATATGTGTGGTGCTTTTTTGTTTTTGAAGTGACTTTAAAGTGAGGCCAAGGGACTTCCCTGGCGGTCCAGTGGTTAAGACTCCTCACTGCCACTGCAGGCGGTGCAGATTCGATCCCTGGTTGAGGAACTAAGATCCCACATCCCGCGAGGTGCAGCCAAAAAATTTTTTAAAAAGTGAGGCAAAGCCTGTTAAAGCGTACAGTTTACTACTGGTTTTCATGATACTGGTGATGGAATCACGTTTCTTTAAATACCATGAAGCATGTCATAAAAGTGTGACATAAGCCCAAAACTTAATAATCCTGAGACTTTAAAATAATACTTAGAAAGACCAGATCCTGTGCAAACCGTGACGCCCCATATAGACGTGAGACGACTGCTGACGGGACAGGCGGTGATGGTTTGGACCCTTCTGTGAAAATAATAAATAAATAAAAAAGCCAAATAAAGCAGCTCTGGTGTTCCAGAATGAAATTATTGCTGTAGAACGGACCTGCTCTGAAGACCGTCCGATTTTCACTGACATATAGGAGGGAACATAAGGAATTATTAACGGGCAGCCGCCGTGAGATGGTTGGAGTTGAGAGCTGTTTCAGGAAGTTGTGTAATTCAAGAATTGAAAGCCTCACAGAGCCAACGCGGACACAGAAATAATTCATCTTTACAGCTCCGGCATATGCATTCTCCCTTTTAATATTTTCCTCTTTCAGAATGAGAGAAGAAGCAAACAAAGGCATTTAGAACTTGGTGGGTCTTTTTGTGGTAAGACCCCCATTGTACAAACACACTGCTTCACCCGGATGCTGATTTATGTAGATGTTGAACACACAGTAGAAAATGGAGTATTTGTTTTTAGATGAATAATTCACTCATTTTCCCCTCACGAGTTTTTCTCATCTGAAGCACTGGCCTTTCAAATTAAATAAATATAATGTTTCAAAAGAATATGGGCATGAATATTCATAAAGACCAAAACAGTGAATATAAATAAAAGCCCTTTTACATAACATTTTATTTTTTTTTATGAGGACCTTACTGTTGTATTTTTTTTTGCTGTTGTTCTTCTAAAATTATATTATTCAAAGTGATTTTCCAGGACACCATTTCTTCTACGAAACCTACCTGTTATTGAAGTAGTGATACTGCTTTTCCAAATTGTTTCATGCAACAGTATTTTCCTTTACTGAGAATTGAGGTAGTGCTTGCTTATGGCACAGCCCATTAGCCATAGAATCAGCCTAGCATGGTGCCAACTCCTCAGTTAAGTGTTTGTCTAAACAACTGGAGGAACGTAAAAAAAGAAAACAATTTTTAAAAAGATTATGTACCCTGAAAATGTGGCCAGTTCATACACATAAAGGATGGCAGATCAGTTTTTGGTGTTTCTATAGATAAGCCAATGATTTAAAGCTTCAAAATATACATACATGCAAAATTTAGGTTATCATAAACTGGGAATACAAATAGTGAGGCTCTTATCCCAGTTCCTTAAAAGCTGGAGGTAAAGGTAGAATGAAACAGCTGACATTTGACTAGAAAGAGAAAGATAAACAAATTAAGACTGCGGTTAGTTTTACCCAAACAACTCGTTTAAAAGGAGCCAGTATATCATGATGTTTGATTGATTAATTCTGTTAATGGAATTGTCCGGATAGTCTTACTATAAGTAATCCCTGAGATTACTTAGAGTAGAAGTGCATTGCTGTCTATTTTATAACATTAGCTACTCAAGGCTGTGACTGTCTTTGAACACATGACCTTATAATCAATGCTGATTTAATGGCAGCATACTGTATAATTTAAATCTGGAAGTTAATGAAAGTGAAGTTGATATAACTGCAGCAGGAAAGGTTGAATTTGAGATATGTTGTTGTTGACTGTCTGGTATCCACTTGCCAGACTGGAAGGATGGGAAATTCTTCACTTGAAGGGTGGGCTCCTGGTCCATTCTGTTACACACAAAAAGGGGGCCACGGAGAGATGAAAATGTTCAGAGTCACTTTTGTAAAAATATAAGCTCAGAAAGTAGAAATCTACTTACTACCTTCTGAAAAAAGAATGATTTAAAAAATCATCAAAGAGCACATTATTATTTTTTTAACATCTTTATTAGAGTATAATTGCTTTACAAGGGTATGTTAGTTTCTGCTGTATAAGAAAGTGGATCAGCTATACATAAACATATATCCCCATATCTCCTCCCTCTTGTGTCTCCCTACCACCCTCCCTATCCTCTAGGTGGTCACAAAGTACTTAGCTGATCTCCCTGTGCTATGTGGCTGCTTCCCACTAGCTATCTATTTTACATTTGGTAGCGTATATATGTCCATGCCACTCTCTCACTTTGTCCCAGCTTACCCTTCCCATTCCCCGTGTCCTCAAGTCCATTCTCTACATCTGCATCTTTATTCCTGTCCTGCTGCTAGGTTCTTCAGAACCATTTTCTTTTTTTTTTTTAGATTCCCTATGTATGTGTTAGCATACGGTATTTGTTTTTCTCTTTCTGGCTTACTTCATTCTGTATGACAGACTCTAGGTCCATCCACTTCACTACAAATAACTCAATTTCGTTTCTTTTTATGGCTGTGTAATATTCCATTGGTATATATGTGCCACATCTTCTTTATCCATTCATCTGTCGATGGACGCTTAGGTTGCTTCCATGTCCTGGCTATTGTAAATAGTGCTGCAATGAACACTGTGGTACATGACTCTTTTTGAATTATGGTTTTCTCAGGGTATATGCCCAGTAGTGGGATTGCTGGGTCATATGGTATTTCTAGTTTTAGTTTTTTAAGGAACCTCCATACTGTTCTCCAGTATCATTGTATATTCCCACCAACAGTGCAAGAGGGTTCCCTTTTCTCCACACCCTCTCCAGCATTTGTTGTTTGTGGATTTTTTGATGATGGCCATTCTGACTGGTGTGAGGCGATACCTCATTGTAGTTTTGATTTGCATTTCTCTAATGATTAGTGATGTTGAGCATCCTTTCATGTGTTTGTTGGCAATCTGTATATCTTCTTTGGAGAAATGTCTGTTTAGGTCTTCTGCCCATTTTTGGATTGGGTTGTTTGTTTTTTGATATTGAGCTGCATGAGCTGCTTGTAAATTTTGGAGATTAATCCTTTGTCAGTTGCTTCATTTGCAAATATTTTCTCCCGTTCTGAGGGTTGTCTTTTCATCTTGTAGGCAAGAATATACAATGGAGAAAAGACAGCCTCTTCAATAAGTGGTGCTGGGAAAACTGGACAGCTACATGTAAAAGAATGAAATTAGAACACTCCCTAACACCATACACAAAAATAAACTCGAAATGGATTAAAGACCTAAATGTAAGGCCAGACACTATAAAACTCTTAGGGAAAACATAGGCAGAACACTCCATGACATAAATCACAGCAAGATCCTTTTTGACCCACCTCCTAGGGACATGGAAATAAAAACAAAAATAAACAAATGGGACCTAATGAAACTTAAAAGCTTTTGCACAAAAAAGGAAAACATAAACAAGAGCACATTATTTTTTCCTAACCATGTACTAGAAAAAATATTAAGTAGACAATTTCTAATAGACGTCATTTTACCTGATTGCTTCCAAATGAACTTGCTATTTTCTTTCTTTGCATTTGATGAGGAAAATCATTTTTAAGGAGCAGGACTTCCTGGGGTTGGAGCAAGCTGTTTTGGTAGGGCAGATGGATTCTCAAGGTTCTTTTTATTTTGAATAACATGAATTCCCTGGACAATGCTCACCTTATGTTGTCCTGTTAACCTTCAGGAATTATGGTGAAATAATGTTTTAGCTTCAGCAGAAGATCATGGCTTGTTTTTATGCTGCCTTATGACTCTGGACAAAATACTTAACCCTTCAGCACCTTGATCTTCCCAACTGTAAAAGAATAAAATACTTGTCAATAGATCCTGTTTGTAATGTATTTTGAGATCGTCAAAATATCAATTTTAGGTTGGATGATGTTCTTTCTACATACTAACAGCTATTTCTGGGAACGTTCTACCTTTTCTCAGTTCTTTTTTCTGTTGTTTCTAAAGACTTTTTCATGCAGTTCCAAGACCGTATGAAGCCTGGACATTTTGGTAAATGGCTTTCTTAGAAGCCATGCTTACCAATTATTTTGCCAATAGGTTAACATAATAATTTTTTGGAAGTCCCAAAGGCAATGACCTATATTTTAGGTTTTCACTAGAGTAGAACATCACTTCTGATACCAACTGCTGTTTTAGTCAGGTTTCTTCTCTGATAATTCTGAATAATAAGCAACCCCCAAATCCAAGTGGCTTGTAGCAGTAATAACGTATTTTCTCTTTCATACTCACTAGTCTGCAGGTTGGCTAGATTTGTCTGATCTCTGTTGGCCCTACCCAAGCTCAGCAGGTAGGGTATATTCCAGACTTTATTTTGGGTCCAGATCTACTCCATGGTCTTTAATCCAGACCCAGTTTAAAGAGATGTGTCTTTCTGGGCCATGTCTTTCTCATTATGGAAGACCAGACATCCAAGAGGGCAGGCAGAAACCTGAATTGAAGCCCCTGAAAGCCTCAGTTCTGAACTGGTAGCTGTCACTTCAGCCCATATCCCATTACTGAAAGTAAGTCTCACGACCAAGTCCAAAGTCGATGCCATAGAGATGAATACTCCATCTACTGATCTCCACGGCAAGGGCAAGGTGAGAAGAAAGAACTGTGACCACATCTTCTGCATTAGGAAACTGGGCCTAACTGAGCAAAGTTCAAGAATGCCTTGTGTTCTCATTTTTATCTTGACCAAGTGACCACCATCCAAAACAAATCTTTAAAAAATTGAAGAGGTACTCTGGGAAACAGGAGGATAATGTGGGAACACTATACTACTTTTCCAGACCCAAGGAACACAGTTTACATGCTTTAACAATGAGGATGGTAGCTCATATTCAGACAAAGTAGTTTGCTTATTACTGGTGGAAAGTTTACATATTTTTAACTCTAAACAAATCAGACTTGCAGACAGACCCTGCCATCTTTATGTGAGTATGAGGGGGGAAAGAAGGTACAGGAAACAAATGGACAAGTTTGGAAATTGGCCTTCACTCCAAGGAATTTCAGGTGTCTTACGAACAGGGACCCTGTATTATCCATGATAGGTAACAAAATGCTTCATATATTGTAGAGTTAAATACTGGTGAATAAATGAATGCATGAAAGATGAAGAAAGGAATATGAAACATATAAGTAGATGGATACCCAGGTCCAAACAAGGAAGCAGGAGGAAGAGAAGGGACCGTGGAAAAGAAATCAGGAAATTGCATTAGTCATCACTGTCTCAAAGTAGGGGCTGAGGGTTTGGACAGACAGAACTGTCCAAATTCGCTGGCGAAGACGGCAGGCTGCCTTTGTGCTAGGATATTAGGGTTTTTTTTTTTTTTTTTACCTCCTACTATTCTCTTTTTTTCAAGCTTTTTAAAATTTATGATATACCTCCCACCTATTTTAAATTTAAAAAAGGCACAGTGAAAGTTATTGTTTTACCTCTGATTCCAACATCAATCTCCCTTAACTCTGAAAAACATTTTCAGGAGAAGAATGAAAGCTACCCAGTGATTCATGATTTCATCATTACTCTTTTGGAGCCCAGGCTTTCCATCAAAGAACATAATATGTATTCTTTCCCTTAATAATATAATATTTAAAGATATGTTTTCATATTCTGTAAAAATAGGATCGATATTCAGAAAATATTCTTGGCCAAAAATATCTGCAGAAGAAAAATAGAATCTTTTCTATCATTGAGTCTTCAAGGTGTCCCTGCGTTTTATCCTGAATTACGGTCATTAAAGATGTTTTTGTATAGTATAGAGTTAATTTCCAAGAATTTCTAAGTATGTCTTTCATAGTAAGAAAGATGCAGTTCTACTTAACTATTCAGTATTGAATGACAGATACTATTTGATGACTCAAATGGACAATTCATTTCCTTCTTCTGAAACGAGCGCTCCGGTCAGGAAAATGGAAACAACAGGTTGCGGCAGTGACAACATGGAGGAAGGTGTGTCGAATGACCCAGACATCACATGTCATCAGTATCTGTTGGTGTGGTCCCTTTTGCTTATTTAGTAGAAATTAAGCTGGAAATAAATAATTATTTAGATTGGTCTCTATTTTAAAATCAAATTGGCCTGGAGACTTCAAGAAATAAGATCTAATAATGATTTCTTTCATCAGTATCTTATAGTTTTCTGAGTACAAGTCTTTTGCCTCCTTAGGTAGGTTTAGGTATTTTATTCTTTTTGATGCGATCGTAAATGGGATTGTCTCCTTAACTTCTCTTTCTGATCTTGCGTTGTAAGTGTATAGGAATGCAAGAGATTTCTGTGTATTAATTTCGTATCCTGCAACTTTACCAAATTAACTGATAAGCTCTAGTAGTTTTCTGGTAGCATCTTTAGGATACTATGTACAGTATCATGTCATATCGCTTATGTGAAATCTAAAACAATGGTACAAATGAACTTATTCACAAAACAGAAATAGAGTTACAGATGTAGAAAACAATCTTATGGTTAACGGCTGGGGGGGAGGGATAAATGGCAATTGGGATTGACATATACACTCTTATATATAGAATAAGTGACTAATAAGGACATGCTGTATAGCACAGGAAAATCTACTCAATACTCTGTAATGGCCTATATGGGAAAAGACTCTAAAAAAGAGTGGATATATGTATAAGTATAACTGATTCACTTTGCTGTACACCTGAAACTAACACAATATTTTAAATCAACTATACTGCAACATTTTTAAAAAAAGAAAGAAAAGAAAGATCTAATAACAAAGTCAAAGATGAATAATTACTCATAGTTCACTGATTCGTTGATTAACTCAGTGTCTGTCTTGGACCAGACTTTGATTAGAGCAGGATGGCAGAGGTGAACACATCTCCCTTGTCCTGTGCGTCCATCTGGTTGGCATATTGGAAACTCTCTGCAGTCTTTGCCACACAAGCGAGACTAACGCTGACCCCTGAACCCACCCAGAGCCCATCAGATCCGTGTGGGTCTCAGGCAACCACCTGGGAACAGGGTTAGAATACAAAGTTGGATTCAGTAAACTTTGGGTGGCGCCCAAGAGCACACATTTCTGACAAGCTCCCAGGTGAGGCTGAGATCGGGTGCAAGGCCCACAGTTGGTGTAACAAGGATCTGAGCTCCACAGAGCAAGAGACAATTCAGGGTTGTTACTGGTACGGAGCATAATGGATGTGCTGAGGAAGCTTGTACCTCCCATACCCTGAAGGACCATCAGCCAAGACCAGTAATGAACTGGGGAGAAGTGGGAAGACGGCACATACACCCAGGCAGCAGTCATCAGACACTCACAGGTTAGCAAAGGCACAGAACACACTGTTGACACTAAGGAGCTGGCTTAATTTTTATTACTAGGGTCTTTCAATGACGAACGTGTAGCTGTGGCGCTCTACGGCTCTCAGTTATCCTTGTTACTGATGAGAGGTTAAGATGAGCTGGGATACAAATGAGTGTCATCCATCATGCTGCCTGGACTCGTGGGAAGGAATGCAAGTCTGCAGAGCCAGGCTCGCATCCCTGAGTTACATACACACCACGGAGCACAAGCCTCTAATCAGTCAGCTCCCTCTGCTTCCCTGCTCGGAACTTGCATGTGCAATTACACCTGAAATGTTTCACCCCTTCTTTCCTTCAGCACATATGTGTTGAGATCTTTATGTGCCAGGTGCTATTCTCAGGTCCGTACAGGGTTCTTGTCTCCATGGAGCCTACATTTGTATGGATAAAGACAGAAAATAAAAATGAGAAAAATATAAAAATAAGCATTCAGATTCCAATAATGATAGGAAGACGTTCAGCATGGTGATTAGCTAGAGGATGAATGGGGGTGATATTTTAGATAGAGAGTTAGTGGGATTCTCTCTGGGAGGTGATATTTGAGCTTCTGTCCTGGATGACAGAAGCCAGCCAAGGGAAGATCCAAGGAAGAATATTTGAGGCAGAAGAACAGAAAGTGCAAAGGCCCTGAGGTTGTCGGAGGAACATCAATAAGGCCAGTATGGAGGGACTGTGAACGTGGGGTGATGGGAGTTGGTGAGATATGAGATTAGAGACATCAGCCAGACCAGATCATGAGGAACCCTTATTGGCATGCCGAGGACTTTGATTTTTTTCTTAGTGTTGTAGAAAGCCAGTGGTGGGATATAAACAGAGGAGGAGTGACATGGTCAGTTTTAACATTTTAAAAGATCACTTTGATTACCACCAGAGCGTTAGCTAATATCTCCATCACGTCCCATAATTGTCATTCCTTTTTTGTGGTGAGAACTTTAAGATCTAGTTCCTTAGCAACTTTGATGTATATAATAATGTTGTTAACTGTAAATGCAATGCTGTGCTTTAGATCCCCAGGACTTACCCTATAACTGCAAGTTTGTGCCCTTTGACGAACATCTCCCCATTTCTCCACCCCCAGCCCCTGGTAACCGCCATTGTACTCTGTTTCTACAAGTTGAATTTTTTAGATTTCACATGTAAGTGATATCATACATATAAACGAATCATCAGTGTCTTTCTCACTGTGATTTCTCTCTCTTAGCATAATGCCTTCAAGGTCCATCCATGTTGTTAAAGAGGGCAAGATATTCTTCTTTCTCATAGCTGAATGATATTCCATTATATGTGTACATATATATGTATGTATGTGTGTGTGTGTGTGTGTGTGTGTGTATCTCCTTTCCCTTGGTTAGTCCTTGTGGGTAAGCCTCCGTCTCTCGGCTGGGGAGAGGTGGCTTCTTAAATGAACATCAGACACGAGACCTGGAGTTTGAGGGAATTCAGTGAGGTGCAGTATGTGGATTCACCAGAGTCTGCACACATACACACACAACAATTACATATGTGTACGTATGTATGTACATATGTGTACATATGTGTACACATACACAAAGATAGATCTAGAAACCCCCTCTCCATTGGGAAGACCTGGAGAAAGAGGGGAAAGGGGAGAAAGTTAAACTTGAAAAGCAGGGTGATCATAAAGAGACACTCAAAGAAGCCTTAACACACACGGATGCTTTAGCACTAAAAATTGGTATGATAGGATTCCCCAATTAAAGAAAGTACTGTTTTACACAGTTGTGATATTTGCACTAAAAAATGTAAGAGTGACTCAAGGTAATCTCTATGTAAAGTATGATCAAGGAACAAAGTAATAAAAACCTAATCTACATGAAAAGGTAAATATAGCTTGCGTGTTTTGTTTTTTTAAAAGTTAAAGCACATTTCTGGCTTAATAGCTTTATAGTTATGTTTCCAGAAAGTTTTAAAGATGCCCGTAATTAGTAAATCATATAAATATTCTCAAAATCAGCAATCCTTTGGGGTGGAAATAACATTCAAAGAGGAAATTTTAATTTTGAATTTAGAACTTACCTTCCAGAATGCTCAATTAGATCAGTATATTCAAAAATTCTATCTTTTCCTTGGGCAGTTTTTACTAAAATCTGGCATTTCTAGTTGTATGCTAAAACAATAAGATACATATTTTTTCCTAGGGCTCAAGGACTCCTGGAGGGTAAACTAGGAGATGCCCTGAGAACAGTGGCCATTTCCTATTCGATCCAGTGTCTGCTGTTGCCTGCCATAGACATCTGACAGATGTCTGTTCATTTAAGTTTTTTGATCAGTAGAGAAATAATCATTCAAAATTTAATATGGCTGTAGTTAATGGTGAGGCCGATTGGATCAAGGAGGATGGTGAGATATGTTTAGAGATGCATTTAGTGAGAAGGTGCTAATAACGTGGATGTAGTTTAGGTCATATCGGGATGTATAATAGAGTTATTCGTGCAGACAACAAATACTTATGGAGCACCTACCATGTGTAAACCATTGTGGGCCTTGGCGTTGGGGTCTTGGCTATGAGTGAAACAAGTTCCTGCCCTTACAATGTCATTTCAGCTTCACTGTGCAGAGGGAGAAGATTAACAAACCCAGAACTATAAATAAATGCTATGAATAAGGTAAAGCAGGTGACGAGGACTAGGATGTGGAAGGGAGGTTTGCTGTTTTGTGCAGGGAGGTCCATTAAGTCTGGTAGGTAAAGTAATACTTGATCAGAGACCTCAGTGGAAAGAGGGAGCCTGGTAGGGGCACCACGGGGATGAGCACCCGGGCACGAGCATCCCTGGCAGGCCCCGGAAACAGCCAGGAGGCCGAAGATACTGGATCACGGCAAGGGAAGGAGGGAGCTGGCAGAGTGGAGGGCAGCGTGGCCACAGGAGACCACATCCTAGGAAAGGTGGGATGTTGCCCGGTCTTGAGAGTTCACTCTGAGCGAAATGGGGAGCAGCTGGAGAGTGTTGGAGAAATGATAAGAATTTGTATATGAACTGGGTCTAGAAAGAGGTGAGATTTCAAGAGGCCAAGAAGAGGAGGGAGAACATTCTGAGAACGAGCAATGGCAGACCTAGAGGCGAGCACCCGACGCCTACGACATGGGGATGACCAGGGTTGGCTGGAATAGAGGACGCTTCCAGAGCAGAGTGGGGGTGAGGATGGAAAGGTCAGTTTGGGGACAGTCTGGACCTCCAGGCCATGTGGTTTCTGCTTTACTCTGTGATCACAAGAAGCCTTGGAGAGAAGTGTTCAGAGCACAGGGGTAAACCAGAGGAAGTATGCATCTAAGGAAAGAACTAGCTAGATCTTTGCATTCAGGTTCACAAATCCAGCAGTCGTATGTTGGCTGGATTAAAGAAAGGAGACTGCTGGAGAAAAGGAGATCAGTGAGAGTATTATTGTATCAGTTGGATAAGGGGCTCCTATCATGCCACAGTGATCGTCAGTAAGGAAATTCTGGAGCCGTGTGGTGCATCCATTTCTATGGGATATTTTGCAGCTGGTAAAAAGTAAATAATACCTTCACATCTATAGACTTGGAAAGATGGCTGTGGTGTATATATAGTTCAGTGATAAAAGCACATTGCAGAGTAATGCATATAAAAGCATCCTATTTAACCCATCAATTAAACCTCCCAGGTGTGTGCATGTGTGTGTGTTTGTATGGGCTTGGTATCAGTCAGGACCATCCAGGCTGTGCTTACGGACCCAGATTTTACCATCACAAAGGGTTAAGGCTCATTCATATGCTCACAGATTCCATGTGGGTCAGCCGAATGGCTCTGCCCCTCCCTTGAGACCAAGGCTGGGAGAAGCTCCGTCATCGATGTTTACGCCTGGGTTGTTTGGAGAGTGAGGCATCATGAGCAGAATTGAGTTATCGGGCAAGAGGAATAAGTTTAAGAACATAAAGGAGAATCTCTTAGTCAGTTTGAAACTTGTGGAGCTTGAAGGTCAAGTAGACCTTCAAAGAGAAGATATGCATGTCTTGAAAAAGGCCGATGCCGGGCCAGAATTAAGAGAAACACTTGAAACCGTCCTGTTGGGATGAGGGCCGCCACTTCTGATCCCATGCTCATCTGGGTTTCCGTACAGGGTCCGGAACCAAATCAATCTTCCTCTCTCTTCAGGCTCTGGACAGAGACATATCCAAGGGGAATCCAGTGGCGGAAATGTCCCCATGTTAACGTGGAACCCAAGTGCCTGTATTTAATGTTTTGGACCTTTTTACTCACACATTCTTTTAGATATGGCAAATCCATTTTGGTTTTACATATGGCCCTATTTGAAGTTGCTTTGGAAAGCAGGCTAAAAAAAAATAGAGGCCCCTGGGAGCAATAAAAAGTGCAGACTGTTCCCCGCCCCACCCCCGGGCCTTGAAACTGCACCAGACTTTCCTTCCATCCAGCCTGCCGAATGCAGCCCAGGCACCACTCGCTGAGCCCCCGAAATGTCGCTCCTGGGATGCTGCCACTAAAATCCCAAACTTGATTGAATATGACTTGCTTAACTGACCTTTAACAATTTCCTTTTGTCATCTAAAAGTGAATAACAGGAGCCACCATATTCGGAAAACCGGCCGCCTCTATTCTCCATTTGGTTACTGCAGATAAGCTTTCCACACGCTTCCATTTCAAAGCTCAGAATGTTTGCAGAGCCTGTGTTAATTGAAATCGTGTTAGCGTTTTAAAGCTGTCCAAAAGTTTTGTTAATTTCAAAGAAATACTAAAGGATTTTGCATTAGAAGAAAAACATGTCGTTGGCAAAGAGGTTTTCGTTTGTAATTGATTGTCAATTCTGATACCTGAAAGTATTCGTTTAATGCCTCTTGCAGGATGTAAGGGTTTGGCATAAATTCTACATGTAGAAATAATAATACCTTAATTGAAAGTGCTTCCTGTAAATTTGCTGGATATTAGGGATTCCAAAGTAAATTTAATTTTCTCAGTGATCTGTGACTACGTAACGATCGTTTTTCTCATTCTTAAAAGAGACTTTTCCTATAGCTTAGTGGTTCTCCACCAGAGGTGGTATTACTCCCTGGAAGACATTTGACAATGGCTGGAGACGTTTTCAATTGTCACAGCTTTGAAGGGGGGATGCTGTTGGCATCCAGTGGGTAGAGGCCAGGGGTGCTGTCACCCATCCTGCAGTGCACAGACAACATCCACCACAAAGAATTATCCAGCCTCAGAGGTCAGTAGTGCTGAGGCTGAGACACCCCGCTTAAGAGAACCTGCACAGTTACTTTTTGATGGTAATATGCGGTACAGATTCCTGCGACTATGCAGGAGGAGAAATGAGCCTGGCGTCCATCCAAGCTTCCCTCTCTTTAAATCCAGAGCAGAGCCTTTTGCCCGCATCCTTCCCGTGAATTTACACCCGGACTCGAGCAGAACAGCTGGTGCCCTGTCTCTTGTGTCCTTCCTGCTATTCTGGGCTTTAGGATTCCTTAAAGTAACACGGGTCACCCTGTGAAAGTGGGGCAAGCTCTTCCCTTAGCCTCACTTATTTTTTGAGTGAAGATCTGTGTGGTGAATGAAGCTACCAAATCCCCACGTTCCCTATTTTTCTGACCTTGGTCTGGTCTTTTTTCCACTTGATTTATCACCTTTTTATCCCTTTTGATGTTCTGCTTCTTTTATAGTGACAGTGGCCTGTTTTATTACCTACGAAACCATTTTCTTTTCCATTCCGAACTTTTCTCTAAGCTGTTTCAAATGGATTTTTTTTATTGAGGTGACATTCGCATAACATAGGTGAGCCACTTTAGAGGGAAGGATTCAGTGGTTTTTAGCATATTCACAGTGTGTGCCATATCCAGCTTTATCTAGTTCCGGAGCATTCTCATCACCCCAAAGGAAACTCTTTCCCTGTTGAGCAGTTACTTCCCAGCCCCTAAAAACCCCCAATCTGCTCTCTGTCTCCGTACATTTACTTATTCTGGATATTTCATATCAATGGGATCATACAATACGGGGTCTTTTGCCCTAGCTGTGTTCACTTAGCATAATGTTTTTGAGGTTCACCCACAGGGTAGCCTGGATCGGTATTCCCTTCCTTTTCAGGGCTGAATAGTATTCCATTGTATGGATGGACCACATGCTGTTTATCCATTCATCCATGGATGGACATTTGTGTTGGTTCCTTTTGAATATTGTGAATAGTGCTGTCATGAACATGTGTGTTCATGTATTTGTTTGAGTACTTGTTTTCAATTCTCTAGGGTATATATTTAGGATCACATGGTAATTGTATGTTTAACCTTTGGGAAACTGTCAAACTGTTTTCACTACAGGGGAATCATCTCTAAGCTGCTTTATTTTGTTAATTCCATGCCCCTGCTCTTTTTTTTTTTTTTTAATCTATTCATTTTTATATTTATTTTTTGGCTGTGTTGGGTCTTCGTTTCTGTGCGAGGGCTTTCTCTAGTTGGGGCAAGCGGGGGCCACTCTTCATCGCGGTGCGCAGGCCTCTCACTATCACGGCCTCTCTTGTTGCGGAGCACAGGCTCCAGACGCGCAGGCTCAGTAGTTGTGGCTCACGGGCCCAGTTGCTCCGCGGCATGAACATGCCCTCTTTTTGTCGTAATATTATTTCTTGAATGGCTGCGGTTCCTGGGGATCTGTTCAGCCTTTAATGGGAAGGAGAGGGGGAGCGTTTGGGAACAGGCGTTCTCTGTGACTCTCACTGTCCTTCTTCCCCACCTGTAGGTGTCATTCTTCCTCTTCATCATCTTCGTGGTGTACACCATGCTGCCCTTCAACATGCGAGATGCCATCATCGCCAGTGTCCTCACCTCCTCATCCCACACCGTCGTGCTGAGCGTCTGCCTGTCTGCAATGCCGGGGGCCAAGGAGCACCTGGTCTGGCAGGTAGGTGCACCTCCATCTCTGCAGGGTGACCACACCTGCTCAAGGTGTGAGTGTTGGCTGGTACCTGGCAGGTGCTCCAGGTCTGCTCTCTGATGTTGACCCTGAGTGTCGCTAATGGGTAGCCAGCCTCCCCCCCCCCCTCTCTGCAGTGGAATCAGCAGTCACTTAGCAATTAGCAACAGTGAAAATTGGAAATGGCAGCTCCATTTTGCTGATTGATGGTTAAAAGCTGTTACTATACATTGTAATTTAGTACTCGTATTTTTAAGAGTTAGAGTGAAACAACTTATATAATTAAATTCATAATTCTCCCCCATCTCTTTCTGAGAGATATGCAAAACCCCGTCTTTACAGAGGACAGAAGAGCTCTCTATTTCTTAATCCTCTGGCAAGTCCAAGGACATAAAAAATAGTTCTTTAAAATGCTTCAACAGCAAATTTTGCTTTACTGCTAAGTGGCATTCCAACGAAGCCTTCTTATTTAATTAGTTAAAAGCATTTAAAAAGCCATTTAATTTCCTGTTACGTACATCCATAAACATGAGGGGCAGTGGTTTGCACTTATTCTTAACAGTCTCTTTTTCACCTGTAAAAAGTGTGCTTTATTTTGCTGGGTTGGAATCAAATGTAACAAATGCAGCCAGTGTGCAAAATGCAGCGGGGCTGAGAGGAGTAGCTATGAACACCACTGTTGTTGAAAAGGGGATTTTAGACGTGGGTCACTTGAGACCTTTGGGTCTGAGAAACCAGTTTGTCCTTCACTTGAAGGAATGTTTTATTTGGAAACTTGAGATGGAAATGTACGCTTACCCTTGGGTCTGTAGTAATTGCTCTTAGTTGGAAAGCGTCCTAAGGACCCCTTTTCTCAATACTCGTCTCTGAGCGCTCATAACAAACATTCATTTAGAGTAGCCTGAGCACTTGTGAAATGTCCTCTGTGGGCACTGAGTGAGGGCAAAGCTCCTGATCTGGCACAGTGGGTGCCCGTTTCCCGTTGACTTGCTTGGACTTTACTAAGAAGCATCCCCTCCAGGAAGTGGAGGGAACCATGTCTTTCCTGTGACAGAGCAGAGTAGTCACATCAGTAACCTGCATCGCCAGAGACACACACGGCGGCTGGTCAGTAACTGATCAAATGAAAGAAAGAAGGTGGGTGTTTTATTAAAAGAGGAAACAATCCAGCTGTGCCCGGGATGAGGTGGAAGAAACGTTCCTTTTTACACGAGTTCTGCCCCAGCTTTTACTTGCTTTTTCTACATTTCAGAGCCTCCCACGAGGATATTCATGGGACATTTCTCCTTTCTCCCATAAATTCCATTCTTCCACCCTCCCTTTAGTGGGGCCATTGAGCTCAACCTTAGGTAGTCACATGCAGGTAGGGGTGATGGGTATATTTTACATAGGAATGAGTACATAATAATTTATGTAAGAATATTACGTAACAATAATAATTTTCTCTGCCAGTTTACACTATGGAAATCACTACAGGAAAGGCCTGGCCACACAGGCAACAGGGCACTCATACATATTTCACTGCTCACGGCATCTTGCTGGTCGTGGGTTACCGTGGAACACATACCTTGAACATTTTGTACCTATCTTTTCTGCCCCTTCATGAATAAAGAAAGTGTCTGCTGGTGCAGATGTAATAGAAGAAACATCTGGGAAATGAGGATTATGAAATCTGCCTGTAAAGATCAAATGGGGTTAAAAAAAAAAAAGGAAAAGAATAAGTGATTTACAAAGAACCGGACATATTTTAGATATCAAGTACTATACTGAGGTTTTTTTGTTTTTTTTTTTTTTAGCACTGTTGTTTTCTTGCATTGGTTAAAAAAAAAAGTGGAAAGAATGTAATCTTAAATTTTTATTTACTCAATTTCCAAAACCAACGAAGAAAAATACTTCTTATCAGTGGACAGGCAGAGATTGGATAATGATAGGATAATTCTAGAATAACAAAAGAATAAACATTCTTTATTCCATAAGAATAACGTTGAAAGGAACAGAAGAATATAAGGTCAGGTTTCCATCACTTCAGAAGTAATTTCACAGTGATTTCAAGAACTGGGAAAGGCAAAATCTGCCAACAGCTTTAAAATGGAAGGTTCATAGGTAAACATCAAAGTAATGAAGTAGAAGAGCTTTAAGTACCTTTGGCCAGTGCTGGAAATATAAACTAAAAATAATACTGGTTTGTGATGTAAGGAAAACATTTTATGGCATTCTTTTTATGAAAAGTGTATAAAAGACGGAATGCTACAGATTAGGTAGTTATATTGCTCTGGAGTAATTGTTTAAAGCAAAACTGTTTAAAATAAAGAATCTTGCTCTGATATAAAGAATGAGCTGCCCATCAATGATCAGTATCACCCGGCCTTCTAAACCCCCAAAGAAAGAGTGCATTTTATCTAACATGGGTCCATACTAATCATTTTTGTTTCATTTTATTTTCTGAACATTGGCAATCCATTGATAGCATGTAGTAACTTATCTGTTTACCAAAATATTGACTTAATAGGAAACTCTATTCCCGTTCCATCTTTTGATCAGGAAATTAATTTCACCAGTATTTGTCTTGAAGTAGAATTCATTCTCAGGCTATGACCTGTCATCTACTTGAGGAAATTTATTTAATACCTGAAAATTGTGGATGATGTCTCCTAACACATTTGAACACAAAGTATAATCCCTAATACATTTTTTTACAGACCTACCAGTGCATTGCAAATCCAGTCTGGATAATTTTTTCCCCTAAGCCTTTCAAAGATAGGTTGCCCCCAGACGTGATGTTCCATTGCCTCCAGCTGCTTTGGTGTGGACTTCCTACAATACCACGCTCCTACATAACCACAATGCAGCTATCAAAACTGGAAATGTGCATTGTTTAATTCCTGACGTTCCGGTTCCTGCAGCTTTCCCAGTAATGTCCTTTACAGAACAAGGGCCCTTGCATTGCACTGTGTTCTTAAGTCTCTTTGGTCTCCGTCTGGATGGAACAGTTCCTTAGTCTTTCTTTGGCTTTTATTATCTTAACGCTTTTGAAGGTTGCAGGCCAGTTATTTTCTAAGATGTCCTTTAACATGGGGGGGTCCAATGTTTCCTCATGAATAGACTGAAGTTATGCATCTTGGCAGGAATCTCAGAAGAGATGGTGTGTCCTCATCACGTTCTATCAGGGGCGTGTACGTCCACTTTGTCCCATTATTGTCAGTGGTCATTACTATCAGGGTGCTGTCCACCAGCCGTTTCCACTTTGAAATTACTCTTTTCCTCTTTGTCATTAGTACATATTTTGTGGAGAAGTGCTTTGAAACTATGCAAATATTCTGTTTCTCATCAAACTTTTAATATGTTTATTTGCTTGTTTGTATCTACATGGTCTGATGTTCAGTAGATTATAAACCACTGCGGTCACTGTTTATTTTGATGCCCATATGGTCTCAGATTTGTCCAGCAGGTGCCTCTCCAAGCTGTACCTTTGACTTGTCCCTGTGATTCTTTGAGCATTTCCTCAATTTCTGGCACAAGCTATTTTGGGTTCCTCTTGTGCCCTCCCTGACCTGGCCCTAAAATCAGCCATCTCTCCAAGGAGCCCTGGTTCTTTTTGGTGAAGAATGACATTTCGTGGCAAGATCTGGGCTTTAGGCCTTTCCGTTGCCATTGGGATGTCAGTACTCCAAGTGCTTTACATCTCCATTTATTTTTATATCTGCCTACATCTTAAACAGCATGACTTCACACCGATATTTCCATTTCCATTCCAGCATAAGTTTCATGCCTGTTTTCTCTCTTTCCCTTGTGGCTCCCTTGACCAACAGTGAAAAATATTGAGCTCTCATGATCCTAAATATATTTATTTATTTGATGAAACCTTGCATATAACCAGTCTCCTGTTGCAACTGTCAGCCCCTCTCCCTGCCCTCTCACTTGGGACAGCTTCCTTCCCCCCGTCTATGTCCCGTTCCCCCAGCTGGGGCTCTGACCCCCAGTCCAAGTGAGGGTGTCCCCTGCCCCAGCTCAGGCTCTGTCCTTGACTTTGCCCAGTGTAGGAACTCCACACACCCAGCCCAGCTTTGTCATCTTGGGTGAGTTTGGCTTCCCCCGTCCCCTGTTGGTGCAGACGCCTCTCTTCTCTGCCTCACCTGAGGGCTGGGCACTCAGTTATTCAGGAGGGAAGGACAAGGACAAGAAGAGAAGGGGTAAAGGATGGGCCCGGAAGAGGAAGACAGAGAACACATTTTGAACGGACTTTATTTGTGGAAGAGGAAGAGATTCTTTTCAGTTACTTTCTGTGATTCCCTTTGTACCGGTCTTGGCACCTTTTCTTCTAACTCTTTTCTGTCTTTGTTTCCTAACTGGATTTCAGAGAAAAGCTTTTCTGGAATCTGAGATTATTAAGGGAATCTGGAATCCTTAATCACCAAGGGAAAAAATTATTTTGATATTAGGAAACTTAAAGAAAAGCAGTTTTGTACTGTCTATGTAAGAAGGATACTTTGTTTGCCTATCATAAATTTAGCAGAGGTACCAAAGCCCTTAACAATTTATGGTTAACAAGAAAATAAGAATTTTGCCTGTATCAGTAGGATAGCATGCATTTGACGGAAAGTTCCACAAAGGCAGCAAGGAGTCTTTTTTGCCTATGATTATATCACGGCAGAGGGAGACTGAGGCTTAGGAAAGCGTGATGAAACTTCCCACCTCATGCCATGGTGCCTGCCTCCTGCTTGGGCCCTGGGAGGAAGGGTGGCAGTTATGCAGCCAGTAGACAAGGTTAGGGATCTGGGTAGGTGTCTTGCCTCCCACACTGGGGCAGCTGGTCCATCAGTCAGAAGCCCAGTCTGTCCTGCTGCCTGTGTTTGTGTAGCACTTACTCCATTTTAAATATGCACCTTGTCCGTTCTTCACTTGCTAAACTTCTGTAGGTCAGCTACACTATCAGCAGGGTACTGAGCCATCCTCAAGGAATTTCCAAATATTCCTATTCACAGATTACAATTGCATTTTGTATTTGAAATTTACTTACTTTTTTAATGTGTTTATTTCCATGGTATTCCTAGCACGGTCTGAATTTTCATTTTCTGTATGTTTTATTTTCCCGTGAGAGAGGGAGGAATTTGAATATAGATTTCTTTCACAAGCAGGTTATGTGAGAATCCATATTTATTAAAGAAGATAAGCCAAGCAGTGCATATTGATTTTCTAACAGGATTACTCATATTTCAGAGAAATTTTATAGGGTTCCTTTATGCAGTGGATACTTTAATTTATTTAAGTTGTGATATGATTTGAAAAATTTTCGTTTGGACCTAAAATAGAAAATATAGCCTGTCAACTATGGCAAGTGTGCAATCGTAGTAACGCAGATTTGTTACATAACTGATTCTTTTTCAGTATAATTCAGGAACTGTATATTGGAGTCTGGAAGTAAATTGCATTTAGGATCTAATCTGAGAGGCTCAAAGGAGAAACAGCACGTTACCAGCTGCCCCGTTTCTGGCTGTGGAAGAGACTAATTGTTAGGAATTTGGATCTCTGTTCTTGCGGTTTTGTCTTTAGAGAAGCTCAGGATATTAATATTTTCCAAAGAGGGGAAAAGAGACTGTATCACTGTTCACTCTGTGTAATATCCAGCTATTGATTATGATCTGTATCCTATTTGAACAAGGTATCATTTATCTGTTCTAAAGACATTCTAATTTGGAAGGAGTGGGGTAAGCATAGAGAAGAGGTTAAAAACAGGAAAGTACCTAATGTGACTGTGTCCTAAAGCAAATCGAAATGCACTTCACAGTTCCGCCCTCCTTTTGCCTTCCTTACCCTTCCCCCAGATGGACAGATAAACTTCATTCTCCTCTAAATGACAGGAACTTCGCGCCATCATCGCATCAGAGAGAGTTTGGTAGGGCAAGTGAACAACAAAACGAAAATTAGCAGTTCCCTGCAGGATGCCAAATCATTTAAAAATGCTCTGGCAATTTTAAGAATGTTTGAGGGAACCCTCCTACACTCTTAGTGGGAATGTAAATTGGTGCAGTCACTATGGAGAACAGTATGGAGGTTCCTTAAAAAACTAAAAATAGAACTACCATATGATCCTGCAGTCCCACTCCTGGGCATATATCCAGAGAAAACTATAACTCAAAAAGATACATGCACCCCAATGTTCATAGCAACACTACTTACAATAGCCAGGACATGGAAGCAACCTAAATGTCCATCGACAGATGAATGGGTAAAGCAGATGTTGTGTATACATAATGGCATATTACTTAGCCATAAAAAAAAATGAAATAATACCATTTGCGGCAACATGGAAGGACCCAGAGATTATCATACTGAATGAAGTAAGTCAGAGAAAGACAAATATCATATGATGTCTCCATATATGTGGAATCTGAAAAAATAATACAAATGAACTTATTTACAAAGTAGAAATAGACCCACAGACATAGAAAATAAACTTATGGTTACCAAAGGGGAAAGGAGGAGAGGGAGGGATAAGTTAGGAGTTTGGGATGAACGGAAACACACTCCTATATGTAAAATAGATAACTGATAACTGATAATATACCTACTGTATAGCATAGGGAACCATATTCAATATCTTGCAATAACCCTATAATGAAAAAGAATCTGAAAAAGAATAGATATATGTATATGTATATTCATATACATAAAACTGAATCACTTTGCTGCATACCTGAAACTAATACAACATTGTAAATCAACTATACTTCAATAAAAAAAAAGTGTCTGAGACAGAGAAGCTTCATGTTGGTAGTTAACTATTTGACTCTAATGATGGAATGAGACCTAGGTTTATTTTCCAACATTTGTGAACCTGTTTTGGGGAGGAGATAGAAGGAACAGAGGTAAAGGGAAGCCCTATCAGACTATGAGTTTTGTCTTGGAGATTTGATCAAAGGAGCATGAAAAAGAAGGATTTCTCTAAAAATGAAAAATGCCATCGATCACCCAACAGCTGTCTCTATCCTCTTCTTGAACCTGTCCTCTGAATTCTGTACTTTCTGTTCATTCAAAGCAATGGATTCATGTCAGATGACTTACATCATTACAGATTGATTAAATGTCAGCTGAATGGCATGTTCCACTGGCTGACATCTTGACAGGTGGTCTTCCTAGTACTTTCACCAATCCCTGCATTTTTGTTACAGTATATACAAAGATCTGAGGCTCTGTCCATTCCAAATGTTTATTTTTGAGGATAGTTTGTGAAAGATAATTATTTCTAGTCATTTATTAAACCATCAATGATGCTTTTTATTTTTCAATTATTTTTTGAAGCAAACCGGCCACTTTATTTTTTTTTAACATCTTTATTGGAGTATAATTGCTTTACAATGTTGTACTAGTAATGATTCTTTTTAAAACCCTTAGTGGACAACGAGAAAGTCAGCAACCCCTATGGGGAGTCACACGAGACAGACTCCTTCTAGGTACTTGCAGGACGAACGATGAATCTGCTAAGTTGTGTGAACTTGAGAGAGAAATATACCTGCAGCTTGACTTTAGCGAGAACTTTGCTCTGGTTCTAAGGTATCTCTTTAAAGAGTAGAGAGAAACCCAACGGAACTCCATTGGTGCAATGGAGAGAGGATGTACAGATAGTCACTGGGAGACGTTCTAAGGACGGACAGGGCTGGGGATGCTCCTAGTTACCTGTAAAGTGGAAATAATAATAATAATGCCTTCTTCCTAGGGCAGCAGAGATGATTAGATGAGATGATAAATGAAAAGGACTTAACTGGGCCAGGTGCACAGTTAATGCATCAGTTAGTAGACATCAAGTGTTGATAACAATAACTGCATAGTGATAGAACTACAACATCTTCATTATGTTTGTGGAATGCAATGGCCTGGACAGGCTAAGGGAGGGGACGTACTTTCTATCCGTTTTTGCAGCAGTAATCACAGTGTGCCCTCTTTGAGAATGATGTACATCAAATTTGCTTTCCCCGGGAGATGTGAGTTCCTGCCGGCCAGACTCCGGGTTCATCACTTTTGCTGTCCTTCTCAGCAGCTCATGAATGTCTTGGCACGTCAGAGAGTATGGGATGGTGGACACAGCAAGCACTTTGGTCTCAGATGGAACCTGGGCTCGGATTCAGTTTCTCCCACTTTATAGCTGTGCGTCGTGGACATGAAGGTGGACCACCCAGAGCCCCCTCAAAGAAAGACTGATTGTCCAGCTGTTCGGGGTGTTGGTAACAGCTGGCTTTCCATCCTTAGTCCCTTCCAGGCTGCCTCAGCTGTGCAGAGCTGCCAGCCCAAGGTCATGCCTTTCCAAGGGTGGCCCACATCCATGACTGATGGAGGTGGGGGGCCCAACGCAAGACAATTCTGATTGGCCGTTTCAGCGCGACAGCTTCTGTGAGTCTGTCTGAAGTTGTCAGGCCTGCATCCCAGCCCAACTTCTCCCTCTGCCAAGTCCCGAGTCCTTCCCTCCGCTTGGGCATTGATCTGAAGGGCGCTCCCTACTAAACACCCAGCTCCGTTTCATATGTGCTTCCTGGAGAACCAAACTGCTGCATCGCATAAACTTGGCCGAAGTCTTTAGTTTACTCAGTTTTCTCATCTCTAAAATGGCAGCAATAACACCAGCCTCCCTAGAACGTTGCTGGCCTTGGTGCTGATTAGATGACCTGGTGTATAGGAAGAACCTGTTGTCAGGCTGGCCTCGTCCTTAGTCCTCAGTAAGCGGTAGACAGCAGCAACAGCAGTAATATATTTTGCTAAGTCTAAATGACTTTTACAGAAGCTGAGATAAATGGAACATGAAAATGCTTTGAGGATATATGTTAATAATCAAAGTCCAAATGACCTATGGAACTGAGTAGGGCAAAAGTTGCGTCATACATACGTAAGACCCTCAGAGCCCAGGTCTGGCCTGGTTGACCATCCTGTGGAATGTCCTCTGCAGACTCAAGGCGGTGAGATGCATCCTGGTGAGATGCTAGAAGCCCACACTACACTGATGAGTGAAGTTCGGAAGTTCAGCTAATACCTGGGGACCTGTGCTTCTGTAGGTTAGTGGGACACCAGCTTTTGGAGACCCAAGAGACAGCTCATCCCTCGTCAGGAGTGAGAAGGAGGTGTTTATAGGATCACTTGCCAGTTGGACATCTTGAGCTCTTTCCCTGGAGTGTTTGTTCCCTGGAGAAGCCCACTCCTGTTCCCCAGCCAACCTTGGGGATTGCTCATTTGGACCAGCCAATGGTACCTTGATACATTGGATCAGACCATCCTGCATCTCAGCTTTGTGGTCCTGGACACATGCATGTATACAGCTCCATCTCTTTGCATCACTCCTTCCAGCCCCTCAGCTGAGATACTGTATTGGTTTCCTAATGCTGCTGAAAAAATTACCACAAACTTGGGTGCTTTAAACAACAGCAATTGCTAAATTCTGGAGTTTATCATTTCACAAAAATCAAAACCAAAGCTGTAGCAGAGTTGGGTCCCCTGGAGGCTCTGAGGGAGAAGGTTTTCATACCTCTTTCCTAGCTTCTGGTGGTTGCCAGAAATCCTTGGTGTACCTTGGCTTGGGGCTTCAAAACTCCAGTCTCTTCCTCCATCTTTACGTGGCCTTCTCTTCATGTCTGTGCATCTTGTCCCCTTCTTATAGGGACACTGGCCATTGTCTTTAGGGCCCACTCTGATGATCTCAAAGCAACATCCTTAATTTAATTACATCTGCAAAGACCCTTATGCCAAAAAAAAAAAAGGTAGTATTCTGAGGTTCCTAGCGGACATAACTTGGGGGCTTGTATTCAACCCGCTACTGATACCAACCTCCACAGATGGACAGCAGTTCCATTCCTCTCCTGCATGGCTTGCTACAGACCCTCCATGTATTCTCCAAGGCCAGAGAGTCCATGGGGCTCCCCTTCACTTGACTACTCAGGTATTACTAAGCTCTATGGTGTGCAACATATGAAGATACCTCCTTGGAAGATATTTATGGTAACACATAGGAAAATAAAGCAAAACTAGAAGAATTTAGAGTGAGGAAACATATGGGAATTCCACTCTTGCTTAAACAAAACTCTCATCCATAAGGCAACTAACAAGGATTCCTGAGGAACGGTTGCAGACAGGTAGGGGAACTAAACATCTGCCACTGGCTTTTTGCCCCATTTTTAAAAATAGGTGATGGGGTCACTTTTTTTTTAAAAAGTTGAGATAAAGGTTTCAAAAGCTTTTCAGTGAATATGCTTCTTCCAACCACTCTAAATTTTCTCATTGTTTGTAGTAGTTTTCCATTTGACCCTTTTAGGATTTTGAGGTATATAATCACATCATTTTCAAGTAAATCTTTACTTTCTGATTTTTATAGCCACCTTTTCTTTCCAATTGCTTTGCCTAGTACCTCTAGAAAAAAGTTGACAGTAACGTGGTGATAGTAGACACATTTGTCTGTTTTTTCATTTAGTAGGGTTGACGTTTGTCCTTTAAACAACATGCTGGCTTTTGGGTTAAGTTAAATAAATGTTATAATTTGAAGGAAGTAACCATGTATTCCTACTTACAGACATTTTCTTTTTTCTTTTTCTTTTCTTTAAAGATTGACCTTGAACTTTATCAAAAGAGTTTCTAAAAAAAATCACCTGTGGGCAAGACTGTATGATTTCTTCCCTTTTATAATATTGAATGAGTCTTGAATTCCTGGAATTAGCTCAGTAGGTCATGTTGTGTTTTTATCTAATTTTCTGCTTGATCCTTTTGACTAATAAATTATGAGGGGTTTTGGATCTGTTTTGACAATAATAAGAGCAAACACAGGCAGCACTGGCCATGGGCCAGGGATGATTCTGAGTGCTTCACCCATGGGTGACCATCTTCCATCTCAAATGTTTATTTAGATTAAAGATCATTCCCTTTTTTTTCTGTGCAGATTCTTCTGTTTAGATTTACTTTCTTTTCTGGGGTGTTTTTCTCAAAGATATACTCTTATAAATACAGTTTCTTTCATCTAAGGTTGCAGTTGTATTTTATAGAGTAGAGTGATCTCTTTTCATGGTTTCAGTTACTTCTGTTCTGATGTTTACTTTTCCCTGGTTAGTTTCTTATTCTTGGAATTTGTCCTTTCTCTATTAATTCCTGAGTCATCTAGCAGTTTTTAAAATTTATTTTTCTTTATTTCTCCAAGGAATGAGTTTTGGATATATTTATTATTTTTATTGAATTTGTGTTTTTTTTTTAATTTCAGTTTTTTTCTTTGTTAATTCCTTACATTAATTTTCTTTGGTTTTGTTTTTTATTTTGAACTTCTTGTGTTAGATGCTTAATCGATTTATTTTTTCTCTCATATTTATGTAAGTACTGAAGGCTATACATTTTCCTCTGGAGGCTGCTTTAGCTCTATGCTTTATATGTGTTCATAATCATTATTTTCTAGATATTTTGCTGATTTGGTTTGAATTTCTTTTGTTACACAAGAAAAACTTTTGCTGTTGTTTTGATGATTGTGGATTTTTCTCTTCTGTTTTTGTTATCAATTTTAGCCTTTTTTGCATTAAGATTAGAGAACTGTGTATGTTATTTCTACTTTTTAGAATTTATTAAGTTCGTTGTTTGGTAATCTAAGGCCAGCCTGAATTTCTCTTTTCCCTTACAACAAAATTGATCTTTCTGCCTGGTTGCCCAATGGACATCTTTATTTTTGAAGTCCAGCAACTTTACTGCAATTTGATGTTTTATTAATACTTTGCATTTACTCTACTATTTTTCAGAGTGCCCTTTTAACATGAACTAGATACTACTACTGCTACTGCCGGTCGTTCTCATCATTAGCACTAGAACTCTCTGAGCACTTGTGGGGGTGAATCACTGTATGAAATGGCATTCCAGTCATTGTGTTCTTACAGCCACTGGAGATGCTGACAGAATCTCCTGCCTCAGAGTGGGGCTGCTTCCTGCCATACTCCTAGTGACGCCATTCCTTCTGGAGCCTAGCCTCCTGAACATCCCGAATCCAAGAGGGCTCCCACCAATACTCCTACAATTGCAAAACAGGGACCTGGCTTTTACAGGCCCCTCACCTTGAGGTACATCTCTGCTTCCTTTCTGAATCTACAGCCTCCTTTATGGGGGTTCTCTTAGAGTGTCTTTTCTTGGTTTCCCACCTCTGGGTCCTGCTTATGTTTAGTAGCCCTCACACCCACTTTGGAGTCTGGAGTTTCTACTGATCTTCTAATTTTGTTAAAAATATAAATTATCTATGCATTTCCTGTGCTCTTTGGTGTTCTGGATAGTTTTTAGGAAAAGAAGAAGAATTGTAATCTTTGTGGGTCAAACTGGAAATATTTAGTTTTTAACCTTTTCTTTAGTTTCTTAAAAATTCACCTTCTATGCCATACCTAAGCCTCAAACTCTAGATCAAGACATTGACCAAAAATGGGAAGGGAAAGAAGAAAATAACAGATGATGAGATTAAACAGAGTTTTATTTATAATATAGAATATTTTCCTAAGATTCCTAGCCATGGCTTGGTGTATGAATTAGCTCAGGCTGCTATAACGAAATGGCATAGACTGGGTGGCTTAAACAACAGAAATTTATTTTCTCACAGTTCTGGATGTTGGCAGTCTGAGATTAGGGTACCAGAATGGGTTGTAGTGATGGCTCTCTTCCTGACTGGCAGATAGCTACCTTCTCACTGTGCTCTCACATAGCAGGGAGAGAGGAAGAGGGAAAGAGAAAGAGGGTGAGGGAGACGGAGAGAGAAAGGGAGAGGAACAGGGAGGGAGCAAGCTCTGTTGTCTTTTCTTATAAGGACACTAAAACCAGACCAGATCAAGGGCTCCACTCTTAGGTCTCCATTTAATCTGAATTCCCTCCTCACTCTCAGTGCAGTCACACTGGGAGTTAGGGCCTCGACGTGTGAATTCACGTGGGGTGGGGGGACACGGTTCCATCCATGACAGTTGGTTTGTCTGGTTTACTGAAAGTTTAGCAAGTCTGAGTCTCAGTGTTGTTTGAAGCGCTCATGATGCTACCGAGCCTTCTGTTCTAATCCTGGACATTCCTGCTCTCCTTTTGTCCTTTGACCTGTTCTGCTGGGAGAGAGACCCGAGTAGACCAGAAGTAGAGTTGAGGCGGTGAAGGGACCCGTGTCCTCGGCTTCTCACGGACCAGCAGGGAATCACTGATCTGGAGATGAAGGCTGAGGTGGTGGGAACCTTCCCCATGGTCCCATCCTCTCCTGCTCTGTGTTATTATTATGACTTTCTACAGGAATCCTCACATCGTATTTCATGATGCTTATTTGTCTGTATGTCCTTCTGTCACACGTTCCCTGGGCCTTGAGATGAGCTTTTGAGACCTGTGGCAGGAACCAGAGCTTTTAAATATTTTTATTTGTCCCAGCACCGGGGGTACATAATGTTAAATGGATGCCTGCATGAATAGACACATGAGGGATGGAATGAACAGGCACACACACGCATGACCGGGTGTAGCAGCATCGTAAGCATACATGTGCCTTGGACAGCACCCAGCGAGGGGGACAGTGGGCGGCCCTTTCTCTTTGCACTGTCTCTGAGCATGACTGCTGGGTGAAGTAGTGGTGCCCTTTAAAGAGAATCAGGAAGAGTGAAAACAGCCCCGACGTCCTCAAACTTTTATTTTATCCTTTTGTTTTCAAGATAAGTCAGATCCTCACATATATTTTAAATAAGTTTTAAATCAAGCTTACCCTATTATAGAGGAATCAGAGGAAAGATACAAAGATGATTGAAGAATTAGGAAACTGGATATACAAAGGGAAGTTCAAGATTGGGATTACTCATCACTGACAGAAAAATGAGATGAAATTGAACTGGCTCCAGGGATATTAACATGATCCGTAGGAACAACAGGCTGGATGCTTGAGTCCAGCAGCCCCTGTGTGCTTGGTTGCTGAACCCATAGAGATCATCATATCTTAGCTAGTTAATGAGGCAGAGAAGGTCACTGATTTGGGTTCCTATTAATTGAGAAATAAAGACATTTTCAAAAATCCTGAAGCCACTGAGGGCGTTAATCTGAAGTAAACTGCCTTATACACACCTCTGGAAGTTTGGTCAAGGAAGTACTTAGTGCTTCAAGCTACAGGTTATACTGTGAACTAAACCTCTGGTTTGATGTGGTCTTTAAAAAAATATATTTATTTATTTATTATTTATTTTGGCTGCATCGGGTCTTCGTTGCAGCACTCAGGATCTTCGTTGCGGCGTGCAGACTCTTTAGTTGCGGCATGCCTGTGGGGATCTAGTTCCCCAACCTGGGATCGAACCTGGGCCCCCTGCATTGGGAGCATGGAGTCTTACCCACTGGACTACCAGAGAAGTCCCTAAGGTTTCTTAACAGGTCGAAGACTGCTTCTCTTGACTGAGCACCAAGGAAGTTCTGTAGGCAGAGCTAGGCTTTCATTTGGAAGGTCTTCTAGTCTTTTCCTGCCAAAGAGTATCTGGATTCTTAGCAAACTCTTCTTATTATGGGGTGGAAGTCTTGTGTCCCAGACACAGTGGTTCTCTAGTGGACCAGTCACTTGTGGACACATTTGGTGGTTGTGAGATTGGAGGTGACAGTTGTTGAGACAGATGTGGGTGGATCCCAGCAGAGATTAGGAGGTGGTGAATTGAAGGACCTCACCTGTGCAGGTGGGATGCACTGCCATTCCTATCGTCTCCTGGCAAATCCTGCAGAGTTGGTTCAGTAGTAATTGGTTCACTTGATTATCGTTTTAATTACCTCTCTTAGAGAACCTTCTCAGATGACTTTAGGAATTGGGATCTTCTGACTGTAAACATCAATATTGCATGGCAAATCAATTTCTCCACATTTTTAGTTCATTTTTTTGCATGATCTTCTGTGTATCAAAACCCATTCTGGATATTTCCCTCTACTGTGGTTTACCTTTACTACTCATCTAACAGCTTTTTGGACTTTTGAGGAGTTTTGGTCTGTTTGTTTTTTCTTATGAATAAGTCTTCACGACCTAGTTTTCAGAGTAAAAACTGTCATTTCTAAACACAATTTAAAAGTAAGTGTACAAACTACACAGTTCTTCCTTTCCTTTCCTTAATTATCTCATACGGAATTTAAATAATTTTTTGGATTTGGATAAAAAGACAAGAAAGGTGTGTAGAAATTTTACCCTGGTGTTGCCTTCTTATGGAAAATCTCAAGAACTGTTTTGAGCTTATCTTTTGGATCAGTTTAAGATTCTCATTTCTTATTTAACATGTTTTAAAATCTAATATTTATAACATCCACAAAGGAGAAAAGTATTTCCGTTTCTTCCCGGCCTTTTGAGTTGCATCTAATGTAAGAATCATTTGGATGATCTCTGGCTCCAGGTCTCAGTAAATGTTTGTCTTCAGTATTAGTCAGAAGTCACTTTCCGAAGCGTTTCATCCTACTACCCCTGCCCTGCATGCATCACTTACTCCTGGGGGTGCTGCAGGAGAGGCTGGCTTGGCTCTGGGCCTGACCCACAGCTCTCCAAGGCATCAGTCTACAACTCAAGTCTGCCTTCATAATCCTTCAGTGGTTCTCATTCCCTGCAGAACAAATAACCCAGACCTCTTGGGATCGTGCGCCGCCAGGCCCTGTAGCACCTGCAGCCTCGCCCCACCCTTTCCCAGCAGCCTCAGCTCTGCAGAGGCTGAGCCACTTGCGGGTTCCTGATTGTGCTTTGCCTCCTCTCACGTCAGTGCTGTTACATCTGTTTTGTCCTCTGTCTGGAGCTTCCTCCTGTTATCACCTGGCCAGTGCTTGAGAACGAGCCAGGTGTCCCCCGCAGAAAGTCCTCCATGGCCCATGAACTTGTCCCAGGAGCCCAAGTTTGGGCTCTTGGAGGCCAGCCATCATGCGCCTCTCATCTCAAGTTCACTGGATCTCCTTTCTGACTCCTGTGCTACCTGGATGCTCCTTGTAGAAGCGACTTTTTCTTTGCTCTCTCCAGGCATGCAGGTGTTTCCCGGATGCATACAGTGCCTCTGTTCGCCATATCTGATCTTAAGAACCTCAGGCTTACTAGGAAAGCTTACTTGTATGCTGCACTAGCAAAAGCAGTTAAATTCTTCTGCTGAGTCCCCCAGAACGAAAAGATGTGTTTCCCCTTTTCAAAGACAGCATGATGCATAATGGAAAGAGCTTTAATTTTGGAGCCAGAAAGACTTGAGCTCAAATCCCAGTTGTACATAAATTGGTTATACAAATTTTAGCAAGTAACTTAGCTTCTCTGAGCATCTGTTTACTTATCTGTAAATAGGGCCAAGGACAGAACTGGACCGAGGATTAGAGACCATGTGTCAGTAATTCCTGGCGAGTGCTTGGCCTATGTTAAGTGTTCAATAAATGGCAGCCATTATGGCTATGATTATGGCTTTCTGTGTTTTCTCTCTCTCTCTCTGTCTCTGGCTTACTTTTTGTTATTTTTCAGTAACACACACATAATCAACCTTTAAAGTTAGGAGAGAACTTCTTCCTGAGGTATTTAAATGGGTGAAAACATTCAACATCCAGAAAGATATTCCATGATGATATTTTAGAACAGTTAATGGAAGAACCATATAAACCTTAAGGGGAACCCGTATAACCCTCTACCAATTAGATCAACAGGGAAATGTCCAAAACTGTAGAAAACCATTATGCAGTATGAGAGGTGATTTAAGAGGTAGCTAATTTCTTTAATAACAATAACTTTAATTAAATTGTAGTATTTTTACAAATCAGATTATAATTTTAGTAAATCTGTTTCTTGTAAATTTAGAGAACTTATTAATGTCAATTGCAAGTTCATCCGTCTATCCAGAAGATGTATTTTGTGTAACTGCTGCATTCTGGTCCTTTTCTAAGTGCTTCCAAGATGAGCATGATGTAAAACAGCAAAACCTCAGGCACCCTAACATCTACTAGGAGACCTGTAAGTAGCATTGAGAAACAGAAATGCAGGTTCATAGCAGTTTACAAAGGGTGGTGATTGTGTCCTCTGTAATAGAATTCTTCACCAACAATTCACCATAGTCAAGACATCTGCAGTCCTGGATTCTGCATTTAGAACTTAGAAGGTGATTTAAAGTGATACCGAGTCTCTCCTGTCACTCAGCTGTGAGATGGTCAGTTGGATTTACGAGTACGACCATGAGCAACAAAGAAAGGCCTGTGTATGTTCTAGAACAGGGGTTCGCAGTCTTTCTATGGGAAGGACCACAGAGTAAATATTTTCGAATTTTCGGGCCATCTGGTCTCAGTGGCAGCTGCTCAACTTTGCTCGCTGTAGCCTGCAAACACCTATGAATAACGTGCAAGCAAATAGATGTGACTGTGAGCCAATACAACTTTATTTACAAAATCAGACTCGGCATATCGACTCACTGTAGAATAATAACGAGAAATCTTATTTTCACTCTAACTATAATAATTTATCACCCCACAAAATACTTAAATGCCTGCTGCTCCCTGTCTGTTCACTTAAACAGAGTTTGTTATTTTTCAGAAATTTGTAACATGCAACTTCCAAAGCCACCCTTCCTCAGAAATAGACCTCCATCTTGTTGTTCTGTGAACTTTGTAAGAGGCCTCACTTGTGTCACATCCCTAGTGAACATGAGGTTAATTTTTATTTCATTGCTCTCAACACCTCCACTACTGATGTAAGACTCAGGATTTCTCTCCTTTTCCCATCACTTATCTCTGTGCTGCCCTGGATGTGTCTCAACATCCTCTGCTGGATTTTGAGCAGATGCTTCAGAGTTCATGTAACACAGTTAATATTTTTCAACAATGTGTCACTGACTGGGAAATTCAGGCATACATGCCGTACATTTTTCAGCTTGCAGGGTCCTGCTAAACATTTCCCCCAAAGAGTCTTCCAAAAGAGTAGAATAAAAATGTCCCAGGGTATACCGATCAGCACTTCTTACAGCTCGTATCCTGGCTGGGTCTCTGTTTTACAAAGACAGACAGCTGCTGGTGAAACAAGGTTGCACATACTGCTGAAGGAATGTTGATTCTTAATGTTTCTGCACATTTCTGCCTCTGCTTCTCTCTCTCTCTCTTTTTTTTTTTTTTTTTATTAAGTCAAATTGAGGGAAGGCTCAAGGGAAGATCAGAACCTTCTTAGGAGAAAAGACGCTTAAGGATTTTCATTCCGTCCTTTGGGGTCTTCCCAGCAATCTGCTTATTTAGCTGTGAGGTTTCACTCTCTGGGCTGAGAATTTCCCCTAGTGCTGTGTTTCACATACGATTGCCTGTTTATAGTCAAGTCTCCTGACTAGTGTGCAGGATACAGTTACATAAGCATCAGTTATTTGATCCCTTTCCAGTTGCAGCTGTTTGCATTTCTCTTTTCTTGAAAGAACCACAAGTGATTCTCAGTGATTTCGGCTTCTGACCCCATCCACTCTCACGGGGTCTTAAAAGATTGTTGAGACATTTTGTTTAGAACGTCTGAAAATTTAGCCTGCAGAATTTTCATGGTCTGCCCAAAGCTGGCATCTAAAAATAAAATTTAAGCTGACTGGCAGCATGATAAGTGCCCACATCAGCAGATGGTGTGAAATGCAAGGCTTGTAAAATGAAAATATATGCGGGAAAATACAAAACTCTTTCCCATTTATTAAAGGTCTGATGGGAACACAGGCTCTTCGTAGACGCAGTGGGCTGTTGGATTGGGGGATGTTAGAGACAGGAGAAGTCTGTATTTTAGCAAGGCGCTTAACGAGATCCTGCCTGAGGTCTTTAGGATGAGACAGAGAAACAGGGTCCGGGAACGCAGCGCCACCCAGAGGGTTCGTCCTGACAGAGCAGGCAGACCCAGTGTGCCGAGCAGTGTGAAAGGAAGCATTCAGGTGTACTCTGCGGGGGTCATCCCTGCCTCTGCCTGTCCCACATTTTAAATCAAAGGCTTGTTTGGTGACAGAGGTGATGCCGAGAGCAGCCCTAGAGCAACGTTGATGACATGAGTCTGGAGGAGATACTGGATAGAATGCAAGTAGAGTAAAGAGCCGAAAGCAAGTTTGTCTGATTAGAACGTGTGACAAATCGCTTAAGATTAGATTTATTTTGAACGGTTGAGGGTCAAAAGGTGATCTGCATAAGCACAAAAGGGAAGAAGCATAAAGTAACGGAATTTCCCATGACAAAGAATGTTAAGGATCTTAGCTGTCTGCAAGTTGTATGTGATCGGTTTAAGCTAGAGCAGAGCAATGACTTCTCCCGAGCAAGAGCACGTGATGTGTGTCCACAGCAAACAAGAGAAAATAATAATATCAGCAGCAATAGCTCTGCCTTCATGTCTTTTACTGAGAAATGCATTTCCAGAAAATGGGTTGATAATAACTAATGGATGAACATTTACTATTTCGTTGACTTGAGTTAACTAACATCTACTTTCCCAAGCATCTTGACTCAGTCAACCTCTCCCTACTACTGAGAGGAACCTGAGGCTGGGAGTGGCAGCAGGGTGCTCAGAGTTGCCCAGCTTGCAAATGGCGAGTGTGGATGGGATTCAGGCCCAGGCCTCTAACCACTGTGGAATTCTCTGAACATGTTCTCTTGCCCCCGCGGTTACGAACCATGAAATAGAAAACTCAGCTTTCCCAGAGGTCACATAATGAAAGGAGAATTGTAGGCGATCTTCTTGACTTTCATGGCAGACTGAAGAGGAATTAAAATTTTGACACAGGGTCAAAATTTTCACTGTCTTTCATTTAAATGAAAGACATTAATGATCATTTAAATGAAAGACAGTGAAAACATCGCCAAAAGAATGGGTCTTTTCAAAGCCCAAGGTTGAACCATCCCCACTGTTGATGGTTGATTATATCTGGGAAGCAGGCATATGTGTACATAATCACCTTTTGTGACAGTGACAGTGAGAAGACACAGACAGGGACGGAGGAAAGAACACTGACCCGGGAACATGGGAACGTGGGCTCCGGGCCCAGCTCAACCACTAAGGAAGCAGCCTTGTGACTCCAGCCCTTGGACCCACCCAAGGGCCCTAATCTGTGAAATGAGGGGCTTGGAGAAGATGATCCCAATTTCTCTTTCAGCTCTATTCTTTCATGATTGTGTAAACAAAGTGCAGAGCATCTGTGTAAAAACTGTTCTGTAAAATAATGAAAGGGAAAAGAGCTGGCCTACTGAGAAATAAAAGGTTTCTGGCGATGGTGTGGTTGTGAAATGGGGTTCAGGTGTTTGTTATGAGGCAGTGCGGAGAAGATTCAGTTAGAAGAAGTATTGACCGTGGGTTTCCGACTGGAAAGACTTCAATACACATTCTTTTTCCAGACGCAGACACAAGTCACTTGGAGCTCTCTTTCTTTTTGCTTTCTGTATTTGTTTTTTAATGAAAAAGAAACAAACAAAAAAAAAACTCAAGAAGAACTGCAATCAGTTTACCCTGAACGACCCTTGGAAAATCAGAAACCTGTATGTGAAATGAGTGTGACTCGATAGAGCAGAGAACAGGTGTGCAGGCAGCAAAGTGATGCCACACAGGCTCCTAAGCTTCAGGACCACTTCCTTGGGCCCTCGGTGGAATTCTCCAGAGCTTTTCACCCAGTGGCAATTGACGAAACTGTAGGCTTAGTGACCACCTGGCCTTTATCAATTTGTTTGTTATCACCGTGCTGGTTTAGACTCTGATTCAATAATCCAACTGGGAAGTAGAAACAGCATAATTCTTTTAAATGCAAAGATACCACACCATATAAAACAAATACATTATAAATCCCTCCAGGTATTCTAAATTGTTGGTTAACCAGATAGAAGTCTATAAATTTTATTGATCTTTTCAAAGAACCATATTAGATTTTTATGGATTTTCTCTATCATTACCTGATTTTAATTCCATTAATTTCTGCTCTAAATTTATCTCCTTCCTTCTACTTGCTTTGTATCTAATTTTCTCTTCTTTCTCTAATTTCCCAGATGAAAGCTTATGCCATATATAATAGATCTTCTTTTCTAACATTCGAATTTAATACTGTAAATTTCCCTGTAAGCACTGCTCTTGCTGCATCTCACGAATTTTGACAGGTGGAATTTTTGTTTTCATTTTGTTCAGGTTGGTTTTATCACCTGGGATGTGGTCTATCGTGGTGAATTTTCCATGTGTTTCTGAGAAGAACTTGTTTTCTGCTGTTGTACGATGGTGTGTTCTGTAAATGTCAACAAGGTCAAATCGATTGATCCTGTGGTTCAGGTCCTTTTTACCATTACTGATTTTTTTGCTAGCTTGGTGTATCAATTAACTGAGAGAGGGATATAAAGTCACCAACTATAATAGTGGAGTTGTCTCTTCTTTCAGTTCTATCAGTTTTTGCCTCATATGTTTTGACTCTCTGTTGTTGTTGGATATGCATTTAGGATTATTATTTATTCTTGGAGAATTCACTTTTCCATTATGTATGGTTACTCTTTGTCCTTGATAATCTTCCTTGTCCTGAAGTCTGTTTTATTGAAGTTGCTATGACTATGGCAGCTTTCTTTTGATTAGTGTCTGTGTTTCAGACAGTGTTCTCCATGAAAACAGAACCATTAGGAGATACACACACACACACATACACACACAAACACACACAGTTTATACCAAGACAGTTACCGATTCCCCTCACACACACGAAGCTGATTGAGGTTCAGGAGCACATATCATATTAGATTCCCCTTCTTTCAAAACCAGCTGAGAGATACACTCAGGACTCAGAGAGACGGGGGTAAAAATAGCTCCATTAGGACCACAGAGCAGGTGAGCTTGCTAGCACTTCACTTCATCCTTTTCCACTGCCCACCTGGGTTTGATCGCTTCCCTGGGAGGAAGAGCCCACCCACCAGAACCTGTGCTCCCTTTCATAGGAAGATCCCACAGAGGCAGGGAGGACTGCTGAGGTGAGCAGACAGTATTTGTTTCCTAGAGCTGCTATAAAAAATTACCACAAATTTGGTGGCTTAAAAGACATAATTTTATTCTCCCCCAGTATCGGAGGTCTTAAAAGGATGCAATCCATTTCACTGGGGATGAAGTCAAGGTTTGGCAGGTCGGCTCCTTCTCAAGGCTCTAGAGGAGAATCGTCCCCTTGCCTTTTCCAGCTTCCGGAAGCTTCCCACATTCCTGCATCATTTTGACCTCTCACTTTCATCACCAAATCTCCTGTTTCCTCTCTGATCCTTCTACACCTCCTCTTATAAAAATCCCTGTTTTCTTGGACCCACCTGGACCATCCAGGATACTCTCCTCCTCTCAAGACCCTTACCTTCATCGCATCTGCAAAGTTCCTCTTTCCCCGTAAGGTTGCATCCACAGGTTCTGAGGATTGGGACGCGGACGTCTTGGGGGAAGGCATTGTTCAGCTTACCACACAGGCCGGTCCCTTCTCCAGTCTCACCCATCACATCGCTCTCATCTGCAAGGAGGGTGAGTAAAACAAGGAAGAGTGATGGGGAGCATTTCCAGGAACTCCCCCCACGTGGAATCACAACTAAATGAAAACCAGGTTAAATCTGGGAGTCCGACCTGAGACGGAGTCCCAAGGAGAGAGCACGAGTAATCCCGAGTGTTTGATGGCGTGCTCCTGGGGCCGGACCTGGTCCTGTTTGGCCCAGCCTACCCCTTGTACTTCTCCTCTCTGCTCTGCATCACAGGGGCTGACCCGGCAGAGGGTGCTTCAGGCTCTGCACCAGAACCAGCAGGAGTCTGGGGGACACAGGAAGGGAAAACCAACAACACTTCTTCCTTTCTTTCCTCAGAGTTGCTTCTCCTCTGTGGTGCCAGCTCCTGATGGACTGGACCAGTTTGGTTCTGTCCAATAACTTCTAGGCTCTGCTAACATCATTTCCATCCCTTTCCCTCCAGCATGGGGTCTGGGTTAGAGGCCTGTGGGCTTCCTCTGTCTCTAATCTTTGGGTTGCCTTACCCCTGCTCCTCTAACTTGGCCTCTCAGTTCCTTCATTTCTGGGTAACTATACTCTGTGTGTGTGTAGTAGTCATCTCTAGCTGCACAACAAATCCCCCCCACCCTGGGTTTCGTGGCTCAAAACAACATTTATTATCTGTCTCACAGTTTCTGTGGGTCAGCGATCCAGGCACAGCCTTGCTGGACCCTCTGACTCTGGGGTCTGTCTCAAGGCTGTTGGCTGGGACAGAGACATCCTAAGATCTGCTGGGGACGGACCCGAGCTCACTTACTTAGTTGTCGGCAGGATTCAGTTTCTCATGGACTGTTGGTCTGATGGCCTCAGTTTCTCATGAGCTATTGGCTGGTGGCCTTAGCTTCTTGCTCTTGGGCCCTCTCCATAGGGCAGCTCACAACACGGCTGCTAGCTTCTTCAGAGCAAGCAAGGGATAGGGCAACAGTGCATCAGCAAGAGAGAAGTTAAGAGCAAGACAGAGTCACAGTCTTTGTCACCTCATCTTGGAAGTGACATCTGACCCATCACCTTTGCACGGTCTGGTCATTGGAGCAGGTCACTGGGTCCAGGCCACACCCAAGGGGAGGGGGTAACACAGGTGTGAACAGCAACAGGAGCGGAATATTGGGGGCTGTCTAGGCAGCTGGTGACCGCAGACGCACACCTCACCCTTAGGCATCCTTCCTTATCCCATTATACAGTGTTTCTGGGAGCCATCCTGATTTAGCTACCAAGTTCAGTGTCCACGAACAGATGCCTTTCTGCCTTTCTCGTCTTTACATGGAAAAGAAAAGTAGCTTATTAGAGAGCTGGCTCCCTTCTGGTGAATTGTGGTGCTGGCTACTTACAAATCAGGGGGAAGCTTCTCCTCCCTGTCAAAGAAAGAACCAGCTTTGGGAGGATGAGTGTGCCTGTGAAGCAGACAAATAAATGCCCGTTGCATCCCGGAGGCTCGCAGAAGTTTCTAGGGAATAAACACCTGTCCAGATCCACCCTACCCAACCCTAATGGTCACAGAAGTCCGAGCTTAGAAAAGTGATGCATTTCCACTGTATTTATTTTAAATGTGCCGAAGTTTTTGTACTTGGAGAACTTGGCCTGTCTGTTAGAAGGGCAGTTGCTTCTCCCGAAGGTGATTTTGAAGGTGACAGAGCATCATAATCCTTTAGGGCGCCATCAGTGGGTCCCACTCCTGCTGATAACGCAACGCTTTTGCACGTTTGTTCTTCTCTGCAATTGCAGTTCCCTGGTAATCCCCACCTGACCCACAGCTCAGCCGCAGTCCCTGAAGGCTTGGCAATTGGATGTGTTATCAGAGCCACCACAGCTGTTTGGAGTGAGGTCTGAGCACTCGGTCTTTGCAGAGGGATCATTGCAGAAGCGGGAGGAAATTTCTACCTCCAAATGATCATTTCCAGAACCATTGGCAACAATTCATTTCTTCTGTCTTTGGAAGCTATTCATCAAAGATAAGCTTCCTCCCTGCTCTCACCGTTCCCTTTCATCTGTACAACAATGCACCATAAAGCCCCCCGCATTAGTACGTGTGAAATGCCTTGAACATACACTAATGAGGCTCACATTTTCCTGTACTGATCCTCGTGGTCTCCCCCATACAAGACAGAACAGAAATCCAGTTCATGTAACATTTTCTCACAGTGCCCTGCCCAGAGCAGGCACTGCATGAATGATGATGCTTCAGGAATACAGCGACAATAATAGAATGATTGCCAACAGCATTTATTTGCGCTGACCGTGTTTAACGTATTTCATTTTATTTAATCCCAAGTATTTAACATGTTTCATCTTACTTAATCCAGGTAATAAAATTCCTCCCACCATTTTCTGGATGTGAAAACAGAGGCTTGGGGAGACGAAGGGACTTGCCCGCAGCTACGCAGCATGTAGGTGACGGAGCTGGGATTCCAATCCAGGCTCCTGTTCCCACAGCCAACGCTGCCCTTCCCTCAGCCCCCTGCAATCAGGCACCACCTCCGGGTTACTCCAGAAAGTTCTGCCCTTGCTTCCTTCCCTCAGTCCCTTCTCTTTCCTCAGGTCTCAGCTTCAGTTGTCACCTCCTTAGAGAAACTGACTCTTCCAGACCCAAGTAGGACTCCATTCCTTCTCCTAAACCTTTACGCTTTCGCCATAAAGGACTTTGCATCCTTTCTAGTGCCTGTTTCCCTATGTATTTGTTCAGTGTCTATTACTACTCAACCTCAAGTTCCAAGAGCTTGTGGGGCTGGGGTCTGCTTTGAGAATGGGCTATTTCTGCACACCCCCAAAGAGTCAACACCCCGCATTGCTGCTACCTGGCAAGAAGCTGCTCCTGTGTAGGATGTCTCCTCAAGGGGAGGGCTGCCTGTGTCACCCCTGGAAGTGGGCGAATCCAGGACCCAGAGCCGGGGCCCCTGGCGTCCTCATCTTATTCATTCTCTCATCCAGTGGCTCTTCGGTAGAGACTCGCGTTAGTAACTGTTCTGTGCCCTCCCTGAACTCGTAATCCAGTGGACAAGACAGATACTCAGAGAGTTAGGGTAGTGAGATTTCTGTGCTGCTGGAGTTGAGTATGGAGGCTGGGTGGCATGCGCGGGGAGCCCCTAACTCAGCCCAGGAGGTCCTGGAAGGTTTACTGGAGCAGATCCTGGCTCGGGTCTTGCGTGATGTCTCTCCTGGGTGAGGGCACACATGGGCAGGTGGACGTACCTGGGGAGCCAGAGCCAGCAGGTGCCCTGGTTCTACAGCATAAGTACAAAGGGGCGCTTTCTCGGCATTTCTAACAAGCCTCCAAAACCACACAGCTTCTGAGCTCGCCGGCCTTCTTGTTCCTCATTATCAATGGCACACCTGGCGTCCTTCCTCCTGAGCAAGTGGGTCTCAGGCTGTCCACACTGAGAGCTGACACACTGCATTTTGTACTGAGCAGGGCTTTCAGGTGGTGCTGACCTGCTTTCTACTTTCACTTGCTTTAGTTTCTTCAAGTACAGAGGCTCCGCCCGTTCCCTCACCACTTCCAACCTCCTGCTGGGCACCATGGCAGCTGTTCTTCCCCGAAAGCCTTTTCTCAGGGCTCACTGCTTCACTGGTGAAGCTCAAGGGCAATGTCACACAATCTCCTGCTCCCCACAAGCTGCTCCATCTTCCTAAATTCAGTGGAAGAAAGTTTCTTTTTTTCTTCAATTTTTATTGGAGTGTAGTTGCTTTACAATGTTGCATTAGTTTCTGCTGTACAGCAAAGTGAATCAGTTATAGGTATACATATATCCACTCTTTTTTGCATTTCCTTCCCATTTAGGTCACCACAGAGCATTGAGTAGAGTTCCCTGTGCTATACAGTAGGTTCTCCTTAGTTATCTATTTTATACATATTAGTGTATATATGTCAATCCCAATCTCCCAATTCATCCCACCCCCTCCCCACCTTGGTGTCCATAAGTTTGTTTTCTACATCTGTGACTCTATTTTTGTTTTGCCAACAAGTTCTTCTGTACCATTTTTCTAGATTCCACATATAAGCGATATTATATGATGTTTGTTTTTCTCTTTCTGACTTACTTTACTCTGTATGACGATCTCTAGGTCCGCCCACGTCTCTGCAAATGGCACTATTTCGTTCCTTTTTATGGTGCAGTAATATTCCATTGTATATGTGTACCACATCTTCTTTATCCATTCCTCTGTTGATGGACATTTAGGTCGCTTCCATGTCCTGGCTATTGTAAATAGTGCTGCTATGAACATAGGGGTGCATGTGTCTTTTCGAATTATGGTTTTCTCTGTATATGTGCCCAGGAGTGGTATTGCTGGGTCATATGGTAACTCTATTTTTAGTTTTTTAAGGACCCTCCATACTGTTCTCCATAGTGGCTGCACCAGTTTACATTCCCACCAGCAGTGTAGGAGGGTCCCTTTCATAGAAGGAAGTTTCTTAAAGTCTCGGATCCTCCTTCTGGGATCCATGCGCAGCTGAGATGAAACCATCACTGGTTAGATTGACACATGCCCATCTCAAGGCTGAACCTGGCAGCAAGAAATCACATTTGTGAAACTGCTTTTATTTTTTCATAGGGCCAAATTAAACACATTAAACCAAATAATATTTCTAAATTAGATAATTTTGCCCAGAAAATTCAAATATTAGCAACTCAAGTGTGTCTAAATCCATGATTTCTTTATAAAAAAAATTGATTTTTCTCTTCAGTATAAAAAGAGAAAAAAATAGCGTTATCTACGTAAAGTAATCATAATGAATCTACTTCATAAACTATATTTATATAATATATATACACATATATATCTCAAAATATAAAAGTCAATAATTAAAAATGGGTGAGAAAATAAAATCCTGCAGAGAAAAAATTGTGCGTAAGGATGAACAGCCGGTAGAGTTTCGACGTCAGGAACCTATATGCCACTTGTGCTCTATGTCTCTTTGCTTAAACTGTTTCTATTTCAGTCCTGCACAGTGGCTCCCAATTATTCTGTCCCTTTAGAGCAAGCTATTAGAGCCTCTGCTTTTGCCAGGAGCTTGAATACCTCTCCTTAATAACAGTGGATCTGAAATCTGTCTTCAGGCTCAAGCACTTTAATCGTTGAAATATGCTGCAACTGCAGGCAAGTCAAGACTGTATGCCCAGACTTTAGGACCTAAAGAATCTTTCTGGCAACTTGCCTAGAACCCCAAAGCCATCTGTGATCTGCATATAAATGAACTTTGTGAAATTAAAAATAAACATGCAGCCATAATATTTACTTGTCCGCCTTCATCACCTGCCCTGGGAAGAGAGGTAGTAGGCTGAGCGCATTCATTTGAAGTCATAGCCTATGGCTGAGCAGTTTCTGGTGCATCTGCAGTCAGCAGCACACAATTACAGGTGGTGTTTTGTAGGCAGGGACGACAATACTGAAAAAGAAAGTTAGAAAGGCATTCATAAAGTCAGTAGTGTTACATAACAGCTGTGGGCTCTGTCCTGCTGGAAGTATTTTATAATCCCTACCAAGGACCGTGGACGCTATGAACGAGGCAGAGTAGTCAGGATAGGTGACATTGTGCTGCCATAACAAATGATCCTGGGTCTCAGTGACTGCCCGCAGAGTTCTGTTTCTTGCTCGCATTATGTTCTCATCACAGAGAATTACTGTAGTCCTCACTACATCCTCTTTCCCCCAGACCCCAGGTGGAGGGACTGTTCCCATCTAGAACATTACTGGACTCATGACAACGGAAAATGAGAGGGCAGAGTCATGTTTTGGCACTTAAAGCTTCTGCTCAGAAGTGGCTCATGTCGCTTTCCCTGATAAGTCTTTGTTCAAACCTCATGTTAGTTGAAAAGAGAAATACAGTTCCCTTAACAGGAAGGGCATCACAAGTCACATGACCAAGTTTGAAGCTGATGGAACTGAATGAAATGGAGTTTTACCGCAGGATGGTGCAGAGACTGTCTGGAAACAACACTAGAGTTTACCAAACCGGGGTCTCTCATACCCATAGGTTTCTGCAATTTGCTTTCTAAAGACAAAGCATTTCATAAGCAAATGCTCATTTGCTGCTAGATGTTTCCTCCATCACTTCTGAAATCTAAATGGCTCTTTCCATGTGATTATGACTCTTTTGGCCAAACTGTGATGGTGTGATTTTTAAGTGACCAACATTCATTTTTAGGGCCCTACAAAGTCACCTGGCTGTCTTGCTTTCAAATTTCTCATTGTGCATTAGCTGTAGTCCCTGCGCAGGAGACTGGGGAACATGCGAGCTGTGTGGGGAGCATGTAGGGTGCACGTACACATCTCTCTCCAACTAATATCTACAGCATCCTGGACAGACCCAAACTTTCAGTCAGTTCCTGCTTCACAAAAGTCTACCTGGAGCACCTCTACCTTCTCCTTTAATTCATGGCTTCCCTCTTGGGGAGTCAGAATGCCCTCATTGAGTGGCCAGACCATTGGCTGCTGTTCTTCTCTACTTTGTTTTCCTGGGACTCTAGAAATTCTTTGCAAATAGAACTCTTGAAGTCCTTCCTTGACATTCCAGCATTCCAAAAGTGAGGACGCAGATTAAGCCCTACCCACAGTGGTAAATTCTAATTCTAAAATTCTCTCTATTGACCTGAGTGGATCACCTTTTCCTTAAATGACAATTAAGAACTTTCTGACAATTAACACTGTAACCCGAACCTTCTCGGTTTCTGTGAAGTTGACCAAGAAATGATTTTTCAAAGTTCAGAAGCAGTATATCCCAATTTTGTTATAACACATACTTACCACAGAGAAAGTTAACCATTAACAGTGTACTGGATCCAAAAATCTCTGTCCCCAGGAGTATCGTTCAATAAGAAATGTGTTGCCAGTAGGAGCATGGCTGGGAGAAATTAGACTTTGACCCTTGTTCTGCAGAGGATCTCGATGGCAGTGATCCAATCCACGTTTGTGACACTGAATTGAAAATTGCATTTATATGAACTACTTGGAATTAACATTATTTCTTTAGACATCCTCTGACAACTCATTGATGACTAAGCCAGTTGATAAGACCCTATGATATGTCTATTTCACTCTTAGCCATGAACTCTGCTTCCTGATCCTCTGCTATCCTGGAGGAATGCTCTCACCCTATACCTGGCATCCCTGTGCCTTGTCTCCCTGCATCCAGGTTCAATCCACTCCTCTACATCACACCTTCATGGCCCCTTATCACCTACCTGAGACAGCACAGGCTCCTGGGTACCATCACAGGCCCACCGTCTTCACCCAGAATTCCATTCACACTCAACATCTCAGCCATACTAATCCTCTTAAAAATTCCCCAGATCTGCTGCTCTCTGAGGCCCCTGGAACTTTATGGTTGGTACTCCATGACATCCTCTCTTTTCTCTGCCCCATCTTTTCTCTCCTTCCACAGAATTCCTATTCATCTTCTTAAAATCAGATCTAGAGACACCTACTTTGAGAAATATTTCCTGACCTCTCACAGACAGAATTATGTGTTTCTTTATTCATTTCTTAACCTATACATACTATCATATTCAAAACCTTCTGCAAAGTTTGTCTTCAAGGATAAGTCCTCATTGTATGACATTTCACTCTATCAGTGGCTCTAAAAATATTGTTTGAGAAAGGAGGAAACAAAGGAAGGAAAATTAGTCTGAGTTCATGATGGTTACGATTCAGGGACTTCGTAATTTACATTCACAGTTATTTTAATCCTCCTGAAAGTCATAAAAATAATATTATTATCCCGATTTAAAAAATGACAATTTTTTTTTTTTTAAACATCTTTATTGAAGTATAATTGCCTTACAATAGTGTGTTAGCTTCTGCTTTATAACAAAGTGAATCAGTTATACATATACAATATGTTCCCATTTCTCTTCCCTCTTGCATCTCCCTCCCTCCCACCCTCCCCATCCCACCCCTCTAGGTGGTCACAAAGCACCGAGCTGATCTCCCTGGGCTATGCGGCTGCTTCCCACTAGCTAGCTATTTTACATTTGGTAGTGTATATATGCCCATGACACTCTCTTACCCTGTCAAAAAATGACAATTTGAGACTTAGAGAGTTAAATGACTTGACCGAGTTTCCACTGACAGGACGTGTCCACGTTTAAGTTCTTATTTTGCTTCATACTGTCTCTCAGTAAGTCCAGGCTTCCATCTAGAGACCCACAAAACACGTGTTTAGAAATAATAATGTCTGTGGTTTTCTTTTAGGGATACATGGATACTAGAATAGATTATATGTATATGTATAACTGAATCACTTTGCTGTACACCTGAAACTAACACAACATCGTAAATCAACTATACTCCAATATAAAATAAAAATTTTTTAAAAAGACAACATGGATACTTATTCATCGTTATTTATGTATTCTTTTGCTATTCAAAATATTTAAGAAAGCCCACTGTGTGCCAAACACTAGTAAACCCCCAAAGGTTCAGTGATCGATCAGTCACCAACACTGATACCTGGACACGAGTAGTGTCAGTCTGCTGGTCAACTCTGGAAAATCCTATTTTTGCAGGGAGCTTATTTCAAGAGTTGGCGACTATGTTTTCCATTGCATACTACTGTGTATCTACCTTTGAGTGTCCAGTATGTAATTATTAAATAACTAGTTGAAAAAGAGTTGGAGAGTCCTACAGAGGTCCCAGATCCCTTTGAAAGATACTCCATGACTACACTTTGTCTAGAATTATGCCTGTTACCTTTTGTTATTTTTCTAGCTTATGTCTTTGAGAGCTTTGTTATATATGTTTCTGTATATACTTAATTTTATTACCTGAACAGTCTGTTAGCAGAAATAATGAAATCAGTACAAAGTTGTACCATTTAATTAAAATGTTACTATCCATTGCTTAATAAGAATCCTGTAACATGTGGAGGTAGAGTTGAACAGAATTAATGATTGGAAGGAACAATACATTTGTCATAATTTCTCCCATGAATACAGACTCCTGATAAACTTAGAAGAGGCTCTTTCTCATGAAACCAGCTGTCGTACTGGTATACATCTCTTCAGATAAACTGACTTGTTAAGAAAGGGAAAAAGCAATCTTTTCTTCTTGATCCACATTTTGAGTGCATTGTTTTTAAGTATCCCTCTGGAAATGAGAGTCTGTATTCCAAATCTCTCATCAGTGAAAAGCAGTATTTTGATGGTTGACAGACTATCTTCCAAAGCTTTGGGTGCCAAGACTAACGAGTGTGAACCTTTATTGCAAGACCTTGCTTTTTTCTCTCTAAGAGAATAAAATCACCCAAATATCATTTTTAAGAATGTTAGCAGAAGTCGGACCTGCTGTGCCTCACATGCTTGGAAGCCTTGGAATATAATATAATTTATTCTCCTAAGAAATATTTCTTGAACATCACACATTTTATAAATGTTCTGTGGTTACTCCTTTCAGTCCCCAGAAATCCCTTTTTGGTCTGGTCATTCAAAACAGATGGTAGAAAGATGTGTTCTTATATAAGTTCTCCTTTTTATAATATTTCATCATTTATCATTTTCAACCATAAATGTGCCAGAATAGATTGTCCTTCTTATTAATTTTCAGGAGATCTCAGAAGTTAAAAAAAATTTTTAAAGGAAGTTATATATGTTTTCCTTTTAGTAGTCTACTCATACTAAAGGTTTAGAACTGTATAGTATTTTTAAATACTTAAATTAAAATACATTCTTTATTGTTATTCTTTTTTGATGTGATGAAATTTTATGGCCCACCCTTCATCTTACTCCTGAAGGAAAGGTCCAGTGTTGTGCTGGTCAGTTGTCAAGATCTTTAATTGGTCACTCCTGGGGGTGGTTGTTTCTCGGGACCAAGTTAGAAGGCCAGGGAAGAACATTCCAAATGGGCCTTTGGAACTGGAGGCCCAATTCCAAATCATCCCCCATAACCTGTGCTCCCCTAAAGACTTCAGGTGAACTTTCTTGAGGTAAAACTTACATACAATAAGATGCAACATTTTAAGTATAACATTTTGATGAGTTTGGACAAATCTACGATCCTATGTAGATACTAGAACAGTCAAGACATAGGACATTATCCCCTGATGAGTTTCAGAGATCATGCATCATCGCTGAAATACAATAGGGTTCTCTCATCATTTCTTTTAGTGGCATGTTCCTTGGGTTTAGGCATCTTGTGTTAAGAAAGTTCTATATCTTACTGTTACACTTTTAAGAAAAGAAAAAGAAAAGGAAGGAAAAAGTGGTCCACTGTAAAACAGGAGCACATCTTATCTCCATCTGGTCTTAAAGTACCATTTAACTCAGTTGGGCCTGGAGACATCATTTCAAGAAACTTTGTAAGGACAAGCAGTTCATCCCTTCACATAGAGAAGGGGAGCATGGTGAACAAGACCTCAGCACCAGAGGGTGCAGAACGGCCGCAGACTGTGCGTGGAGCAGGGCTTGTCAGGCAGGACCCTCTACTGCACAAGAACGCATCTGTTAGGAGGACTGACGGGTGCCCTTGGACTTCAGAGCAACTGTTACCATAATTTTCACCCTTGGTGCACAGACACAGGGGCACAAGTGTGACCCCCCCTTTGCTTTCTCAAAATATAAGAGAAAATGTGGGGAAATAGTAAGCATGGCAAAGCATGACACATGATGAGTCCTCGCTAGTGTTACTATGAAAATCCCACTATGGCGTGAACTATTTAAGAAACATGGAGGGCTTAGAATTCAGCAAGTAAAAGACAAGCCATTCAAGCATCCTTGTAACAGGGAAGAGCCAAATCTGACTACATGTTGGAGCTGTTTCTTTTACTTTAACCTTTGCTTCCGCTGCTTTTGTTCACTGAAAGGATACTGTCTATACAGAATGGCCTGCCTCCGGGAACCCTGCCCCTCTGCCTGAATGTTAAACCAAAGTGCCTTTGTTCAGGGAAGCATCCGGACCTGGCCACCTGTGGATGGCTGCAAGAAAGAAAAAATTAACACATCCCCTCCCTGAGGCTGGCCATTCCAGGGGATATTTGCAAAACTTACGGCCTTTTTACTTTACTTCCTCATCTCCTCCCCCTCTCTGTTCTATAAATGAAACGGGCATCCAAACCCCAATGAGATGGTTTTTCCGAGACACTAGTCTGCCATCTTCTTGGTCTGCCGGCTTTCCGAATAAAGTCGTACTCCTTGCCTCAACTCCTAGTCTCCGATTCATTGGCCTGTCGCGCAGCGAGCAGAGCCAGCTTGGACTCGGTAACACCCTGAGTCTGTAAAAAGAGCATGACATTAAAAAGTCAGGTTTAAATAAAGAAACAAATAAATGTTAATTCATTAGTTACTTCAGTGCTGAAGCTAGCTATGCCAAGGCTATCTATAGAAAAGAAGATGATTAGTCACGTTTCGAATATGCTTAAACTTACATTTATCACCTTTTAAATTAAAAATAAACAAATAAATAAATAAAGGGATTTGCCTTGATTTTTCAGCAAAAGTGTTAATTCATCTGAGCACTTTTGTCCTGCGTGAGAGAACTTGGGAGTTCCCATGGCATTGTGGAGACTGAACATATTTTTGTATTTTGACTGTGATGAAGACAATATGCTATTCTTAATAAAGAAGTGGTTATTTGGGGACAGGAAGTACATATTTGATTATAATTACGGTCACCAAATGTTTACTTGCTGTAAGTAAGGATCTGGGTGGGGTTTGATGAACACATGTGCATTTCCATCTTGTGGTTCTTTTGAGACAATATATGTATAAAGCTCTTAGTAAGCCCACAGAGACTTCAGATGTGATTCCTTAAGGCCTAAAAGTATGTCACTGGGTAGCCAGACCTACTTCTTTAATCACTGAGTCTCTACAAGTCCCAGCAAAGAGGGTCCTGGGTCAAACCCACCTTTGTTGTGTCATTCACGGCCTCCATCAGGTATCAGACTCTGGCTGGACATTCGAGCCCAGAGCAGGGGTTGACGACAGATTTCCTGGGTTTTCAGGAATCATCTTGAATCCTATGAAATATTTTTGTATATGCTGAGATGTTTCAACAGTTTTCACTGGATATTCAGAGGGGTCAGTGGCTGTCCCCAAAATGTGAAGAGACGCGGACTGTGGCTGAAAACCATCCTGCTCTTTCTTCCCGACCTGGTCCTCCCTGCGCTTCCCATGTGTCATCCCACTTGTTCCCCCTCCAAGATGCGGTGATGGAAAAAAGTGGTGTTTTTATAATCAGTTCAGCCTCAGATGGCAAGGCAGGCTTCTTGGTAGGGGTGTGCATTGTATTCACCTGTGTGCCTTTCTGTACTTGACTGTTTTACAAATACATCTTTGAAGTCATGTGTCCAAATCATTGTTATGTGATGGCCCTGTTGAGTCCTCCTGTAGCGGGGGGGTGGGGGGGGGTGGGGGGGTGTTCTTCCTTGAACATTTGTTGTACAGGCGAGGGAGATGCCCTCACTAACAGCCATTCATCAATCAACAAATATTTGTTGAATGCCTGCTACATATTTTTTTTTTAACATCTTTATTGGAGTACAATTGCTTTACAACGGTGTGTTAATTTCTGCTGTATAACAAAGTGAATCAGCTATACACATACATGTATCCCCATATCCCCTCCCTCTTGCGTCTCCCTCCCACCCTCCCTATCCCACCCCTCGAGGTGGTCACGAAACACCGAGCTGATCTCCCTGTGCGATGCAGCTGCTTCTCACTAGCTAGCTGTTTTACATTTGGTAGTGTATATAAGTCCATGCTATTCTCTCTCTTCGTCCCAGCTTACCCTTCCCCCTCCCCGTGTCCTCAAGTCCATTCTCTACGTCTGAGTCTTTATTCCTGTCCTGCCCATAGGTTCATCAGAACCTTCTTTTTTTTTTAGATTCCATATATATGCGTTAGCATACGGTATTTGTTTTTCTCCTTCTGACTTACTTCACTCTGTATGACAGACTCTAGGTCCATCCACCTCACTACAAATAACTCAGTTTCGTTTCTTTTTATGGCTGAGTAATATTCCATTGCATATATGTGCCACATCTTCTTTAACCATTCATCTGTCGATGGACACTTAGGTTGCTTCCATGTCCTGGCTATTGTAAATAGTGCTGCAATGAACATTGTGGTACATGACTCTTTTTGAATTATGGTTTTCTCAGGGTATATGCCCAGTAGTGGGATTGCTGTGTCGTATGGTAGCTCTATTTTTAGTTTTTTAAGGAACCTCCATACTGTTCTCCATAGTGGCTGTATCAATTTACATTCCCACCAACAGTGCAAGAGGGTTCCCTTTTCTCCACATCCTTTCCAGCATTTATGTTTGTCCTGCTACATATTTGAATGGTTGCCTTCAAGTACCAATTCTATTAAAAGTTATGAAAATTTAAGAAGCACTTGATATTCAGTTCGTTTGAGTTTTGGGGTAGGAGTGCATTTTTGGCAAATTGTTCAGACCTTCTTGATTTTAAATTGGTAATAGTTGGTCAGTTATGTAGTTTCAATTGCTTAAATTCAAATAGGAAACATACACTTTATTGGGTACTTGGTTTGTTTGTTGTGGATATTTATTTAAATATAATTTTATATGTGCATGGACAAAAAGAATTACAAATTTAAATATATAGGAAGTTAATTTAAAAACTGTTCTTAAAATAAGAGTGTTAGCTACTTTTCAAGCATGTGTAATTTATTTCAGGAATATTGCATTCCTATCATTTTGGCCAGCATTTGTATCATATACATATATATATGAGTATGTGTGCACACGTGTGTGGTTGTACAATTTTCATCTATCTTTTTATAGTGGGACTTGGTTTTAAATACTAATTCAATTCAGAAGAATAAAAGCTCTCCATACTTTCACACACACACACACACAAACACACACACATTTTTCGGATAATAAAATTGGCAACAAAGTTCAAGTGAATGCAGCCAGCCCTTTGGATTCTATTAGTCTCATGGTTTAGATCTGCACTGTCCAGTATTGTAGCCACAAACCACATGTGGCTATTCAAAATTAAATTTAAGTTAAATATGATAAACTTTCAGTTCCCTAGCTGCCACATTTCACGTGCTTACCAGTCATTTGTGGATAGTGGCTACCATCCTGGACGTCTCAGATGAAGAACATCATTTACTTAACCAGCTTCCCAAAGCTGTGCATTTAGATAACTTTCAATGTCTCAGTGGTGTACATAATGCTGTAGTGAGCAACTTTATCTATACATTTTGCACACATCTCCCGTATCTCCTTAAAGTGCAGTAATTCATTCATCATTCAGCTAAACACTGTTTAGTAAATTGTTTTTCTTGCCTTCTCAATGACTTGTAACAGGCATATTAAAATATAAGATAACATGTGAAATTTTAAAATGTGAAGGCAAATAAATATTCAATTCATAGACAAGCTATTATGTTCCTAGAACTGTTCTATAGAAATAAATAAAATATTTAAAAATTCCTAGCATTGTGGAACTTTTGTTCTAGAAAATGAACAATTAACAAAACTAAAAATGAATGAATGAATGATTGAATAATAATATGATCATGATTGAATAAATTATTGAAAAAGAACATTTTTTAAATTAACTTCCTATATATTTAAATTTGTAATTCCTTTTGTCCATGCACATATAAAATTATATATAAATAAATATCCACAACAAACAAACCAACAATGATTGAATAAATAATAAATATGTGAATACATTTGCATCAAAATAGTCTTTAATGGGTACACATTATCTGAGCCATTATTATGGTCATTACCATGTGTTCCAGTGTATCATAGACTTAATTTTAGCCTGTAATAACTTTTATGGTATAGAAGGTTTTAACATTCTGTGCTTCAGTTTTAAAGCTTTTCCTTTATGGCTCATGCTTTTTTGAGAACTTTAGACCCAAAAAGCACTAACTAAAAAGGGAAGATTGGTAATTTTAGAACATTAAAATTTTAAATTTCATTTGTGCAAAGACACCACTAAAAAAAGTGAAGAAACAGGACTGGGAGAAGATGTTTGCCACCAATACCTCTGATAAAAGTTTTCTCTCCTATAAATCATGAAGCCAAAAATGCATATATATGGAAAGTATATGAAATACATTTTTCAGTGATAGTATCTAAATTACAAAAAAACAGAGGAATTGATACTCAACCTCCCTCATAGTCAGAGGAAAGCAAATTACTAACAGGGAGTTTCAGTCACGCAACCATCAGACTGGTAACATTTGAAGAGCCTGACAATCCCTTGGTAGTGTTGCATATGAAGGGTTGAGAGCTGGTACGTGGCTGTTGATAGTGAAAATTAAAATAATTACTTTAGAAGAATAAAATTAGGCATACCTTTGAACAGAAATGCTACTTGTTTGATATTCTTCGAGAGACTTCAGTGAGTGTCCCCAAGAAGACAGTTTCCAAAATATCCATTTCAGCATCATCTATCATAATACACAATGGAAAGCAAATGATGTGTCCATCGGTAGGAAAATGAAAAAATTAGCTTATGGTATAGAGACAAGAATATTAATCAAATGTTAATAAAACAAACTGGGTTTATATGTTCTAGGAGAGATGGTCATCCAGAACATCAAACTGAGTGAAAAATAGCAAATTGCTGAATACTGGGTATATGTAGAATGCCATTTGGTACGATTAAAACATACAGAACAACACTGCGCTTTGTTTCTGGTACTATTCAGATATGATAAAAGTCTAGGAAAAGACAGGATGCCAGTGGTCCCTGTGAAAAGAAAAAGGAAAGGGTGTCTCTCAGTAATTCTTTACATCGTTTTTATAGATGCGGATGGTAGCTTCACGGGTGTTTGTTATATTATTTTTTTCTGTACTTTTCTGCCTTTTAACTGTTTTCATTTTTCAAAAGCTGTTATGAATGAGAAACAAAAATTTTCTAGTGTAAGCGGAAAAATGCCACTTTAAAAAAATCTTCATATCTTTTCCACCCCAAAGTCACTGCCTGAGTTTCTTTTTGTGGTATTCATCCTCTTTGCACAAGTGGGACGTCCAGATGTCATCTTGAGCATTATCTTTTGAAATTTATGGCCTTGAAACCTCTGAATGAGCCTGAATTGAAGGTATTCAAGCATGATTCTTATGGATAACAATGATGGGAAAAAGTCTGCCTGAATTCCACTAACAGTTTTCTAATATTTAACTTTTATCATTTGTTTCATTCTTTGTTTTCAAAAATATAGGAGCATTTTGTGCCATTATTGATTTTTTTTTGTTCCCATTGATTTTTAACAGTGCTTGGGGAAAGGTCAAGATTATGATTAAGCGTGGCCCAAAAACACATACTTGGCCTCCTTCTGAAGCTAGCCACTGTTTAATAAAAAAATTTTTTTTTGCCTTCTCAATGACTTGTAACAAGCAAATTAAAATGTAAGATAAAAATGTGAATTTTTTAAATGTGAAGGCAGATAATAAATCTCTCTTTGTAGAACTATTAGAATGTATAGACAATTTAATGCCTAGATTTACGTAGTCTTTAAACACGGTTATTGTAACATAATGGGGAATATCCATAGGTCAGAAAGTACATGTGCTCTGTACATTTGGCAGCCAGCAGAGCACCTGGTGCCCTTGGTGTGAGGCACTTGGTCCCTTTTTGGGAGAAACTACGTATTGTTGCCATGATCCCATAACAGCCACCTTTGTGTCTTGCTAGCTTCCCCTAACCCCACTGAATTATTCAGTTTCTCCAAGGTACTAATTTTGGTTCTCTATAATACCAAGCCTTCACACCCAAGAATACTGTATTGCACATTTAGCAATGTATTTGTGTGGTATTTTCCCTATACATCAGCAAAATCCTATACTTTTGATTATATAGCCCTTGTACATTTTTTATTAATTTAGAGTATTTTATATCTTCTTTAACTCTGTGAATGGGTTTTTAATTTTTTTAATGATATCATAACTATTTGATACGTAGGAAAAACTATCAATTTGAATATTTTTAGCTTCTAACAGGCCGGCTAATTGAACACTCTTAATAATCCTGTTTTTTGTTCTATTTTCTTTGCCATATGAATGATTATGTCTGTGAATAATAATTTATAATTATATTATAATTTATAATAATTTCAATATTTATATCTCTTATTTGTTTTTATTCGATCCTGGAAAGTCATTCAGTAAAGTGGGGGTGGGGGGAAATAGACATTCTTGTGTCATCTGATTTTAGTGGAAAGGCCTGTCTGGCTTACCTTCAGTGTGATCCTTGCAGAGTTTCATTTGCTGAGGTAATTCACTGTGCTTGATGCTGAACAGGAAATATGTCAGTCTTTTATATTTTACTTAAATAGTTTATAAAAGTAATTCCTTTGGATCATCTCTGTCCAGAACACACACACACACACACACACACACACACACACACACAAAAGGAAGGAGAGAAGGAGGGAGCTTTAAATAGTAGATAAAAACAATCTGATGACACTGCTGAAAAGATGTTTCAAAAAGAAAAGCCTGTTAGTTAAAAACCTAAGAACCTCAAGGCTTTAAATTTTTTATAAAACAGTTCCCTTTTCTTACATTCTCAGTGTATTTATGAACTATTTTCTGTACTCATCCTAGGAATCCACTCATAAGTCATTAGGTCTTCTTTTTTGTGTTTTCCAAAACTGCCCTTATAGACCAATGTCAGATTTTCAGTCCAGCTGAGAAAAATGTTGAAGCATCCTCCTGCACGGCACCGTTTACTTGTATTTTTATTTTATCATTTTAAATTCTGGGTCTCAGATTTAATCAGCATATTTTGCTGTCCTGCAGACTGCTTTAAATGCATCGTATTGGTCTTATTCTCTTTCCTGACATTTTGGGAGGCAGATTTAATCTTTGATCTCACCATGTTTGGAATCTATTCACAAAATTTGCAATCTGTGACATTTGCTTTTTAAAAAGTAAAGTTAAAAGGAATTAGCAAATCACACCACTTAAACAGGAACCAATTTAAACTAGCTAAATATGTATGAATGTCCTTCCATAAATGTCATCTGCATTTATGACTGATGGAAATCCTCCATTCTCCATAGTTTTCCGGGGTCCCAGTGACATAGACTTCATAAAAGGTAAATAAAAAATAAAATATGCAGGTGAGACATAGGATGAATACACCCCATGGAAGAGAGCCCGGCTTTTACCCCAAGCTTCCCTGAGCCCAGAGGAGAGGCTGCCGTGTGCCCTTTAGGCTTGGGACATTTACCCGTGTACGCCTACTCCAAAGTTACAACCCACTTTTTTGAAATCTCCTGTTTGATTCTTAAAATCAAAATCTGCAGACTGCCCTCTTGATGGTTGCAATTCTCTTGATGGTATGTTCATAGCTGGCTTAATATATGGAGGCTTTTAAAAGCCATACATATAAAATAGAATGACTCATATAATTTTATATAACCTAGACAAAAATAGGATCCTCCAGAGTTGATAAGAAGACCACGCTACTCGTGTCTGGTGAGGCTGCATCTCAGGTCAGCATGAAAAGCACAAGGCAAGGGTGCTGTAAATGAGAGCCGGGAGCTTTACCGCCCTACAGCTTTACAGCCCGGTGCTGCCTTGGGTAGTGCCTGGTCTTCAGTTTTACGTTATATCTTAAAATTCGTTGCACATGACCATCTCCCTGTTCTAAGGTTTTGGGGAGCGAGGACCCTAGTGTTTTCAACTTTGTATCTCCAAGGCACCCTCTCTGTTGTTTATGGTCAATAAATGTTGGTTGGTTGAGTGAATAATCAATAGGCTAGGTGTTACAATTGAGTTTAGCAAAGACTCCTCCTGCTTTTATCCTAAGTACCATCCCAAGCACAGCCCATAGAGAAAGAAGGTTTTTTTTAAATTGCACATTCAGACATATCTTGATTAGGTGTGATGCTTACGCCCATATTCCTATTTGATTTTTAAATGAATTTATTTAAATAGATTACTTTAAAAAGGTTAATTCTATAGAAGACAGTCTTTGTGAGCATAGTTAAGATGTTCTTTCTCCCCTTGAACGTGGTAGCTTTAATTACTCAACGCATTTTTCCAAAAACAGTTTAGTAAGGTTATCTGTTGATCTGGTGCCATTGCTGAATCAAGAACTATCCTAGCAATTCGGCATAAGGACACATTTACGGACTAGGTTCAGAGGATAAAAGATTTAAGATTCACTTCTTATTACAACAAGAGAGGTATTGTAATATGAGTAACATATCTATAGAGAAAGTCAAGGAATTCATTGTAATTTAAGTGGAAACAGTCGGATAGCACACCCACAGAGTTGCCAACGTGCTGTACATTAACCCATATGCTTCTCATAGCAGCCCTGGAGACACAAAGAAGGTGGCTAATTTGCCCCAGGCCACCCAGCTGGCTGGTGGTAAAGCTGGGAGTCCACCCCGTGTGGGGCGTTCAGAACCTGTGGTCTTCATGGTGGCATCAGGGGAGCTGCCCTCTGACCTCGGTCACTGTTTCTCTGCAGTGATGGCCTGCTTTCCTGCACCTGAAATGGTCACCGAGCCTTGGTGCCTGCTAAGAGCCCTGGGCTTGGCGGGAAGGCACGTTATAAGTCACTTAGACTCCACGCATTGCTGCCACCCAACAAAACTCAAATAACCACAGTGAAGATCACCTCAAAGAAAATGGAAGGTTTCATTCTGTTCTTGAAGATGCACAAAAACAAAACCTAAAGCCCGAAATGCAGGACTATTACCAAGAGACATTCAATAAGCATTAACTGAAACTACAAATGATGGAGACTTCAAGAAAGTCCAATATTGAATAAAGGTCTCTCTGTTTTCTACAGGGTGAATTTTCTAGTGGGAACATTTATGTGTGAAAATTGTCACTTCATTGATATTCTTCCAAAGCGACGTGCTGGAGCAGGTGGAGGTGAACTTGCTCTTAATAAGGCCAAACCCTCAGAGACCAGAATAGCACACGCGCACATGCGCAAACACACACTCACACACGCGTGCACACACACGGCTGTATCAACCCACACGCCAGCAGGTGTGCTGACTCCTTGGCTCACTTGCTGGAGTAAGAGGAAAAGTTATGCCTTTCCTCTTGCCTTGTTCCTTTAGGGCTGGTCTATTGACATTCGTAAGTTAATTGTGAATTCACTTGGTATTATTCAAGAGTCTTTCAAAGCACACATAAATGAAATGCTAGGCAACTCATTAAGACATTCATCAAAAGTGCTTTCCGTTTCTTTTCATAGCTAGAGAAATAAATGCAGAATTGAGGAGTTTTCATCAGGCTTATCTTTTTTATGTGCTGAAATAACTTATGGACTGCCTTCGTTATGATCAATTCTTTATGGCACCCACTCTAGTTCATATCAATAGGCAGATGAATAATGCCTGTGTTAAATCTATTTTAAGCCACTCATTTTCTCCAACATCAGTTTGCTTCACAAGTTTTGAAAAGAGAAACATCTTCTCTTCCAAAAAATATAAGTCATGCTCATACAGTTGATTGAACTACAAAGTAAATTTGATTTACAGGGGCCACCTGGATACATAACAAATAGGCTAGCATCTCCCAAATGTCTTCACACACCCAAGTCTCCACAATGCTCCCCATAGAAGAAGGGTCTTGGGTCCAAATGGATGGCTCTGTACTGTCTGCTCTCCTGTGAAATCCCATTACCAATTGAAGATTAACAGCTCTCTGAGCCGGTCTGCCCAGCTTTCCCAGATGTACTTAATCATGGAACCTTGTTTCCATTTTTCACTTATTAACACCCCCAGTTCTCAGAAAAAAAAAAATGCTTTGAGAACCCCAACTTAGCTTTCTTCAACTAAGATAAAAAATAAATCTGGAATGTTCTTATGTTTCTAATAATGAGCAAAAAGTATTCTGCAAAGAGGATTTTTCTCCTGGAGTAAGGGAAGCACTGGTACACGTGTACATGAGGGAAGGAGAATTTGGGTTCAGCGAGGATGTCAGCCGAGGTGGGTCAGAGCATCCTGAGGGCAGCTGTAAATAGTCATCTATAATGCAATTCCCCAGCATCATAAGATGCTGTAAGAGGAAAGGATACTGTTCTTAGGAGACACAGAACACCTCCAAATCTATTTTCTTCTTACTCTATGATTCTGCAGACATGAACTCCACTTTGCAAACCAATCTGCAGCACCCCGGAGCCTCCGTGAGGCCTGGGAAGGTGCTGGATGGAGGGACCGTTCTCCCTCCTCAGGGGCTAGAGTGTCACACTGTGGACCTCAGATTCCTCAATGGCAGAATGAGGGAATTGGTCACTGCATGACCTTGTCTAGTATTCTAGAATTTTGCCAGTGAAGTTACAAAATAACAGTATTTGGAAGTTTCCAAGTATATAATATTTTTGGTCTTGGAAATAAAGTGGCTAAGTCTACAATAATTTTTCATTAGAGTTTATTATTTCGAGAATGTGTTGATCAGTCTTACTAATTTTTGGTAAGATTTATTTTAAAATAATTTTAAATAGATTACAAGAACAACTCTATCACATAGCCAATATTTAAATTTGAGAGATTCTTTTCAGTCTCGATCCATCTGTTGCCATAGCACTTTTTTAGGGCTAATCATGGTATACAGATAATTTTTTCTCTGCTTTTTAGATGATAATTTAGATAAAATTTTGCTCATGTGTAAAGGGTTTACACTCGTCATTTTTATTGCTGCAGCCTTTGATTCTTAAAAGTTTTGCTACTGTACCATCTTTGGACGGTTAGTCATTTAGCAGTTAGTTTTTCTATTTGTGTTCCTCTGAATTATTGCCTTAGAACAAATAGGATTGTCTCACAAAACTCTTCCTAGTTTCTGCTGTTTCAAGTACAACAAATTTGCTTGCAATCGATTTTGGCATTTCTTTAATTTTTTTCCTAAGATGATAAGTAATAACTTATATCTCAGGAATTTGTGTCCTTTTTACTTTAATTACTAATGAAACTGACTTTTTTTCAAGGATCATTTACTTCTTTATAGTTCATGTGTGTAAACCTGGAACTTCTTGCCTTTTAGGGATGTGGTTTTGTTAATGAGTCCAGTTCTTTATGCAGTTTAGATATTCAATCTCACCTGTCGTATTTATCTCTGCTGTTTCCTAATTCTTCCTTTAATCTTAGTTTTGTTGGGTTTCATTGTACTGAAGTACCTAATATTTATATAATTATTTCATCTCTGTATTTAGTCAATCCACATTTTCTTCTTTGGTGAATACCTATCTATATAATTCACTATATCAAACCACGGAAACAAAAATAAAAATCTGACCTGGACCCACCTCTCAAAAAACCTCGGATGTGTAAATCTCTGTCACAGGCAGAACTGCCTTCTCTCCCTTTCTCCACCTTTTCCATTATAATGAATTCTGTTCCTTTAAGAGAACAACATTCTAGATTTTGTTTTTAATATTTTGTGGTCTGATTTTTACAAATATTTCACTTCTTGTCCATTTGGCACTTAATGTAGTATGTGAAGAGAGCTCAAAATCCAAGTAAAGGTTTCCTTTTATTAATACGTGTTCTCCCAGCACCGTTGATTTCGTAACTGATTCATCTCCAAGTCATCACGGCAATCTTACTTTATAAAATATAGCTGATTTCTATAACTCAGGCTCTGAATTTGACTCTTCAGCCTCTCAGTTTAATCACAGGCATAACTCTTTATTAACTCTCTAGTAAGATAATTTAAAAGAAAGTTAAATGACTGTAAGTGGTGTTATCCTTAGGGCTGTTACTGTAATTAGCGTGTTGACAGCCCTTTGCTTTTTTAAGTCATTTTTCCTAGGTTATGGAAATTATGTCATCTGAGTGCCTGGTCTCACTTCCAGAGGCGTACTATGGCCTTATGGTGAATTTCTCATTGGGAATGAAAACAAATTCCAAGGTCAGTGGTGTTGATGCATGACCTTGGTTTTTGCTCCTGCCACGGGTGACAGTTCCTCACCAGAAAGGCCTGTGTTTGATGCTGCTCCCAGAGCTGAAATGTCTTCCTCCTTGGAGATGAAATACGGGACTTTAGAGTTTTCTAATTACATCAGAAACTATTCACCAGCTCTCTTCACGGCCCAGTTCATGATCTAGGTGAACTTTTACTTAATTCTATTCAACTGACAACTGTTCTAGAAAATGTCGTATTTTTTGTACCTGTGTACTTTTGTGTGTGAGGAATATTTTTTTTTTTATTTCTTCAGCCATGATTTAATAGACCAGGCGTGAGACTAAGTTAACATCTGTAGACTTCTCAATCTTTCAAGTTAAATTGGGGTAATAAAACCTGCAATGTCTATTCATTGGCTGATTGTCAAATAAACAGATGGTTATGATAGAGCTTTGACTGTAATGTGCTACTAAAACATAAGTTATTTTTCATTAAGAGGCTGTCCCTCCTTAATAGTTATAGACCAAAGTGCATTACACTGGGGCCATATGCTCTAGTGGAGGCGTGGACATGGGAACAGGCAATCCCAGTTCAATGTGGTGAGTGCCAGGTAGCTCCTCAAAGCCTAGGGTGGGTGGGGAAAGCTCCAGCGAAGAGAGCACCACAGAACTGAGTCTGGAAGGCCGAGGTTACTACACATACAAGCACTGAGATCTAAGAGTACAGATATGTTCCTTGAACCTACACGTGCTGTAAGTGGTTTGACCTGCCTTGGGGGTGTGGGTGAGATCTTACAGATAGATGATGCTTAAAAAGGTCTCGGGCCATATCATTAAAAACATATGCAGTCTATGACAAATAATTTGGCCTTCTAAAGATAGGCACTAAAGACACAATTAACTGAAACAATGCAAGGACATGACCCAAGAGTCCTGGAAAACATACGTAAATGTCTACCATCCAAACACGCCACAGCTCCCGCCCAGGTGTGTAGCGAAGTTTCTTCAGTTACCAGTTGACTTCGCTTAGCCGACTCCCCAATAGTCCTGCTTTTCTTCATCACCAAGTTACTTGGCGTAAAAAATATTTGAAGCTTGGTTTCAATATCCCATTAGTCTATGTGACTTCTGGCCCAGTCGTTATTGAACTGCTGTCTCTAAGGAGGCTTTGGTTCCCCAGGTAACAAGCTCATACTTGAAATGGTGAACTGTTCAGGTTTAAGAAGAAAAGAAAGATTGGTTGTCTGCCTTTGGAGAAACAAAGAAGATTGATGCTAATGACCAAAGCAAGGCTATTGAGAATTAAATCTCAATCTAATTTAGCCTTGCTGTTTTAGTCTTCCACTCACAGAAGTTCAGGAACGTTCATTCTGGTTTGAAGATGAAAAATGTTCAGTAGGTGAAGATTAATAGAACCATTAATAATCTTGGAAATGTAAGGAGCCCTGGATATCTTATGAAGCAATCTCATCAATTTTATAAAAGAGGAAACTAATTAAGTGACTTGCTTAAGGTCACACAACCTTTTCATTCCTGTAGATATAACCATCTGACTTCTGCTTAAATATTTCATTTAAGCTTTTCCCTAAGGGTCAAATTCCAAACCAGAGTGAATTAGTGATTCATCAAGAATCTGTGACCACAATGTCTGGCAGTCATACATTTTTTGGAGACAAAATGAAAGCACAGAGAAACATGGATCAAAACTGGTTGGTTCCTTGACTTTTTGACTAGAACCACTGAACTGTGGGTTACATATCATCATAAGAAACTTAAATGGACCAGCTGAAATATTTCAGTGTTCTGTAATATTGTTGTAATAAATATAGTTTAACATGTCTTGGCTATAGCATTTGATGCAGCCATCGCAATTGAGACTTCTGTAAGACTAGGAAACATAGAGTGGACATTCCCTCCTAATTCAGTATGTCACAAGTGGGTGAACCAGTGCTTTGAAACATGAGTAGGAGCCATTTAATGGGAGCCAAAAATGAGGATGAGATGAAAAAGAAAAAGACAATAGATAATTAATAGCTGTGTAAGATAAGGAGGAGCCAAGGCATTAAAAAAGAACAAAAGCAAAACCAAAAGCTTGTATTTAGGAGTAGAAAATAAAACCACACAGGAATAAATATTTTAAGCCCCCATGCTACAGAATTTCACCCTTTCTCCTAGACTATGGCTTTTTGAAACTTTCTTTTAAATCTCAATATATCGGTAATAATTCAAATATTATATTATTTCAACTTAGTTTCATGGTAATAAGACTGTGGTGATATTTATTTTGTGTTAAAAAAAATGGTGACACAGGGCAGCAGACATCTGTCCTTGACTGTTGTAAATGTTCTTTCATTATTAGGCCCTCAGCCTTCAGTCTTACAAGGTCCCAGAAACACTCTTTTTGTTCATTCATTGATTGTTGATTCTACCAGAAATATTCTTAGCTGATATGTCACTAGAGATTTATTGCAAAACTCAGAAGCAGTAACTTACTTGCACTTTGGAACATATGTACTATGTGAATCATTTTCTTTTATGGAATCTAAAGCTTAGGTTCCATCTATGGAAAATAATGTTGCTCAGCATTTTCTTCACTACATTTAAAAAGATGACTCTTTCTTATTGTTGGCTTTTTAAGCAAAAGACAGCAAGACCCCATTTTTTATTGATTTCTAAATTTTCTGTGAAACACTGGTGCTGCAGGAGCTGTGTGAAATGGCCATTTGACTTATGAACCATTGGTTCCCAGCTCACTCAACAGCACAAAATATGAAGTATTTTTCATAATTAGTAAAGGTGAACATTACAACTTTTTCAGGTTTGTATCACTGCCAGTCTTTCCCTTTAAAAGTCCATCCACAGGGAGGGGACATGGGGATATCTGTACACATATAGCTGATTCACTTTGCTATACAGCAGAAACGAACACAACATCGTAGAGCAATTATACTCCAATAAAGATGTTAAAAACAAAAATGTCCATCCACAAAAGTTGTCCTGGAGCTTCTCCTGGAAACTGTGGCCCAGTGCCAGTATGCATGACATCAGTGTCAGAGCTGAGCCCTGGGAGAAGATTCAAAGGAGATACCCCTTTCAGAGAAACATTTAGGATGGCTCTCTTTTAAGCAAGAAAACAAGCAAATTGAGATTACTTAGATGAAAAACAAAGCAAGATTTGGAGCATTTTTGACAGTTAAAAAAATACAAGTATATTAGCAATTAGAAAAATACCATTAACCTGAAATCATAAGTGTAATTCTCAAATGAGATATTAGTAGTAGTTTAAACTTAAAATTAGAAAGTTATTATTCAGTTATAAAATCTCCATTTCATTCTGCCATGTGTCACCTATTTCTTTCCTAAGACTTTCCATTATTGTACTGATTTCCAAAGTGTTTTCCCTTACTTCTTGGAGGTTGGTTATAATAGCTCTTTTCAAGTCTTTGATAATTTTAACATCTGTAATATATCAGGATTAGTATCTGTTGATTTTCCTTTTACTTGTGAGTTGAGATTTTCTTAGGCCTTAGGAATTTGGCATTGATTCCTGGACATTTTGAGCATTATGTTACAGGAATTGGGGTCTTGTTTAATTCCTAAGGAGAATGTTGTTTGTTTGTTTTAACAATTGACCAGGTTAGTTACAGGCTGCAGGGTTTTTAAACAAATTATATTTAACTTATTCTTTTGTATTAAGAATTGTATTAATTAGTGTTATGGGCTGAACTGTGTTGCTTCCCGCCACCAAATTCATATTTTGAAGGCTTAACCCCCAGTGACTCAGAAGGTGACTGTATCTGGAGATAGGGTCTTTAAAGGGGTATTTAAGGTTAAGTGAGGTCATTAAGGTGGGCTCTAATCTAATATAACTGGTATCCTTATAAGAGGCTATTAGGGCACAGACACACAGAGGGGAAAAAACAGCATGAAGACATCAGAAGAAGAAGTCCATGTACAAGCTAAGGAGAGAGGCCTCAAAAGAAACCAACCCTGCCCACACCTTGATCTCAGACTTCCAGCCTAAAGAACTGTGAGAAAACAAATTTCTGTTGTGTAAACCACCTGGTATGTAGTCGTTATTATGGAAGCCTGAGCCGAGTCATGTATTTAGATTTGATATTATTTGGTCATTGGTTGAAGAAATCTGAGGCTTGGTTTCTTTAAAATTCACCTTATTAAGCTAGTGACATGACATTATAATAAAGGCATATAAAAACATGAAAACTCGTGTTCACGTAAGGTACAAGAAATTACTGAATGTATTTTCTGGAGAGGGTAACTGGGTGGGGGGGGTGTGTGTCATGAGAGTCGTTCTTAGAATAGTGACAAATAATCACCCCTTTTCCATGTTGCAGGGGTAATGGATGTATGGTTCTAAAAAGAGCAACACGTGGGAAAAGACTTTCCTATTTGACTACATGAGTTTTTAATTTCTTTGCATGGAAATTATTCTAAACAATAATATAATCATATAAAAAGCTGGGAAAACATTTGCAGCATCTGCAGTACAGAGTTGATTTCCTTAATTGATAAAGGAATGTTTTCAAATGAATTAAAGAAACAGTTATAGGCTGGGGGATAGAAGACACACAAGCTATGGATATGGAGCACTTCTCTCTCTCTCTCTCTCTCTCTCTCACACACACACACACACACACACACACACACACACAGCAGCAAGTGTGAATATCATATTCACAATGTTTAAATTAAAGCATTTGCAAAGTGGCAAGGCTTTCAGATATATGTAAAACCCAGGGTTGGTGAGAATGTATGCAAATAGACCTGTGACCTTTAAATTGGATCCCATATTTGTAGGGCAATCTGTTACCATATAGCAATGACCTTCACAGTAGAATGCCCTTTGACCCACCAGTGACGCTTGTCATCCTGTATCCGAAGGAAATACCAATGAATTTGTGTAAAAATTTAGCTTCCAAGAATGTTTATCACAGTATATTTTATAATGGCAAAAAGTGGAAAGAATGAAATATCTGACTGTAGGGGTTGGGTTAAATACATTTTGTTACATTTGAATATAATATAAAGACTTTGCAGATTAATAGTAGGGGGAATATTTATTTACATTATTATGTGAAAAAACAAGATTCTGAATCATGGGACTATTACCATTCTTTTTTTTGAAAGAAAAATAGCTGGATATGAATACCAACTATTGGAAGGATATTCATGAAAATACTGAAATGGATTATGTTGAATTACAGGTATTTGGATCATAAGTAACTTTTAATATTTTCTTTTGGATTATCTGTTTTCTGTGCTTTAAAATAAGCATATAATATATATAATGCTGTTTTTAAAAACTCATTATGGTTTATTTAATATAAAAAGATGTTCCAGAAACAGTTGTGCTGTGGTTGCTTTGATTTCATAAAGGTAATGTAGAATTTCTGAAATGCAAAGTGTCTTTACAGTCAATTTTTGTAGTTCCTGCTCTTATTTTGTTGATTTAACTGAAGCTTAGCTCTTATCTTAAATATTCCTAAACCTTAGGACTTCCAGAGTCAGGATAATAGATATTTTGTTTCTGTGCATACCTTTGATAAAGCCATTCGTTTTATATTGACTCTTTTGTTTTTTTAAATTAATTTATTATTTATTTATGATTTATTTTTGGCTGTGTTGGGTCTTCGTTTCTGTGCGACGGCTTTCTCTAGTTGTGGCGAGCGGGGGCCACTCTTCATCGCGGTGCGCGGGCCTCTCACTATCGCGGCCTCTCTTGTTGCGGAGCACAGGCTCCAGACGCGCAGGCTCAGTAATTGTGGCTCACGGGCCTAGTTGCTCCGCGGCATGTGGGATCTTCCCAGACCAGGACTCGAACCCGTGTCCCCTGCATTGGCAGGCAGATTCTCAACCACTGCGCCACCATGGAAGCCCTATATTGACTCTTTTAGAATGGGACTAAGGTCTACATAGCCAATTATGGGTCAGTTAAGAAAATTAAATTTCAATTGTATTTTTACCATCAAATATGTATCATGGACTATCTTTACCAAAATGTTCTATTTTCAAACCAAGGCTTAAAAAAAGTCTAATGTACTATAAATAATCAGATCTATTGAAAAGCACAATTGATATTTTAAAAATGAATTACCTTTAACTTGACAGTGTTGTTTTTCAAGAATTAAGAAATAATGACCTGTTCCTGAGAGTGTGTGTGTGTGTCTGTCTATTTTTGGCAAGTGGGTCTATTCTTTTTCTATTTACTAAAGCAACAAGGAAGTATTATGTCGTGTGGAATATGCTAGAATGGGTCCTCTGGGTATGGTGTTCTGGGTTGAGATTTCTCCACCAGAAGTCTGCGAGTCTGAGCACCCTCCGCCTCTCTCCTCCAGCCCCCATTGAAGTGGAGCCAGAAATGCTTTTTTTCTGGCTCATTCTTCTGCACACAGGCCCTCCCAGGAGGCGGGTGGCAGTAACAGAGCTGTCACAGGGCTTCCGCAGATGGTTCTGTGCTAAATCTGCAGCTCAGAGTGTGCCTCCTTGGGGGAGGGATAAGGTGGCTGGAAAATGTGCCCATGTCACTCCAGAGACACTCCCTGCGGGTCGGTGGGCAGAGGCCGCTCATTAATTACAGCTGGTGGAGGCTCCCCACGCCTCCTTCTTGCATCTGCATTTCCAGGTTTGCGTTTGGAATCCACAGGACAGGTGATGTGCTACAGGGTTTGGGTGAAACAGGGTTACAAAACATCAGGAATCCTCTCATGATAGCTGGCATAAGAGCTTGTAATACCATCCAAGAATTCCAAGGTTTCTTGGGTAAATAAAAATCATAGCTACCATTTTATAATGCTTGCTGTGTGTAGACGCTGTACAAAGCCATAGTACTTAACACATAATTTTGTTTTAAATGCACAAAATGGCAGTATTCCTACTATACAGGATATGAAACTGAGACTCAGGTAATTTAAGTAATTTCCTAGTTGTCACACAGCTTGTAAATGAAGACAGAAATTGAACCATTTTTATTCGCCGCGCCCCCCCATAGACATCATTGTTAAGGGCTCTCTTAACTAGGGGATTTATTCTAAGCATATTCCCAAGTATCAAACATATTTTGTCTAACAAGTAGAGGCAGCAAACCTATTTAAAGTTGTCACACTATTTGGGGGAAAAGTTCTGTGTGAGTGTGGTTTACCTGCATAGATTTATCTTTACTGAAGATGTAACTTTTTAAAATCACGTCACCTTTCAGTGTGTGTCTTCATTAAGAAGTTTCAATATTTCAGGGTGCTCAATTCCTTTCTAGTTAATTTATATTGAAATTTATTCTTTTTTCCTTGAGTTCATGATAGAGATGCTGTTAATCTCTCAATTTTTTTGAGTATCTCGTATTCCAAGCATTAGTTGGTCTCAGCTAGGCAGAGAAATGAGACCGTTGAAGTATGTCAGGGTGGCCAAGGAAAGCTAGTCTGAATAGGTCAAGTTTTAGGGCAGACCTGTGGGATGAGAATGATTATATTACATTAAAGTAAATAAGCATTTCAGTTTTAATCGAATATCAGATATATGACTGAAGAAAGCAAGATAGTCTTTAAAGCATGTATGTGAAGCTGCTTTGTGTTCTTTAGAAGACATTAAACTAGATTCATCCTATATTTCGAATATTTCAGAAGAATTTTACCTTCCATCAAATTTGCAGTGAACACACATATATGTGATTTTGACATCCAGGTAGCTGGCATAGAGGCTTTTTCTAAAAGGAAAAAGGTGTCTGTGGTTTGCATTCCGGGAACAAAGTAAGATGCTTATGAATTTATGAATTTGGCACAGTAGGGATGGAGTCAACAGCCGTGAAAAGTATTAATTCTGGCTGCAGTCATGTCACAGAAGATACCTGGAGAAACTTCTCAGAAGACCATCTCCTTGTATTGTGAATACCCTCTAGGCGTGCTGTTTGCCCCTTGATTTATACTTTTTTATAACTACCCAGTATAAGATAATATTTAAGTGATAGTAATAAATGAAAACCAAACTTAGAAAATTTAAGGGACCTAGTTTGCCTCTGGAACAGGAGAAAAAGAGAAGCTTCTGACAATTTGCTACCGGACTCCAGTGGACCAGAGAAGAGAAAAGTTGTTTGGGTTAAAGCACTTAAGTGTTGATGGCTGACAAGAGTGAAAGGAAATTGAAATTCTGGGGCCCAGGCGCAGAGGAAAAGGGCAGGAGAGAAGTAGCCGTATGCCCGGGGCAGAGTGGCCAGCAGAACACATTGAAAGTGTCCTAGTTCTCAGAAAAGACATTATGCTCAGCAGTGCTCAGTCCAGCTTTCTCAAAAACAAACAAACAGACAGACAAACAACACTGCAGCGAGCTGAAGGCCCCTGGCTGTGTTATCTCCTGGAAAGTTTGTATCAACATAATATGCATTGATCAAAGATCTGTGAAGAGAGAGTGCGTCAACTGTGGATCATTGGTATTTTGCTTCTTGGCACTTAATTACCTGAGAGCGCTTTGAGAATTTTCTGGAGAGGCGTCCTTCTGAAGCATTAACTTGTGCCCTGAGATGGTGCCAGTGGTCAAATTGAAAGAGAAGTCTTGAAGGAGCTCCCAGTGCTTTTTTATTTCGAAAGTTATGTAAACACAGCACCGAGGTTTCCCCAGCATCAACACTTAGCTCTTTCTACTAGCCTTCCCATATGCTGAAATATCTTTCTCGTGTTCCTACTTGCTGCCCAGATATTTTTAAAAGAGAAATCATTCTCTTTGGCAAGTTATTTTTTTTGGGTTTTGTTGTTGTTGTCTTGGGTATTTTTGCAATAAATCGTGTTGTGTGTTTATCTGATGTCTTTGTAGTAACTAAATGTTTTAGAATTGTGGTTATATTATTTTCAGAACTTGCCTTTTACCTGACTCTACAGCGTGAGCTGTCGCAATGCCAGGGGACAGTGCTTCACTTGCAGGTTTTATATTTGAACAGTGTGCCAGCCCTCCCCACCCTTCCCCACGCCTTGCGTTCCTCTCAGGGTGCTGCCAACAGGGTGGACCTCCTTGGGAACTTATGGTGGGAGGTGGGGAGGTACAAAGACACTCTGAGCCCACGTATGATCTTTCCTAGTGGGCTGGTTGCGGTGGTGGGAATAAAGGCAGACAGTTGCAACTAAGGACTCTTCATAGTGGCCCAAATATATTTCCTGCCAACTGAGGAATTCATTGTCTTTTGCTATAACAATATCCTGCTGAAATGGTAAGCCTTAGGAAAGTTACTTAAACTCTGTGCCTCAGTCTTTCCCATCTTTACAATGGGGTAATAGAGTTTCACTTCCACTGATGGTAGAGTAGCGCCTATCAAACCAAACTCTAGATAAAATATAAAACAAAACTTCCTGCAGGCACTGGGGAGTGACTGAAAAGAAGCAGGATCAGATAGGATTCAACACTTGGGAGTAAAGGAACAGTCCCTGGAGGGATTTTCTGTTTTTATGGATTTGGGAGGTTAGAGAAGACTCCAGGCAGCCCCAGGAGGAATGGGTAAAATGCAGGAGGAATGGGTAAAATGCAGGAAGAATGCTGCAGTTTCCCTGGACTGTACCATGAGTAAAGGAATTCATTGACAAGACAGTCACTAGAACAGGAGGAGGGGAAAAGCTAGGAAGGACTGAGCCACAGAGGGAGAGACCCCGGTCCCGAATATAAACTCCATACAAACCTCAGGCTCACTCTTGAAATAACCACGAACAGGACAGAACCCTAGGATGCAGCTGAGGCTACAGGAGCTGAACAGAGACTGCAGCTGTGGCCCACGGCAGTGGCACTGGGTTCTCATGTTACTTTAGGTGGAAAAGTCAGGGCTGTATCTTGTTCTCACTACAGCAGTCTCCCAAATAGCAACACAAAGAGATAGAGCTCAGAAGCCAATAGACTAATTGAAGTGGAATCTAAAAAATTCAATTGACCCAAAGGAAAGAGGAGAGGAGGAAAAGAAGAACATGAAACATATGGGACAAAGAAAACCACAAGTAAAATAGTAGACCTATACCCAACTCTGTTAATAATTATGTTAAAATGAATGGACTAAGTACACTTGTAAGAGGTTGATATAATCAGAACAGGTAAAAAGCAAAACCCAGTTATACGCTGTTTACAAGAGAGACACTTTAAATAGAAAGACGTACAGGCTAAAGGATTTGACAGATACACCATGAAAGCAAGCACTGTAAGATTGGAGTAGTCATATTAGCATCACATGCAATACCCAGAGAATTACCAGACATTTCACAATAAGGTGATTTACTGCCTTTATTAGGAAAACATGACAGTCACGAATATGTACGTGCTACAGATGGTTGAAATTAGAACTGATAGAATTTAAAAGAGCAAGAACCCCTCTTAGAATGAATTGGTGATAAGTAAGAGGGAAATAGCATCAATCTTACACAAACCATTACAAGGAATAGAAATGTAAGGAACACCTCTCAACTCATTTTATGAGGCCAGCGTAATCCAGATATCAAAATCTAATAAAAATATTCAAAATAAGGAAAATAACTGACCCATATTCTTAATGAATTTTTATGCAAAATCCTTACTAAAATCTCAGCAGATCAAATCTTTCAGTATATACAAAAGATATCTTGACCATGTTAGGTTTGTTCCAAGAATGTGGAGTAGGTTTAATGTGAAAATTTAATCAGTTTAGTCCACCACATTTACAGAATAAAAGAGAACAACTATATGAAGATTGCAATAAATGGAAACGGCATTTGGCAAAATGCAGTATCTTCTATGATATAAACTCTCAGCAATTTAGAGAAGAAGGGAACACTTTCAAACTGATAAAGGGCATATGTGAAAAACACATACAGCTAACATCTTAATAGTCAAATATTAAACACTTTTCTTTTAAGATCTGGAACAAGGCACTTGTATTCAGTGTTTTACTGCAGGTCATACAAGCGAAACAAGGCAAGAAAAAGAAGAGGAAACATGGAAGGTAACAAGTAAAGCGGTCTCTTTACACAGGACAAATTAATTGCACAGAAAATCCTAAGGAATCTATTAACCCATAGAACTAATATGTGAATATAGCAAAGTTGAGAGATACTGTACAAAGCCATTATACAAAAATCAATTGTATTTTTATATACTGGCAGGAAAAATTGAAAAAGAAAAGTAAAAAAGTATAATTCCCTTTACAGTTACATAAAAAAGTATTTAATAAGAAATTTTAAAAAAGACAAGTGAGATCTCTACATTTAAAATTACACAGTTACTGAAAGACATTTTTATTTATTTTTCTTTCTTTTCTTTAAATTGAAGTATAGTTGATTTACAATGTTGTGTTAGTTTCTGGTGTACAGTAGAGTGATCCAGTTATACCTATTCTTTTTCATATTCTTTTCTATTATGGTTCGTTACAGGATATTATGACTATAGTTCCCTGTGCTCTACAGTAGGACCTTATTGTTTATCCATTCTATATATAATAGTTTGAATCTGCTAACACCAAACTCCCAATCCCTCCCTCTCCCACCCCTTGGCAACCACAAGTCTGTTCTCTATGTCTGTGACCCTGTTTCTGTTTCGTAGATAAGCTCATTAGTGTCATATTTTAGATTCCACATATAAGTGATATCATATGGTATTTGTCTTTTTCTGAAAGACATTTTTAAAAGACCAAAATAAGGGGAGCAATATGCTGTGTTTGTGGCTTGGAAATCTCAAAATTATTAAAATGTAAATTATCTGAAGATCATTGTATATAGTCAATCATTCCCAATTGTAAGTCCAACAGGGTTTTTACAGAAATTTATCAACTGGTTATAAAATTTATGTTGAAATTTGGGACTTAGGAGAGTCAAAGTAATCTTGTAAAAGTGGAGCAGAGTTAAAGTACTTGCCTTGGTTGGCTTTAGCCATGGTGATGCCACCATGAAGATCAACTGATAGGTCAGCATAGGGAGTTCATAAACAGACCAGCTTATACAGTCATCGGATTTTGGGCAGAGATGCAAAAGTCATCTCATGGGTAAATGAAAGTCTTTTCAAAATGGTGCTGAATTAACTGGATATACATGCAGAAAACAAAAACAAAAAAACCCTCTATCTCTACCTCTCACCATAAAAAGAAATTAAATCAGATGAATCATCTAATTGTAGCTAAATGTAAAAACTAAAACTATAAAGCTTCTAGATGTAAACATTAAAGAACATCTTTGTTGGGGGTAAAATCGACACTGAGTTTCTTATGCAGAAAACAGAAAATAATAACCTTTAAAGAATAAAATTTTCTCATCAAAAACACCATTTAGAACATGACTAGGTAAGCCAAAGATAAGAAAACATAATGAAAAATATAGGTCTGACAAAAAACTTTTTATCCAGAATATATAAAGAACTTCTGCAATTCAATAATATGAAGACAAACAACCTAATTAAAAATCAGACAAGGGCTTCCCTGGTGGCGCAGTGGTTGAGAGTCTGCCTGCCAATGCAGGGGACACGGGTTCGAGCCCTGGTCTGGGAGGATCCCACATGCCGCGGAGCAACTAGGCCCGTGAGCCACAATTGCTGAGCCTGCACGTCTGGAGCCTGTGCTCCGCAACAAGAGAGGCCGCGATAGTGAGAGGCCCGCGCACCGCGATGAAGAGTGGCCCCCACTTGCCGCAACTAGAGAAAGCCCTCGCACAGAAACGAAGACCCAACACAGCCATAAATAAATAAATAAATTAATTAATTAATTAATTAATTTAAAAAAAATCAGACAAAAGATCTGAACAGACATTTCACAAAGGATGACATATAAAAAGCCCCATAAGCACAGGAACAAGGCCTCAAACAGGGCTTCAGATTTATTAGTTAACGGGGAAATGCAAATTAAAATCACAATGAAAATAACACTAGCCACAAGCCAAAATGACTTAATGTAAAAGAATGACAACACCAATTACTGGCAAGTTTGTCATAGGTGTCTGGAACCAACTTACTACTTACGATCATGACGTTTTCCAACTCTGGTTCTTGTGGAGTGAAAATATATTATCCATCTTATTGTTTTCTAAACACCCACCTTCTATTTTAGTAGCTATAGGACAGAGAAATAAATGTAAAGCCAGGCCTCATATGCTAAGTGAGGAAATGCAGACCTCATTATCAAAGAAAAATACTGGACTTGATTCTGTGTTAGGCAAGAATGAGCTTGCCCCCAAATTCTACCACCTTAGTTTATTTTTTCCCCTGTCTCAACTCTGATAGGATTATGCCTATCTTTGGGAGGAAAATAATGCACTGATTTTATTTACCTTATTTTCTTTTTTGTGGCAAAACAGCATTGTAAGTTTGGACTAATCCATGACCAGTTGATGGAGGCAGCTTAGCGTTTGAGAAAATAATTCCACTTAATAATTGATGTGGAAATTCAAACCGGAAATGTACTTTTAAAAAGCAGCCAGTTTAAGGTCTCCAAGGAGTTTACAGGCCTACCCGTTTTATCAGCTTCTGTAACACTCATCCCTACTCACCCTCCCCTTCTTCCTTCCCAGGGTCTCCTGCACGCAGGCAAACATCTGTACCAGGTGATTCTGAGTCAACTCACGAATTCTGACAAATGTGGCAGAAAGGAAATGTACAGTTAATTAAATTTCACTGTGTCTGCTACCGGGCTTCATTTCGGCATAGGAGACAAGCTAATCTAATAAGCAGCTGACCAGGACTTTGATTGTTGCACTTCCCAGGGGACGTGTTCAGGTAGCTAACTGGCTGTCTCTGGTTTGCCCAGACATGTCCGTGATAATCTACAGACTGTTGGAGAAAGGCCTGCAGCCAGGTAGCCTTGTAAGTCTGCAGACACTATGGTAGGGGTAGGTGGTCTGTTATCACACCACACATGAGAATGAAGAGTCATCTTGAAATGATGACAGTGAGAAAGTGAAGACAAGATGAGTTGAGCTTGTAATGTGGATGGCTATGGAGAATCTACCTATGTCTGTGTCCATATCCATATCCATATCTACATCTATCTATCTACAGAGATAGATGATAGATAGATAGATAGATAGATAGATAGATAGATAAATAGACAGATAGATAGATATAAAGAAATAGGTAGATGATAGATAAACGGATAGATAAATAGATAGATAGATAGATAGATAGATAGATAGATGATATGTAGTTAGATAGAAATAGAAACAGAGATAGACAGAGATCACTTAATCCCCAGGTTTACAGGGGAAGAGTTGGAGGCCCAGATGTGAAGGAACTACCCGGAATTATATTATCAATGGCAGGTGGAGTCAGGATCCAAACCCTTGCCTGCCAAGGCCTAGAGCCTTTGCTTTCAGTCACAATATGACATCATTCACATGACTAACCATCTCAACTCACCTGCTCCAGGAAGTCCCTGCTCACCCTCCTTCCTGCCCCAGCTTGGGGTGCCTGCTCCCTCGTGATTGTCTAGTAATTTGCTTGTAACTCATCTTTGAGCCCTGGGCAGTATCGTGAATTTGATCTCTTCATTTGGCTTCTTCTTCCTTGTTGGGAGGTACTTAAATGATGCATGCTGTTTTCTTTTTTAATTTAAGAATTTTAGTCTCAATTTGATTCTTACTTTCCTTTAAGTCAAAAGCATTGACACTTATTATAACTGTGATGTGCACAGTAAAAAAATAAAAGTCAAAGCACAGGAAAAAGAGAAGTCTCCCTCTCTGGAGCCCAGTCTCCTTCACCAGAGTTCCACCAAAAGTGGGTTCCCTGTACCTTCCAGGGAATGGGTGGAATTCAGCTTAGAATTCCCTGAGTCTCACATGGGGCCCAGTGCAATATGGTAGCTGACAAAAACCTGCCTGGATGACTTCATGGATGAGGCCTCTTCTTTTAAATTAAAAATAGAAATAAAATCAATGTTTAGAATGACAATAATTTAAAAATATGATTCCATTATATGTTATAGACAAGTAAGGGAGAGCTATAGAGAAGAAAAAGCAAATAAAAGGGGAATATAAGTACAAGAGCATAGAGAAGGATATAAACACACTTAGAGGGAGGATCAGTTAGGGGTCGAGCTGCCAGGAATCTAGAACTACTCTTACTCCTTCCATCCTCCCACTAAAGTGGCCATGACAGCACAGCAGTTTTATTAAATTACCGTGGCAATACTAGTCAATGCAATTAGTCAAGGGAAAGAAAAAAAGCTATAAAAATTAGAGAAAAAGTGGATATTTTTTATTATTACTTTTGCAAATAATATACTGTTACAGAAAAACCCAAGAGAATCAAGAAAAGTGATTAGATGCAAGGCAAGAAACACACAGGGTTTTCCTTGTTTCAGTAACAGTCAGAAAATTGTAATAGAAGAAAGGACTCTATTAGAAATATGAAAAAAATGTACAATGTTCCAGAATAAATTAATAATAAAAATAAGAGACATGTAGAAGACAACTAAAATGCTTTTCTGAGAGATAAAAAAAATCCGAATAAATGAGGAGTGGGGACATGGCATGATATTTGGTGAAAATAGTAAATATTATAACAAGGTCAGTCCTTACCAAATTCATTTATAAAGTTAACATGCAATTAACATCCCAATGAAAAATTTTTATAATTATGTTAGTCTGCTTAGCAACTTAAAATGCCATTAACTGTGTGGTTTAAGTGGCAGAAATTTATTTTCTCACTGTTCTGGGGTCTAGAATTTTGAGATCGAGGTGCCAGCATGGTCCAAGGATGGTGTTTCTTACTATGTCATCACAAGGCCTTTTCTTGGGGGCTGGGAGAAAGGAAGATCAAGAGCTCTGGCATCTCTTCTTACAAGGGCACTAATCCCATCAAAGCAGGACTCAGCCTGCTTGACCTCATCCCATCCTAATTACCTGCCAAAGGTTCCATCTTCCAGTGCCATCCCATTGAGGGTAGGGCATTACCATAGGAATTAAGGGGGGAGGGGACACAAACATTCAGTCCATAATGGTAATTTGATTAGCTATTTATGTATTGAATTTGGAAAAATAAACAAGAAATAATTTCTAATGAATTTGTCTTGTCATTTATGGGTTTAGAGTTAGTACACAGATCAATGAAATATTATCATGGTTGGCAAATGTTTTCTGTAAAGGGCCAGGCAATCTTATTTTTGCCTTTGTCAGCCAAAACTGTCCATCTCTGTTGTAGCACAAAAGTGACCATAGATAAAATACAAACAAATGAGCATGCTGTGCTCCAATAAAACCTTAGGTACACTGAAATTTGAAATTTATATAATTTTCATGTGTCATGAAATATTGGATTTCCCCCTTCCCCTACACACACACACACACACACACACACACACACACAATCGTTTAAAACTGCACAAGTCATTCTTAGCTCAAGAGGTAGCTCTCCAAACTGAAGACCTGATTTGGCCTGGGGACCATAGTTTCCAAACCCTGGAATAAAGAACAAAGAAACAGATACTGAGGCACATAGGAATTAAGATATTATAAAGGAGGCATCACCACCCAGTGAGAAAGACAAAGGTTATTCAGCAAATAGTGTGAGAAACTGGCTACATAACTGAGGGGAAAAAAGCTTGTCAAACCTTTACCATCCAACAACAACCAAAATAAAGTCCAAGTGAAGAGATAGTGTAAACAAATAAATAATTAAGGAAAACATAGTGAATATCTAATTTTATAGTGAGGGAGTCCTTTCTAAGCCTAAAAGGGACTCCCTCTGGACCCTAAATTCTGCACTGTTTTCTTTGGTGTTTCTTCTCATTCGTCCGCTGGAAGCTGGAGCACCTGAGAAAGGTTTCCATCTCACTTCTCCAGGGGGATTGTCATATGATGCAGCACCATCTGATGCTCCAAGCACTTACTCCTCGCACCTGGAGGAAGCACCTTGGAAGCCTTTCTTCCCCCCAATATGTTAAAACCATCAAAGGAAGTAAAGCAGGAGCCAAGCAAGGTTAAATGGGTCCTTTCACTACTGATTCCAATGGCCCCTTGGTCATAGAACTCTTCCCTCCTACCTGCATGTACGGGTGTCAGACACAGTTGGCTCATAGACTTTGTGACTGACATTGATGGGCCTGCCTGCTTGCGATGCTAAAATCCCATGTCCAAGTGAATATTTAGACTCTATCGACTAAAACCAAAATCAAAGCTGACAAGAGCTGTTGGAAATGAGATAAAAGGAAATGAGTCATTTTGGGAGTCATTATACTTCAACTAAGTGCAAAGGACAAAAAAGGGTAATGATGTAAAAAGAGGTAGAAGAAAGCTAAATAGGGGGCACTTGCAAAAGGTGCTAGAATAGTAGAGATTATTAACTGATAGTGGAAATCTTTTAGTTCCGCCATTTAATCTCCTTGACTCAGAAAATGCCAGTAGCTGTTCTTGACAGATGTACCAGAGAACAGTGTAAATTGAAGACATACTGCAGCAAAATTAGATTGTATTTAAACTTTGGCTATCTTTTAAAAACTCTATTTTTAAAAATAGTTGCATAGTCATTCTAGAATCCCTTATGTTCTGTTTATTCAAAGGCATATTTTAAAAATTGGAGTTTTTGTGTTTGGTTGCATTTGGGAAAAAATAAATTGTCCATTTGGGACCGCAGAAAGGAAGCAAGATTTTTCTCTCTGAAGGTAGTTTAATAGTTTAAGAAAGTGTTGCCTGCCTTTCATCATCAGAAAAGGTGAAATATTGTACAAAACATTTGATGGGGCCATGGTATAGTTCAGTAATGATGCCAAAAGTAATGAACATTATGGTGTGGATGAAATTGGCCCACAGAAACCTGCAGTATAAATGTGGTTATGTTTAACACATATGAAAAACAGTTCAGTGTGTTTTTGCTTCTGCGTATTCAAAAGGTTAGTTATTAATTTATAGCAACAATTTATATATTATATAATATATGTATTTATATGTTCAGTACTCTTATAAGGTTTATTTATTACTATAAACTGTATTCCAGTTTTTTTCTATTTTACCATTGGTAACACAAATAATATTCAAACTGAAGAAAAAGGTGGTTACAATTTGAATCTGCGGTCCTTTTTTAAAGGGAATTCAGTTTTAATGTAGTTTCATTACCGTTTACAAAATGAACGTAGGAGGTAAATTTTGGAATGATCACCTTTTCAGCTTTTGAAGATGCTTGTGCTTCCTGGCCATTTGAATTTCCTCGTCTTTGAAGTAGCTTTTTAAATCTTTTTCTCTATAGGGTTATTTGTCTTTTTTCTTTTCAATTTGTAAAAGTTATATTTATAACAGTAATATTAATCCACTTGATTTTTAATACGTGTTGCAAGTGTATCCACCCAAGCCTATCATTTGTCTTTGTTTATAGTGGCTTTTACTATGCAATTTAAAATTGTAGGTCCTCCCTGGAGGGTATTTTGCTTAGTGAAATAAGTAAGACAGAGAAACACAAACACTGTATATTATCACTTATATGTGGAATCTAATAAGTAAAACAAACAAATGAATATAACAAAATAGAAACAGACTCACAGATACAGAGAACAAACTAGTGGTTACCAGTGGGGCGAGGGAAGGGGGGCAGGGCAAGATAGAAGCAGGGGGTTAAGAGATAAAAACTATTATTGTGTATAAAATAAACAATAAACTAGGACATATTGTACAACACAGGGAATATAGCCAATATTTTATAACTTTAAATGGAGTATCATCTATAAAAATACTGAATCATTCTTTGTACACCTAAACTAATATAATATTGTAAATCAGCTATACTTCAATTTAATTTTTTAGTTAAATCCTCAAACATGACCCTTTTCCTTTATTGCCACTAGGTTTGTCCCCATTCCCAATATTAGGGCATCCTTAATATTTATTAATATATTTTTGTTTTTTAATTCAAATATAATCCATCTGGAAATCATTTTTAAATATTACGAGAAAAGACTCTGGAAATGTTTTCTTCTAAATGGAAGTTGATATCCTTGGATCAATTAAAAATAATATTCTAAAGTAAAAACTATTTGTTTCTGATGATTGGTAAAGTCATTGAAGAGTAGGGTCAAATAGAATGTTTCAGCACCTGTATGAAAATAAAGCACGATTTTATTGCAAGACAGAAAATGAAATCTGAAGAAATGGCAGAGGATCCTGTGCTCCCAATGGGAACACTCTGAGATCCAGCTGCATCCATCCTTCCCCCACTTAACATGAAATTCCAGCCGCATATTCATCTTGTCCTGGAACTGGAAAAAATAATGATAAAATTTAAAGAAAATTTAAAAATCTTAAGAACCTGTATAAAATTTATAAAATAAGTAAAAGAGTAAGGAAGAATATGGTTACCTGTTTGTATAACTTTCTGTGAATTCAGAGTTGGAACTGCACAGAAACCAACAGATCAGTAAACCGAATAGTGATTCCCACCCACCACTCCCCCCCCAACACACACACACACAAAACACAAAATAAAGGAACAGAGAGGAGCTTCAAGATGGCGGAAGAGTAAGATGCAGAGATCACCTTCCTCCCCACAAATACATCAGAAATACATCTACATGTGGAACAACTCCTACAGAACACCTACTGAACGCTGGCAGAAGACCTCAGACCTCCCAAAAGAGCCGTGTGGAGGACAGGCTCTTGGTGCTCCAGCCAGGGGTCAGGGCTGTGCCACTGAGGTGGGAGAGACAAGGTCAGGACACTGGTCCACAAGAGAACTCCCAGCTCCACGTAATATCAAACAGCGAAAATCTCCCAGAGATCTCCATCTCAATGCCAAAACCCAGCTCCACTCAACGACCAGCAAGCTACAGTGCAGGACACCCTATGCCAAACAACTAGCAAGAAGGGGACACAACCCCATCCATTAGCAGAGAGGCTGCCTAAAATCATAATAAGGCCACAGATACCCCCAAAACACACCACCAGACCTGCCCACCAGAAAGACAAGATCCAGCCTCATCCACCAGAACACAGGCACTAGTCCCCTCCACCAGGAAGCCTACACAACCCACTGAACCAACCTTAGCCACTGGGGACAGACACCAAAAGCAACGGAAACTACGAACCTGCAGCCTTCAAAAAGGAGACCCCAAACAGAGTAAGTTAAGGAAAATGAGAAGACAGAGAAACACACAGCAGATGAAGGAGCAAGACAAAAACCCACCAGACCTAGCAAATAAAGAGGAAATAGGCAGTCTACCCGAAAAAGAATTCAGAATAATGATAGTAAAGATGATCCAAAATCTTGGAAATAGGAGGGAGAAAATACAAGAAACGTTTAACAAGGACCTAGAAGAACTAAAGAGCAAACAAACAGTGATGAACAACACAATAAATGAAATTAAAAATTCTCTAGAAGGGATCAATAGCAGAATAACTGAGGCAGAAGAACGGATAAGTGACCTGGAAGATAAAATAGTGGAAATAACTACTGCAGAGAAGAATAAAGAAAAAAGAATGAAAAGAATTGAGGACAGTCTCACAGACCTCTAGGACAACATAAACCGTGACAACATTCGAATTATAGGGGTCCCAGAAGAAGAAGAGAAACAGAAAGGGACTGAGAAAATATTTGAAGACATTATAGTTGAAAACTTCCCTAATATGGGAAAGGAAATAATTAATTCCAGGGAGCACAGAGAGTCCCATACAGGAAAATCCAAGGAGAAACACACCAAGACACATGTTAATCAAACTATCAAAAATTAAATGCAAAGAACAAATATTAAAAGCAGCAAGGGAAAAACAACAAATAACACACAAGGGAATCCCCATAAGGTTAACAGCTGATCTTTCAGCAGAAACTCTGCAAGCCAGAAGGGAGTGGCAGGACATATTTAAAGTGATGAAGGAGAAAAACCTACAACCAAGATTTACTGTACCCAGCAAGGATCTCATTCAGATTTGATGGAGAAATTAAAACCTTTACAGACAAGCAAAAGCTAAGAGAATTCAGCACTACCAAACCAGCTTTACAACAAATGCTAAAAGAACTTCTCTAGGCAGGAAACACAAGAGAAGGAAAAGACCTACAATAATAAACCCAAAACAATTGAGAAAATGGTAATAGGAACATACATATCAATAATTACCTTAAATGTAAGTGGATTAAATGCTCCAACCAAAAGACATAGACTGGCTGAATGGATACAAAAACAAGACCCATATATATGCTGTCTACAAGAGACCCACTTCAGACCTAGGGACATATACAGACTGAAAGTGAGGAGATGGAAAAAGATATTCCATGCAAATGGAAATCAAAAGAAAGCTGAAGCAGCAATTCTCATATCAGACAAAATAGACTTTAAAACAAAGATTATTACAAGAGACAAAGAAAGACACTACATAATGATCAAGAGATCAATCCAACAAGAAGATATAACAATTGTAAATAGTTATGCACCCAACATAGGAGCACCTCAATACATAAGGCAAATACTAACAGCCATAAAAGGGGAAATCGACAGTAACACATCATAGTAGGGGACTTTAAAACCCCACTTTCACCAAAGCACAGGTCATCCAAAATGAAAATAAATAAGGAAACACAAGCTTTAAATGATACATTAAACAATTGATATTTATAGGACATTCCATCCAAAAACAACAGAATACACATTCTTCTCAGATGCTCCTGGAACATTCTCCAGGATAGATCATATCTTGGGTCACAAATCAAGCCTTGGTAAATTTAAGAAAATTGAAATCGTACCAAGTATCTTTTCCAACCACAACACTATGAGACTAGATATTAATTACAGGAAAAAATCTGTAAGAAATACAAACACGTGGAGGCTAAGCAACACACTACTTAATAACCAAGAGATCACTGAAGAAATCAAAGAGGAAATAAAAAAATACCTAGAAACAAATGACAATGAAAACACACTGACCCAAAACCTATGGGATGGAGCAAAAGCAGTTGTAAGAGGGAAGTTTATAGCTTTACAAGCCTACCTTAAGAAAAAAGAAACATCTCAAATAGACAACCTAACCTTACACCTAAAGCAATTAGAGAAAGATCAAAAAAACCCCAAAGTTAGCAGAAGGAAAGAAATCATAAAGCTCAGATCAGAAATAAATGAAAAAGAAATGAAAGAAACGATAGCAATGATCAATACAACTAAAAGCTGGTTCTTTGAGAAGATAAAATTGATAAACCATTACCGAGGCTTATCAAGAAAAAAAGGGAGAAGACTCAAATCAATAGAATTAGAAAAGAAAAAGGAGAAGTAACAATTGACACTGCAGAAATACAAAGGATCATGAGAGATTACTACAAGCAACTATATGCCAATAAAATGGACAACCTGGAAGAAATGGACACATTCTTAGAAATGCACAACCTTCTGAGACTGAACCAGGAAGAAATAAAAAATATAAACAAACCAATCACAAGCACTGAAATGGAGACTGTGATTAAAAATCTTCCAACAAACAAAAGCCCAGGACCAGATGGCTTCACAGGCGAATTCTATCAAACATTTAGAGAAGAGCTAACACCTATCCTTCTCAAACTCTTCCAAAATATAGCAGAGGGAGGAACACTCCCAAACTCATTCTACGAGGCCACAATCACTCTGATACCAAAACCAGACAAAGGTGTCACAAAGAAAGAAAACTACAGGCTAATATCACTGATGAACATAGATGCAAAAATCCTCAACAAAAATACTAGAAAACAGAATCCAACAGCACATTATAAGGATCATACACTATGATCAAGTGGGGTTTATCCCAGGAATGCAAGGATTCTTCAATATATGCAAATCAATCATCATGATACACCATATTAACAAATTGAAAGAGAAAAACCATATGATCATCTCAATAGGTGCAGAGAAAGCTTTTGACAAAATTCAACACCCATTTATGATAAAAACCCTCCAGAAAGTAGGCATACAGGGAACTTTCCTCAACATAATAAAGGCCATATATGACAAACCCGCAGCCAACATTGTCCTCAATGGAGAAAAACAAACCATTTCCACTAAGATCAGGAACAAGACAAGGTTGCCCACTCTCACCACTATTATTCAACATAGTTTTGGAAGTTTTAGCCACAGCAATCAGAGAAGAAAAAGAAATAAAAGGAATCCAAATTGGAAAAGAAGAAGTAAACCTGTCACTGTTTGCAGATGACATGACACTATATATAGAGAATCCTAAAGATGCTACCAGAAAACTAGTAGAGCTAACCAATGAATTTGGTAAAGTAGCAGGATACAAAATTAATGCACAGAAATCTCTTTCATTCCTATACACTAATGATGAAAAATCTGAAAATGAAATTAAGAAAACACTCCCATTTACCATTGCAACAAAAAGAATAAAATATATAGGAATAAACCTACCTAAGGAGACAAAACACCTGTATGCAGAAAATTATAAGACACTGATGAAAGAAATGAGAGATGATACAAATAGATGGAGAGATATACCATGTTCTTGGATTGGAAGAATCAACATTGTGAAAATGACTCTACTACCCAAAGCAATCTACAGATTAAATGCAATCTCTATCAAACTACCACTGGCCTTTTTCACAGAGCTAGAACAAAAAACTTTCACAATTTGTATGGAAACACAAAAGACCCCGAATAGCCAAAGCAATCTTGAGAAAGAAAAACGGAGCTGGAGGAATCAGGCTCCCTGACTTCAGACAATACTACAAAGCTACAGTAATCAAGATAGTATGGTACTGGCACAAAAACAGAAATATAGATCAATGGAACAGGATAGAAAGCCCAGAGATAAACCCGCGCACGTATGGTCACCTTATCTTTGATAAAGGAGGCAAGAATATACTGTGGAGAAAAGACAGCCTCTTCAATAAGTGGTGCTGGGAAAACTAGACAGCTACATGTAAAAGAATGAAATTAGAACACTCCCTAACACCATTTACAAAAATAAACTCAAAATGGATTAAAGATCTAAATGTAAGGCCAGACACCATCAAACTCTTAGAGGAAAACATAGGTAGAACACTCTATGACATAAATCAGAGCAAGATCCTTTTTGACCCACATCCTAGAGAAATGGAAATAAAAACAAAAATAAGTAAATGGGACCTAATGAAACTTAAAAGCTTTTGCACAGCAAAAGAAACCATAAACAAGACGAAAAGACAACCCTCAGAATGGGAGAAAATATTTGCAAATGAAGCAACTGACAAAGGATTAATCTCCAAAACATACAAGCAACCCATGCAGCTCAATATCAAAAAAACAAACAACCCAATCCACAAATGGGCAGAAGACCTAAATAGACCTTTCTCCAAAGAAGATATACAGATTGCCAACAGACACATGAAAGAATGCTCAACGTCATTAATTATTAGAGAAATGCAACTCAAAACTACAATGAGATATCATCTCACACCGGTCAGAATGGCCATCATCAAAAAATCTACAAGCAATAAATGCTGGAGAGGGTGTGGAGAAAGGGGAACCCTCTTGCACTGTTGGTGGGAATGTAAATTGATACAGCCACTATGGAGAACAGTATGGAGGTTCCTTAAAAAACTAAAAATAGAACTACCATACGACCCAGCAGTCTCACTACTGGGCATATACCCTGAGAAAACCATAATTCAAAAAGAGTCATGTACCAAAATGTTCATTGCAGCTCTATTTACAATAGCCAGGACATGGAAGCAACCTAAGTGTCCATCAACAGATGAATGGATAAAGAAGATGTGGCACATATATACAATGGAATATTACTCAGCCATGAAACGGAACGAAACTGAGTTATTTGTGGTTAGGTGTGGTTAGGATGGACCTAGAGACTGTCATACAGAGTGAAGTAAGTCAGAAAGAGAAAAACAAATACCATACGCTAACACATATATATGGAATCTGAGCAAAAGAAAAAAAAATGGTCAGAAGAACCTAGGGGCAAGATGGGAATAAAGATGCAGACCTACTAGAGAATGAACTTGAGGACACGGAGAGGGGGAAGGGTAAGCTGGGACAAAGTGAGAGAGTGGCATGGACATATATACACTACCAAACGTAAAATAGATAGCTAGTGGGAAGCAGCTGCATAGCACAGGGAGACCAGCTCGGTGCTTTGTGACCACCTAGAGGGGTGGGATAGGGAGGGTGGGAGGGAGGGAGATGCAGGAGGGAAGAGATATGGGGACATATGTATATGTATAACTGATTCACTTTGTTATAAAGCAGAAACTAATACACCATTGTAAAGCAATTATACTCTAATAAAGATGTTAAAAAAAAGAATATTCTTATCTTTAGGCATATACAACTTATTCTCAAAAATTCAGAAAAATATGTATATGCATATATACGTATCTCCTTATATGCATATATGTATACATATATGAAAAGAGAGAGAGGGAAAGAGAGAGAATCTGGGTAAAGGGTATATGTGTGTTCCTGTACTATTCATGGAGCTTTTCTGTAATAAAATTATTTCCAAATTAAAAGTTCCAAAAATAAAAAAAAATTAAAAAAATATAAAGAACATCCTGAACCAGGGAAGTTTTGGAATGAAGTAAATTTGAACAAAAAATTCTGGGCTTCATCTGGGAACAGGCAATTGCAAGAAAATCCTGTTGTAATTATGTAGAACACTAAACACACCTCCACTCAATAAAATAGTAGCAAAGTATAACTTATTTCCTTTAGAAAGTTGAACTTAATGGAAGAGAGAATTCCTCCTGGTAAGTTGTGATTGATCATGTTATGTGATATAGAATACATAGCTTGAGATTTTATCTTATGTATGTTTCATATTTAGATATTACTAGCACTAAGCCTTTTTTCTATCTGTAAGATAAAGTGCAGGCTGATTAGGATTCGTTTGGGGTAGGTTTGGGGCCCCGCAGCAGCTCCCCTTGGGGATAAGCATTCTTGCTCATTTATTACATTCGAGGGCAGCATTCGTCTTGACCCTGACTGTTACTCATAAAATCAAAGACTTGTTATTCATACACGAAAGGGAGTCGGTCTTATCAGCAATGTCTACCTACTGTTAAAGTAAAGCCTTTCTTTCCATAAAGTGTAGGAATCATCTGACCACGTGCTGAGGGGTGTAGGGCTGGGATTGAATTGCGTGGACCATGAACCTAATAAATCCAGAAGGAGCACCAAGACCAAGAGGTGGTACTGGCAGCCTCAAGGCAGAGAGATGCTCTGGGACAGAATGGATAAAAGCTTCCTGGTGTCCAGAAACCTGCCTGCTATCAGAGGAGGACTTCCTGATTTTTATTGCTCTGAAGAAGATGCAAAATGTGCATTAAAAACCATGAGGTACATCTGTGAAATATGTGCTTGAATGTCCAAAAGCACTCATTGAGAGGTATTAGGTCCATCCATAAGTTGATGTTTTGGATATAAAAATGCCAATGTAAGAGTTACTTTCTCCAGTGATACACCGTGACAAATATTCCACAGATAATGCTTTCCCATCAACAGTCTTTTCCAGGCACTTTTTGGAATCTTACCGAAAGTTACTTCTCATGTGTAAAATTTTCCAATATTGAACACTTAAGTATTCAGCCCAAAGAAGTTCCTTGTCTCATGAGCTCAATGAAAATTATTTTATCATAACTTGTGAAACTATCCAATGAATTGGCGCTGCTTCTCAAGAAAGTGAACTTGTCTTGTAGGGGGTTTAATAAAATAAGGTGTTGGGTTGACTTTGGCCAGGGTCACCTGCACACGGAGAAGGCATGCGTTAGCAGAGTATGGCGTTGTGTCTTTCTCCGCTAACCCTGATGAGTACAGTCACTCCTCTCTTCCTCCCCAGGACTCTGTGTTGCCAAGGAGGAAGGAGTGGAGGAGAAAGAAAGAAGAGATGGGATGAGTAAAGTGAAAAAAAAAAAAAAAAAAAACTGTTAAAACTCACTTCAAAAGAGGAGAGTGGAATTGTTCTACTTATGGAAAACCGACCCAAACAGATGCACATCTATTCAAGACATCCATTCAACATGGATTAATTAGTCACAGACACCTTTCCTAGAAGCTGGGGAAAGCAGTGAACACAAATAATAAAAACCCTGCCTACATGACATTTGCATTCTAGTTAGGGGAAGATGAGACAATAAGCAAACCTGTAAAAATTTATACATATAATATGGCAGAGTGTGATAATTGAATGGATAAAAATAAAGCAGAAAAAGGCTTTCCCGTGCTGGGGGAGGGAGGTATTGTTACTTGGAATAAGCTGGTCAGAGAAGGCTTCACTGATGAAATGCCATTTGAGCGAGATCAAAGGATGTGGACGTGTGGGTTAAGAGAGTTCTAGATTCAGGGAAGCCAGCGTGTGGAGCAAAGCACGAAAGCAGTGGGATTGGACAGGCGGTGTGGGTGGGCCACATAGGCTCGGGAGACAATGTCAAGGGCACTGACTTCGTTCTCAGGTGATTTGAGAAGATGCAAGAGCAACATGAGTATATGACTGACTGATCTAACTTTCGTTCAGAGTTAGTGGCTGCCGTGCCTAGAGGCGACAGGTGGAGAGGAGGGCAGAGTCGTGAGACTGGTTTAGAGGCCCGTGCTGAGGTGAGAGGGGCGGAGGCGTGGGGACCTGGGCACTAGCCGCGGAAGTGGTGTGAGGTGGCCAGTGTGGGATACTTGGCGGTGGTTGACCAGTCCAGATAACCCATCAGTCAGATGTGGAGAATGAGATGATGAGCAGCAGCATGTTGGACTCCAAGGACTGGAGAAGGTTGGGCCAGAGGAATGCCTGGCCAACCTTTGGAAGTAAAGCAAAAGTAAAAACTCAAATAACATGAGAGTGAGCCTTGTGGGGGGAGGAGCATGGTGGGGGAGGAGCCTCATGGGGAGGAGCCTCCTGGGGAGGAGACTCATGAGGGCGGAGCCTCCTGGGGAGGAGCCTCATGAGGGCGGAGCCTCCTGGGGGAGGAGTCTTGGGTGGAGCCTTGTGAGGGAGGAGCCTCGTGGGGGAGGAGCCCCAGACCCTTTCTAGTTTTTAGAATGATAATCATTATTTTCCGCCAATGTCCCTTACCTTTCTCTGTAAGCAGCCAGGAGCTCTTGCGCGGTCCTGTCACAGCACTTCCCTTCTTTGCACTCTGCAGCTTGTAATTAACTATTGACAATTAATGAGTTTACACGGTTGCTGTCCTTGTCCCCAGGCAGAATGTAAGTGTGCAGGAGGGCATTTGTCTGTCTTGTTCTCAGTAAAATGTTTGCTGACTAAATGACCTGGTGAACAAAACTGCACCAAGAGGATGAATTTTTTATATTTGTGAAACCTTCACTTCAAAGAAACTACTTAAAATTATTAAAGAAAACAATCCAAAACTCTTATAAAAAGAGAAGCCCCTTGACCCTCTGTGGTCAACATCACGAGCCTGATTTCACAACAGGAAGGAAGACTGTCTAAGGAAGAGGGCACCTCAAGGCCACTTTCTATGGACAGAATCCAGAGACTGCTAAACGCTATCTGTTGGTGCCCTGACTGCGTCTCTTAACCAATTATTGGAGACATTGGTATATCATTCTAAATTGGTTTGCCTTTTTTCCCCTCCCTTTTAATCTGTTTTCTTTGTCCTTCAAGGCAAAGTGGTTTACAAGGGCTAGTGGTTTTGTTCATTATCTAATTATAATCGTCTCCTTAGAATGAGCACATTGCAGCAAGCACCCGAACCCCTGCTCATACCCCAGTGCAAGCTCTCAAAAAGAAACTAGGAATCAATTAAAAAACCACAGTGTTGTTATTAAAGAGTGGTGAATATTACTTTGACTTTTTTAGTGAGTAGCACATTCCTTATTGACCATCGTCATTGCTAATTTTCAAGCATTTATTATTTTAATAATTGTATTTTATTATTTTAGAGAATCATTTCCCATAACTCTTTATTTAAGTTCTTTACGTCAATCTCCTAAACCTCAGAAATATTTAGGAGCATTTAAATTGGCTTTGTCCAAACATGCATGAAATGTTTTCAGTTCCTGGCTTTGTAAATAACAGTGTGAACCCCGAGGAAAGAGTAGTCTGTTACTGTCTGTCCTCCCACATACCTTCTTGCTGGAGGCGAAGGTACCTGTCTAATGTTCACAAGCAAAAGTGTCAGTGTTTGGCATCTCCTGAGCTCTGGGTGTCTCTAAGTTACACATGACTTAATTTTTGTTTCAGAAATATTATTTCTTTTAAATGGTTAATGAAGGACATTTGCCATGAGCAGTACCTGTGAAGACTATGCATATCCAAACAGTTAGGTGGATTTTGTTTTGCTTTTTATTTACTTAGTGTATTTTTTCTGTTACAGGATCCCATCCAGGATATCACTTTATGTTTAGCCATCATGTCTCCTTAGGCTCCTCTTTTATTTTTTAATTTTTTTTTTATTTTTACTAATTTTGGCCATGGTATTCTATTTATTTATTTATTTTTGGCCGTGTTGGGTCTTCGTTTCTGCGCGAGGGCTTTCTCCAGTTGCGGCGAGTGGGGGCCACTCTTCATCGCGGTGCGCGGGCCTCTCACTGTAACGTCCTGTCGTTGCGGAGCACAGGCTCCAGACGCGCAGGCTCAGTAGTCGTGGCTCACGGGCCTAGTTGCTCCGTGGCATGTGGGATCTTCCCAGACCAGGGCTCGAACCCGTGTCCCCTGCATTGGCAGGCAGATTCTCAACCACTGCACCACCAGGGAAGCCCTCCTGCTTTTTATTTAAAAATTTGTTTTAATTGAAGTATAGTTGATTTACAGTATTGTGTTAGTTTCGGGTGTCCAGCATCATGATTGAGTATTTTTGCAGATTATATTCATTATAGGCTATGACAAGATAATGGGCATAATTCCCTGTGCTATACAGTCAATCATGGTTGCTTATCTGTTTTATATATAATAGTTTATATCTGTTAATCCTATACCCCTAATTTGTCCCTTCCCCCTTCTCTCTTCTCTTTGGTAACCACAGGTTTATTTTCTATGTCTGTGAGTCTGACGAATGACTTAATTTTTAAATACTAGCAAATTATGTAGACATACCAGAAATTTTATATGGTGATGTTTTAGAATTAGTCCTTTCTTAGTGTTCTCAGAGTCTGGGCACCACACTCTCTCCAGAGGCCTTCCCAGGAGGATGGCCCTGCGAGGGTCCCAGCCCTGCTTGCGGGGGGGGAGCCCTCCTCTTCAGGTTCAGGGAGTGGGGGAGTGAAAGGGTGACCCCTATGTCCACCAGCACTGTCAGACTTGGTAGACCCCCTTTGCTTTCTCCACGTGGGGAGAAAATTATATATATGATATATATCTGGAGATATGTATGTATCCAGAAAATTCTCAGTAGGTGTTATTCTGCAGCCATATATTCCTTTACTTACTTCTCAATATATTTATATGTAAAATATATTTACATTACATATGTTTATGTATTTTACATCCCTCCCATGCTTTCATGTTTGGTAACCTGTATCTCATAGTTCCTTTTGCAGGAAGTGGACTGTAATTTTTTTAATGTCTATTTCTCCGATAACCTGAGGCACACAACAGCAGCCTTGCCAGTGGATACATTTCCATGGTAATCAAATGCCCTACCATTTGATTTAGCCCATGTGAGGGGCATAGAAACCCAAGTCAACACGGAGCTCCAAGTTCATGCTAGTAAATAGCCCCTCGTTCCCTCACTAACAGCACGGTTGGTATTTATGACAGTGATCCACTTACCTGATGATTAGTTGACTGAAACTGACCAAAGGAACTGTCTTCTGTCTACTTGAGAGCATATGAGCAACAACAACAAATCTAAAATGTTATCATAAAAATGAATTCTGTTAAACTGGTGCATCTGCTATGGAGAGCAATATGGAAGTTCCTCAAAAAACTAAAAATAGAGTTGCCATATGATTCAGCAATCCCACTCCTGGGCATCTATCTGGACAAAACTATAATTCAAAAAGATACATACGCCCCAGTGTTCATAGCACAGCACTATTCACAAGAGCCAAGACATGGAAACAACCTAAATGCCCATTGACAGATGAATGGGTAAAGAAGATGCGGTACATATACACAATGGAATATTGCTCAGCCATCAAAAGGAATGAAATAATGCCATTTGTAGCAACATGGATGCACCTAGAGATGCTCATACTAAGCAAAGTAAGTCAGAAAGAGAAAAACAAATACCATATGATATCACTTAAATGTGAAATCTAAAATATGACACACATGAATTTATGTATGAAACAGAAACAGACTCACAGAAATAGAGAACAGACTTGTGGTTGCCAAGGGGGAGGGGTGTGGGAGGGATGGATTGGGAGTTTGGGATTAGCAGATGTAAAGTATTATATATAGAATGGATAAACAACAAGGTCCTACTGTAGAGCAGAGGGAACTACATTCATTATCCTGTAATAAACCATAATGGAAAAGAATATGAAAAAGAATATATATGTATATATATGTATGTGTGTGTATATACAAAAAACGGAGTCACTTTGCTGTACACCAGAAATGAACACAGCATTGCAAATCAACGATACTTCAACTAAAAATATAAATAAATTTAAAAAAATAAATTCTGTGACTTGTGCATCTGAGGCGAATGAGTGGGCTGGCTGGGCGGGCAGGCTCTGCGCTCAGGCCGCTGGGTTTTCAGGGCATCGGGGGTAAGTCTCCTCCCCTCTCTTATCCCTGCATCTCCATCTATTAAATGGGGAGTTAAAGCCATTCAATGAATTCATAACTAGGTTCTGCTGGAAACAGTGCCCAGCCCACGGTAGGTGCTGGGTATACCTCAGCTCGTGTTGCAGCCACAGTGGTTGTTGTTATTATTATTATTATCATTAACTAGTACTCACAGAATTCAGTGTCAGAGACAATGTATCCCTGATGTTATGGCCTCTACCGAGTCGGTGAATTGGAGTCATGCTTTTTTTTTTTTTTTTTAAACAGTCCTCATTGTGTTTCAAAGACACGTTAAGATGGGCTACATAGAAATAATACACCAAGTTACACAAATTTCACATAAGCAAGGAAAGTGAAGTCAAGGAAAAACAAGTGAACGGAGAAAGCAGCTCTGTGAGCTAGTTTTTGAGCTCCTCTAAGAGCCAAGCCCAGAAGACTTGTCTCAGGTCAAAGCTGTACGGGGAGCGCAATCCAGAATCTCTATTTATCTTGATCTTTTATTTAACTGTCTGAAAGGCAAGGAAACAATATTAGGCTTTCTCTAGTTCCTCCCGTCCTCCGTCAATTGCTATTTCTGGTGTCTGCCTGAAGGCAAGGAGAAGGAGGCAGGGGCTGGGGAGAGGCTAGGGCTGCGGCTTGGGCCGGATTCAAAGCAAACATTCGGGCAGCTTCTGCGGCTCTGCACAGAGCCCCCTTTGAGAAGCCCGTGCCCTCGGGCTGCGCACTGGAGGCCCCTTAGCAATCCAGAGGTTTCAAAGCCATGGTGAGCAGTGCACGAACCACCAGGGGTCCCAGTCCTGGCCCTTCTGCCTCCTGCCCTCAACCTTCCCAAGTCAAAACTTGTTTTCCCTTGGGAGCAATGGAACCAGGAATGAGATATGCAATAGAAACATGGCGCTGGAATAGACCATCCGTCCATCCATCCATTTGTTCTTTATTCTCATTGACGCATTCAACCATCATGTGTGGAACACCCTGTCTGCCTTGCATTATACTGGGTGGTGGAATAGTCATTGCTCTTAGTTGCAAATTCTAATGAAAGAATATCCTCAGAAGTAGGTAATCCTGCCCAAGTTGGTTCAGCACAAGATAAGCACCACACACGGGGTGGTCAAGTACAGGAGAGGCCGCCTGACCCGGCTAGGGCTGGCACGGGAGCTGAAAAGCCTTCCTCTTCCAGTACCACCAGGGCTGGGTCCTGGGGTCAATGAGGAGTTGACCAGGCCAAACACTAGGAAGGAGAAGGTGAGCATGGAGCAGAGACAGCGAGCAAAGTCTAGTGGCCAGTATCTTGGGGTGGGGTGGCCTCACCTTGAGAAGCAAGGTGGCTCCAAGGTGGGGCAGGAGTGTCAGTGGGCTTCCAGAGACAGCCTGAGTCCCAGCATCAAGGACATCCTATGCTATTTTAAGAAGCTTACACTTGATCTTGTAAGCCAGTGTTTAAAGTATTGCACATGGACCGCGGCAAAATAATCACCTTGGAAGTCTGTTAAAATGCAGATTCCTGGGCCACATTCCAAACTGATCAGAATTTTCTGGAGGTGGGTCCTGGAATTTCGTATTTTAAATGTGCATACTTGATCTTCTGTATGCGTAGTGAAGTTGGCAGACAAAGCTCTAGGTCGTGGGGAGGTTTGGGCAGAGGCCTGCCCAGTGCTGGTGGTGGGGATTTGAGTTGTGCACCCCCAGAGGCACATGATCAGCTTGCACTTTCCTCCTCCTTGAGCTCAGGTGACTTGCTGAAGTGCGTAGCAGAGATTTGTGGCATCTCCCAAAGGAGCCTCTGTGCCGTTGTCTTCTCTCTGCCGTGGTAATTGTGGGCGCCCACGGTGAGGTGAAGCCTGTGTTAGCCTGGGTCCTCACCCCTCTGGTGACCCCTGGTGGCCTTCAAGCTTGAGGCAGAGATGGACATTTAGGGTGTGAGCTGCTGACACCTGGGAGGTGCCCGTAGCCCCAGCATCACCCACCTGTGCTGGCTGGAGCAGGCAACTAGAATTCATCTGTATCACTTTTGAGTGGCTTCCTGCCAGCTACATTTGAATAAGGACAGCCCAACGGCAGAGAGGCCAACTGAAGTTTGTGGCAAGAGTCCAGAGTTGACAGAGGAACAGAACAGAAGGGAGAATGGAAATGAGGAGGGCACAGATTCAAGAGATATTTAACAAATAAAATCGTCAGAGATTAATGAATGTCAGATGTGTGGGGAAAGTACACATCAGGGAATGGTGTCCTGTTGCTAGTCTGGGTGAGTGGGTTGTGGGCAGTGACACCAAGTGGATAGAGAAGGTGGAGGGTGGATGACTTCAGGGATGGAAGATGGGGAATTCCTTTTGGCCAGATCTTGGAATGTGCTTGAGAGTCCACCAGGTGGAGGTGTGTGCCAGGCAGCTGGCTGTGACGGGCTGAATCCTGCAAGGGGAGTCAGGCTGGAGACCCAGGTCGATCAGGGAGATGCCGCACTGCAGGGGATTGTGTCAACCCTGGGAGCCGACGTGGTCACTTAGTTTGAATCTTGTGAGAGTGAACTGAGACCGTGGAGAGCACCAAGGTGTACAGAATTTGGAGAGCAGAGGAGTCTTGAGGAATGATCAGGGCCAGAGAGGATCATCAAAAAAAGACCGAATAGAAAGATATTTCCAAATAGGTTCTTGTGGCATGCTCCTGAAGATGCTGATTCGCTGGTCTGTGTGGGATGGACCCAAGGGATCCATAAAAGCTTCTCGAGGAATCTTCGATGCCCACCCAAGTTTGGGACTCACTTATCTTCCAAGAAGCTTGGTAGAGCTAAAAAGAGAAAGGATGGGCAGGACCTAGAGAAATACAAGCGTTCCCTTTAGTGACAGAGTCAGTGGGAGGAGATGGAAGGTCTGGTAGCTGCAGTGAGGCCCCAGAGGAGAGTTTGGGGTCAAGGTGGAGAGGTTGTCCTTGAACTGAAGGGACATCTCTGATTGGAGAAACCCATGTAGACACGGGTGTGGGTGTAAACTGGGGTCATGCGATGGGGGAGTGAAGGAACACCTCCGTTTTCTTTTGACGTAGAGAGCAGACTGGCTTTTGAAGCATGAAGGCAAGGGCTCAGTGGGAAGGAGACAAAGAGAGTGTCAAAGGTTGGAGATAGTCTTGGAGAAAGATGGAAGCGATAGCTAAGTGGTATTGAGGTGATTTTGGTAGTGCCCCGAGATTGGAGACCACAAGTATATAGTGGTCTCAATCTTACATCCACGGGGAATTCTCTGGAATTGTGTGCTTGGCATCAGGGTGGGAAAGACAGACGGTGTCAATCCGTGCTTCATGACTGGCTAGGCACAGCGGATGTGGTTACAAGGAGGCCGGCAGGGGGAAAGCTCAGATCATCTGCGGTAAATTCCCAGCTCTCCAGAGAAGGAAGCAATGCCAGCAAGTAAGCCAATAGGTGAGCAGAAAAGGCAGGGCCAGGAGTGAGGGCCAAGTGATGGTCAAGGTGAGGCTGTAGGAAGCTGGCAGGGAAGAAGGGATGGGCAGTGAGTTTGATATTTCTGAGATGGATGGGTTCATGTGATCAGAAAGTTCAAGGTTATGGGCACGGTGATTGGAGTGAAGGCCACTGGCCCAACGTCAAATGTCTAAGTATTGTCGGATAGGTCCTGTCCATGAATATTGAAATATCAGAGTTACAAATCAAGTTGGTACCATGGAAGCCTCTAGGCCAGGTTCCAAAGGCTTTAGTGAGTAATGAGGGAATTGAGATCCAGGACAGCCGGCACGACCCCACCTTTCCCAAGGTGAAGGACAGAGCCACGTGGTCAAAACCTTTGCTCAGAACCTAAGATCAGAAACCCCTTCACTGTCCTCTCAGCTCCTGATCCAGTTTATTTTTCTTTTTGTTTTTTTTTTCTTTTAATTCTGCTATAGTTTCTTTTTATATATATATATCTTTATTGGAGTATTATTGCTTCACAGTGCTGTTAGTTTCTGTTGTACAACAAATTGAATCACCTATACGTATACATATATCCCCATATTCCCTTCCTCTTGAGCCTCCCTCCCACCCTCTCTGTCCCACCCCTCTAGGTTTTCTCAAAGCACCGAGCTGGTCTCCCTATGCTATGCAGCTGCTTCCCACTAGCTATCTATTTTACATTTGGTAGTGTATTTATGTCGATGCTACTCTTACTTCGCCCCAGCTTCCCCCTCCCCTCCTGGTGTCCTCAAGTCCATTCTCTATGTCTGCGTCTTTATTCCTGCCCTGCCACTAGGTTCATCAGTACCGTTTTTTTTTTAAATTCCATATATATGCGTTAGCATATGGTATTTGTTTTTCTCTTTCTGACTTCACTCCGTATGACAGACTCTAGGTCCAAACACGTCACTACAAATAACTCAATTTCATTTCTTTTTATATCTGAGTAATATTCCATTCTATATATGTGCCACATCTTCTTTATCCATTCATCTGTTGATGGACATTTAGGTTGGTTCCATGTCCTAGCTATTGTAAATAGGGCTGCAATAAACTTTGTGGTACATGTCTCTTTTTGAATTATGGTTTTCTCTGGGTATATGCCCAGTAGTGGGATTGCTGGGTCATATGGTAGTTTTATTTTTAGTTTTTTAAGGAACCTCCATACTGTTTTCCATAGTGGTTGTATCAATTTACATTCCCACCAACAGTGCAGGAGGGTTCCCTTTTCACCACACCCTCTCCAGCATTTATTGTTTCTAGATTTTTTGACAATGGCCATTCTGACTGGTGTGGGGTGATACCTCATTGTAGTTTTGATTTGCATTTCTCTAATAATTAGTGATGTTGAGCAGCTTTTCATGTGCCTCTTGGCCATCTGTATGTCTTCTTTGGTGAAATGTCTATTTACATCTTCCACCCATTTTTTAATTGGATTGTTTGTTTTTTTGATCTTGAGCTCCATGAGCTGTTTGTATATTTTGAAGATTAATCCTTTGTCTGTTGTTTCATTTGCAAATATTTTCTCCCATTCTGAGGGTGGTCTTTTCCTCTTGTTTATGTTTCCTTTGCTGTGCAAACGCTTTTTAAGTTTCATTAGGTCCCATATGTTTATTTTTGTTTTTATTTTCAGTACTCTAGGAGGTGGGTCAGAAAAGGTCTTTCTGTGGTTTATGTCAGAGTGTTTTTCCTATGTTTTCCACTAAAAGTTTTATAGTGTCCAGTCTTACATTTATGTCTTTAATCCATTTGGAGTTTATTTTTATGTATGATGTTAGGGAGTGTTCTGATTTCATTCTTTTACATGCAGCTGTCCAGTTTTCCCAGCAACACTTATTGAAGAGGCTGTCTTTTCTCCATTGTATATTCTTGCCTCCTTTGTCATAAATTAGTTGACCATATGTGTGTGGGTTTATCTCTGGACTTTCTATCCTGTACCAGTGATCTATATTTCTGTTTTTGTGCCAGTACCATACTGTCTTGATTACTGTAGCTTTGTAGTATAGTTTGAAGTCGGGGAGCCTGATTCCTCCAGCTCCGTTTTTCTTTCTCGATTGCTTTGACTATTCAGGGTCTTTTGTGTTTCCATACGAATTGTAAAATTTTCTGTTCTAATTCTATGAAGAATGCCATTGGTAGTTTGATAGGGGTTGCATTGAATCAGTAGATTGCTTTGGGTAGTATAGTCATTTTCACAATATTGATTCTTCCAATCCAAGAACATGGTATATTTCTCCATCTGTTTATGTCATCTTTGATTTCTTTCATCAGTGTTTTATAGTTTTATGAGTACAAGTCTTTCACCTCCTTAGGTAGGTTTATTCCTAAGTATTTTATTCTTTTTGTTGGGATAGTAAATGGGATTGTTTCCTTAATTTCTCTTTCAGATTTTTCATCATTAGTGTGTAGGAATGCAAGAGATTTCTATGTATTAATTTTGTATCCTGCAACCTTACCAGATTCATTGATTAGTTCTAGTAGTTTTCTGGGGACATCTTTAGGATTTTCTATGTGTAGTATCATGTCATCTGCAAACAGTTACAGTTTTACTTCTTCTTTTCAAATTTGTATTCCTTTTATTTCTTTTTCTTCTCTGATTGCTATGGCTAGGATTTCCAAAACTATGTTGAATAAGAATGGCAAGAGTGGACATCCTTGTATTGTTCCTGATCTTAGAGGAAATGCTTTCAGTGTTTCACCATTGAGTATGATGTTTGCTGTGGGTTTGTCATATATGGCCTTTATTATGTTGAGGTAGGTTCCCTCTATGCCCACTTTCTGGAGACTTTTTATCATAAATGGGTATTGAATTTTGTCAAAAGCTTTTCTGCATCTATTGAGATGATCATATGGTTTTTATTCCTTAATTTGTTAATATGGTATATCACATTGATTGATTTGCATATATTGAAGAATCCCTGCATTCCTGGCATAAATCCCACTTGATTATGGTGTATGATCCTTTTAATATGTTGTTGGATTCTGTTTGCTAGTGTTTTGTTCAGGATTTTTGCATCTATGTGCATCAGTGATTTTGGTCTATAATTTTCCTTTTTTGTGATATCTTTTACTGTTTTGGTATCATGGTGGTTGTGGCTTCGTAGAATGAATTTAGGAGTGTTCCTCCCTCTGCAATTTTTTGGAGGAGTTTGAGAAGGATTGGTGTTAGCTCTTCTCTAAATGTTTGATAGAATTCGCCTGTGAAGTCATCTGGTCCTGGACTTTGTTGGAAAATTTTTAATTACAGTTTCAATTTCATTGCTTCTGCTAGGTCTGTTTATATTTTCTAATTCTTCCGGGTTCAGTCTTGGAAAATTGTACCTTTCTAAGAATTTGTTCCTTTCTTTGTCGTTGTCCATTTTATTGGCATATACTTGTTTTTAGTAGTCTCTTATAATCCTTTTTATTTCTGCAGTGTCAGTTGTGATTTCTCCTGTTTCATTTCTAATTTTATTGATTTACGTCCTCTCCCTTTTTTTCTTGATGAGTCTGGCTAAGCGTTTATCAATTTTGTTTATCTTCTCAAAGAACCGACTTTTAGTTTTATTGATCTTTGCTATTGTTTTCTTCATTTCTATTTCATTTATTTCTGCTCTGATCTTTATGATTTCTTTCCTTCTACTGACTTTGGGTTTTCTTTGTTCTTCTTTCTCTAGTTGCTTTAGGTGTAGGATTAGATTGTTTATTTGAGATTTTTCTTGTATCTTGAGGTGAGATTAAATTGCTATAAACTTCCTTCTTAGATTTGCTTTTGCTGTGTCCCATAGGTTTTGAGTCATTGTGTTTTCATTGTCATTTGTTTCTATGTATTTTAAAAATTTCTTCTCTTATTTCTTCAGTGATTTCTTAGTTATTTAGTAGCACACTGTTTAGCCTCTACGTATTTGTGTTTTTTACACTTTTTTTCCTGTAATTGATTTCCAATCTCATAGCATTGTGGTCAAAAAAGCTGCTTGATATGATTTCAGTTTTCTTAATTTTCCGAGGCTTGATTTGTGACCCAAGATATGATCTATCCTGGAGAATGTTCTGTGTGCACTTGAGAAGAAAGTGTATTCTCCCATTTTCGGGTGGAATGTTCTATAAATATTAATTAAATCTATCTGGTCTACTGTGTCATTTAAAGCTTCTGTTTCCTTATTTATTTTCCGTTTGGATGATCTGTCCATTGGTGTAAGTGGGGTGTTAAAAGTCCCCTCCTATTATTGTGTTACTATCTATTTCCCCTTTCATGGTTGTTAGCATTTGCCTTATGTATTGAGGTGCTCCTATGTTGGGTGCATAAACATTTATAATTGTTATATCTTCTTCATGGATTGATCCCTTGATCATTATATAGTGTCCTTTCTTATGTCTTGTAACAGTTTTTATTTTAAAATCTATTTTATCTGATACGAGTATTGCTACTCCAGCTTTCTTTTGATTTCCATTTGCATGGAATATCTTTTTCCATCCCCTCACTTTCAGTCTGTATGTGTCCCTAGGTCTGAAGTGGGTCTCTTGTAGACAGCATATATATGGGTCTTATTTTATCCATTCAGCCAGTCTGTGTTTTTTGGTTGGGGCATTTAATTCATTTACATTCAAGGTTATTATCAATATGTATGTTCCTATTACCATTTTCTTAATTGTTTTGGGTTTGCTTTTGTGGGTCTTTTTCTTCTCTTGCATTTCCCACCTAGAGAAGTTTCTTTAGCATTTGTTGTAAAGCTGGTTTGGTGGTGCTGAAATCTCTTAGCTTTTGCTTGTCTGAAAAGCTTTTGATTACTCCATCGAATCTGAATGAGATCCATGCTGGGTAGAGTAATCTTGGTTGTAGGTTTTTCTCTTTCATCACTTTAAGTATATCCTGACAATCCCTTCTGGCCTGCAGAGTTTCTGCTGCAAAATCAGCTGATAACCTATGGGGATTTCTTTGTATGTTATTTTTTGCTTTTCTCTTACTGCTTTTAATATTTTTTCTTTGAATTTAATTTTTGTTAGTTTGATTAATATGTGTCTTGCTGTATTTCTCCTAGGGTTTATCCTGTATGGGACTCTCTGTGCTTCCTGGACTTGAGTGACTATTTCCTTTCCCATGTTAGGGAAGTTTTCCACTATAATCTCTTCAAAGATTTTCTCAGACCCTTTCTTTTTCTCTTCTTCTTCTGGGACCCCTATAATTCAAATGGTGCTGCGTTTAGTGTTGTCCCAGAGGTCTCTGAGATTGTCTTCAATTCTTTTTTCTTTATTCTGCTCCTCGGCAATTATTTCCACCATTTTGTCTTCCAGCTCACTTATTCATTTTTCTGCCTCAGTTTTTCTGTTATTGATTCTTTCTAGTGTATTTTTAATTTCAGTTATTGTGTTGTTCATCTCTGTTTGTTTGTTCTTTAGTTCTTCTAGATCTTTGTTAAACATTTCTTGTATTTTCTCAATCCGTGCCTCCATTCTATTTCCAAGATTCTGGATCATCTTTATTATCATTACTCTGAATTCTTTTTCAGGTAGGTTGCCTATTTCCTCTTCATTTATTTCATCTTGTAGGTTTTTACCTTGCTCCTTCAATTGTGACATATGTTTTTGCTGTCTCACTTTTTTAATTTTTTGATGGGTGGGATTGTGTTCCTGTCTTACTGGTTGTTTCACCTGAGGCTTCCAACACTGGAGTTTCTAGGCTGTTGGATAGAGCTGGGTCTTAGTGTCGAGATGAGGACCTCCGGGAGACCTCCCTCTGATGAATATTCCCTGGGGTCTGAGGTTCTCTGTGAGTTCAGTGGTTCGGACCTGGAGCTCCCACTGCCGGAGCTTCAGCCCGGCCCCCGGCTCGTGAACCAAGATCCCGCAAGCAGCATGGGATGGCAAAAAAAAAAAAAAAAAAGGAGAGCAATAACAAAGAGTAAAAAATAAAATTAGACTAGGAAACTAACAGACATGTTAGAAAGAATATAAAAATAAAAATATAGATGAAAAAACAACTGGAAGGTAAAACAGTATCACGATAGTAAAAAAGAGGAGAAGACAGAAAGAAAAGGTGGAAAAGGCCTTGGCTCTGGAGGGTGGGGCTTAGGCAGAGGTGGGGTTTAGGCAGTGAGAGAGGCCTATTCTTAGGCCTCACAGGGCTGGAAAAAGCCCTGTGGGAGTGGTGTGGGGTGGGACTTAGGCTCAACGGAATAGAAGGGGCCCAGGCGTGCCTCCGCTCTCAGAGGTCGGGGAAGCTGGCCTGGGAGCTCAGCAGGCTTCCCAGGCTCCAGTGGGTGGGCAAACGCCCTCTCCTCCTCTCCTGCTCCTCTGGTCCTGGAGAGCCCCTCCCGCCTATTTTTCTTTGGACAGTGTTTTTTAAGACCAGTATAATATTAAGTTATTAATAGTTTAATTTTGAACTAATACCATGGTGAATTAAGAAATGGAAAAAGAATTGTGGAGGAAATTCACAAAGGCCAAATCCATCACCCTTATCTATATCTTAGGCCTCTGTGCTGAGCAAAACTCAGTTAGAGGGACAGTCAAAACATCTGGGCTCTCAGCTTTATGTAGGAAGGTGACATGAGCACAGACTCTGAAGGCTCACCTGTCCCAAACCCTTACCTTCTGTCCCATAATGTTCAAAACAAAGTCCCATAAGATAGGCTCAGCTTTGGTTGAGGATAAAAATAACACAGCTTTCTGCTGAGGGAGAAGGGTTCATCCAACAAGCAGACAATCAGCACCAGGACCCAAAGAGAAACCTCAGTTTTCATCATTCCTCCCTTACCCTGTTCCAAGAATCCTGCTCTCTCTTTCTCTTCCTTCTTTAGGTTTTTTGCCTTACCTGCATTTCCCTCATCTTTCCTCGGCAGTAAAGTATATAGTGTGCTTCAGAGTATGAGTTTCCTAGGGCTGCTGTAACAAATTACTACAAACTCAGTGACTTAAAACAAACATGATTTATTCTCTCAAAGTCTGGGAGAACAGAAGTCCAAACTCAAGTTGTCAAAAGAGCCACACTCCCTCCGGAAGCTCTGGGGGGATCCTTCCTTTCCTCCTTCAGCTTCTGGTGGCCCATGTGTTCCTTGACCGTGGCTGCATCCCTCCAATCTCTGCCCCTGTCTTCACATGGCTGTCTTCCCTCATCTTCCCTGTTTTTTCTGTTCTTGTAGGATACATGTCAATGGATTTACGGCTCAGTCAAATCCAGGATGAACTTATCTCTGATCCTAAACTTAATTACATCTGCAAAGATTTCATTTTTTCCAAGTAGCTTCTACATGAACATGGCTTTTTTTTTTTTTTTAAGTTGGGGGTACCATTCAACCCACTGTAATCAAAAAATGGTACCTTAACAAAATCTGCTTTGATGTTTTCTTTTTTTGTGAGTTTATGCTGCCATTATAACTCTACAGTCAACTCCTCGAGGGAAAGGATTTGTCTTCTGTTTTCTGCTGCTCTTAGTCCCTCCAGCTGGTACACGCCAAGATGTCTTCCCAGTTTGGCCAGCTCTGCCTCCTCTCAACTTGCAGACCTTCATAGGTGGAGCAAACTCATCCCTACCTTTTAATACTTATCTCAAGGCCTACTTTCAAGAAGTCTCCTTTAGATCATCCCATATGTCCACCATGAAGAGGTTAATTTTCTCGGATCCATCTGAATTCCTTCTCTTACTGGTTTGTCATTCCTATTTACGGTACATTCCATACATGGCTTTTATGTATGGTCTCAACTTACTCATTTGCTTTACACCAAACATACTCAGAAAACTACATGCGACAGAAGCTTATGCTACAACACAGGAAAGGCTGTGTTTGCTGACTCAGTTGGCTGTCCCAACCAAATGAGTCAGCCTTATATTTGGCTGCAAGAAACAGAAAATCAGACTATAGAGGCCTAAACAAATGCGAATTTATTTGCCTCAAAAAAAAAAAAAAAAAAAAAAAAAACCACATCCAAAGGTACTGGGCTACAGACCTTAGTCCAGCAGATTAAGGAAATCAGGACTGATGTTTTCAGGAGTGCATTGGCTTTTCTCTCACAGTCATATGGAGGCTGCTGCAGATCCAGCCATTTCATCTACCTTCAAAGCAAGTAGATGGAATAGGAAAGCAGAAGTTTCCCATGAATTGCATCTGCTCCTTTTTGTTAAGAAATTGAAAGCTGACATGGAGGCCCTTTTTTCTTCTGAAGCCTACTTCACTCACATCTGGTTCCTCGGCCACTTCCAGTTACACGAGAACTGGGGGAAATAATTGTGTGGATTTCTAGCTTCTGTATTGGGAGGTACCTGGAGAAAAGGTGGTGGGAAAGGTCTTTACTAGCTGATCAGTAGAGTTTGCTGCTCCCTCAAAGTGCTTGCGTAACCCAGCCTGTCTGGGTTCCGACGCGTCATCACACACCATCTAATACTGTCATCTTGTCTGACGCCAGGATTGATGAGAACAGCTGTTAAGTCAGTAGGCAATAATTAACTCCAAAGTACATAAATTACCAGGCTGCAGGATTTTTTCCCTCTAAGTATACCGGTGAATGCTGTTTTGAACGTGGAGTTGTGGTCACCTCCGCTGACAGAAAGCTCCAACGCAGTCATTCATTGTGAGGCTGCTTTGAAACCTGGGCAAGACTGCTGGTTAGGTGGGGAATATGCCGTGTTTACGAGTGAACCCGTGGATGTTTTATTACTGGTGTTAATAAAGTGTGTAAAAGAGAACTTCATAGGTTCTGGTGCAGCCCCTGCTTTTATTGTGGAAAATTCACTCAGAATCATATCCTCTTAGGCTACAATGTTCTCCTGGGAGCCTGCATCCAGCTGTGATGTGGGGTTAAAATGAAGGAGAAACCTGGGGAAAAAAGGCTTATGTAGGTAATATGTATCTATGTTAATTCATCATCCATTAACGCAAAATTTAGTAAGATTTATTATCATTATTTATGAAGGAGACAATTTTACATTTAAATCTAAATTTGATCAATGATCACTTAATACAACATTTTTTATTAGCAAAGGCTCCACCTGGGAACATTTTTGCAGCTCTGAAGTTTGATCCCCTTGTTAAGCCAAACTTTATCAGATTTGCTAATCCGAACGCTGTCGGATCTGGGATGCTGACTTGCTCTAAGAAAGGTACAAGAGAATGACATATAACTTTCGAATGCTAATTTATTAACTAGTTCTAACTAGATGATTTCTGTTTTCCATTTCTCTTAGAAACTACTGAGTGTTTGCTATTTGCTTTCAGAACAAAACGTATATACCCACGATAGTAGCAACTCTATAGTCTGGAAAGGGTGCATTTAAAAATATTTCTCTAGAAGTTAACTGGGAAGCCTAGCCTCCCTAAAATATTTCTTTGATGTCACGTTGTGTACATATTGTCTTCCATCCCTACCCCTGGTCCTCGTTCCCCTGTTACTGAGGGTCCTTTGAAATCCCACTGTCTGTTCAGATGTGAGTGTCTGAGGTTGGCCTGGGCCCATCTCTTACTCAGCTGCTTCCTCTTCCCCCCCGCCATACCCCACCACTCAACCTCAGCTTTATCCAAGTTAATTTTCTAGTCCTCTTACTGCAGTGTTCATCTCCCTCCTCTAATCAGTACAGGAGCCCTCCTGAATGAGTGGAAGGGTGTCTTTGACTTGGTTTAAATAATTATACCACACTTCCCATCTTTAGTTTGAATAGCAAAGCCCTCCTTCCTCTGGAGATGCTCATCCTCATTAGCATTAGCCATTATTCAATCCATTATTAAATTCTCAGCTCTTCTCTCCACTTGAATTGTTTCTTTGTTCTGGCAATATTCGGGTTTAGTTATCTACTTTTTTATTGACATTAGTTTCTGCAGTGGTAGTGTACAACATATGCACTTGGGGAGACTTATGTTAAAAAAATAATAACCTACTGAGTCTCCAGGAGTGGGCTCTGGGCACTTAGGCATCTTTTTAAAGCACCAGGTGATTCTAATACACAGCCTGTTTCAGAAGTTTGGTGCAGTGAGCTCTGGTGAGGTAAGGACCTTACTGAAGTTTATCTTGCTTTTCCGATTGCTAACAACAAAATCAGAAGACGTATTTGTATCGTACTTAGAATCGAAAGCATGCTTTAAAATATAAGTTTCTGGTTCTCTAAATAGAGCACAGTTTGTGCATGAAATTTGCATTTGTATATTATGGTGATGTTTTTATTAGATTCACTATAGTTGTAAGAGATGGCAAAAGACCGGTACAGAATTGGGTGTAGTTTATGTACATTACCAAATGGGAAAGATACAAAGGTTAAGAAGGGTGGATTTTAATCTGTGGCTGATGGGGTCATATATGAGCTGGTCTTGCTTTAAAGAATGATGTAATCAGACAGATGTGTCTCCTGGGGAAGCCTGTCTACACAGGTAGCGTCTGTCTGCCTGGGGCATTGGCTCCTCTACAGGGAGTGGCCTGTGGTCTGGAGAGCTCTGAAGTGTTACCTTGTTAGTAATCCAAACTCTACCAAATGTGGGAGTCTGACTTGCTCTAACAGAAGTGGAAAAGAATGATATTTAAACCCAGGATGCCAATTTATTAATTTATCATGCAGAATATGCCTATCGGGTAGACCAGTTAGTTGTTTATATAAAATCATCTCTTATCTTCTCTCTCTATAGCAAGAAGCCACCTTGTCCAAAGGTCACCCATGAGCCTGGTTATAACACAGGTGGAGTGGGGATTTGTACGTTTAAGGCAATGTTTCTCGACCTTTCTCCATTACTAGTCTCTTAAGAAGCCTTTTTAAATGTTTTTTTTCTAACCAACCCCCCATGAAATTTTAATACCACAGGTATATTGCATATCTATTTATGTGATATATGCATATCTGTGTATCATGCATTAAAAGACTAATTTTTCTGGCTTTCCTCGAGAACCAGTGTTTGCCCTCTTGGGGCCCCCGCTGAGAATGTATGGCCTAAGAAATCCATTTCCTAAAGCCTAAACTATGAGCCTCCACTTAGAAGGATACACCAGCCAGGTGGGCCAGGTACTGGAATCCGCTGACAAGACAACTTCTCTCCTAGACAGCGTTGTTTTCCTCAGAAACTGGCCTCTTTCTCTGCTTCCAAAATTAAAATCTTTACCACCCACTCACCTCCCTCCTTTTTTGGACATATCTTTCTTCAGATGCTTTTGTTCACCCAACAGATCAGAATCAAATCTGACCAGAATTGCATTGTCTTTCAGGTGATGAAACATGTATCTGCATCCTTTTCAGGTTAACTCTGATGGGACAATTTTGGGTCCAAATTCTTCATGTCTGTCCCAGGTGTTATTTGCATGGATTTACTGAAGGGACATCAGGTATATGTCAAAGCATAACCCTGCTCTTAAGGATGACATCTGACAAAGCAATTACAAAGTTTCCTCCCCAAATATGAAAGGCAGAAAAATGGAGTGGATTGATTCAAAGCCAAAAATCATATTTAAATTTAAGCTCCACTAGGACAAGGATTTTTTGTGTTTTTTGTTTACTTAAAATTATAGTCCCTGTACCATGAACAGCTTCTGTCACATAGTGGGCCCTCAATAATATTTGTTGAATGAAAAAATAATATTTTTATTCAGTATATGAGTTAGGATCTCTCCAATTCTGGTGTAGTGAACCATGTGGATATGAGGGATTATATTCATTCATTCAAAGAATATTTACCAGGGACTTCCCTGGTGGTGCAGTGGTTAAGAATCCACCTGCCAATGCAGGGGACACGGGTTCGATCCCTGGTCCGGGAAGATCCCACATACCACAGAGCAACTAAGCCCATGTGCCACAACTACTGAGCCTGCACTCTAGAGCCCGTGAGCCACAACTACCGAGCCCACGTGCCACAACTACTGAAGCCCATGCGCCGAGAGCCCGTGCTCCGCAACAAGAGAAGCCACCGCTATGAGAAGCCCGCGCACCACAATGAAGAGTAGCCCCCACTCGCCGCAACTAGAGAAAGCCCGTGTGCAGCAATGAAGACCCAACGGAGACAAAAAAACAAAACCAAACAAACAAACAAAAACAAAAAAAGAAACAGAGACTATTTACCAAGAACACATTATGACAGACCCCATACAAATTACCCAATGTATCCATAAGGGGATAAAAGAGTTGGGATCCCTGCCCTCATGGACCATAGAGCAAAACAGGAGAGACAGGCAATAAGCTGACGGGTAAATACAAGTTATCACCTTTTGGGGAGCAAAGTGATATTGGAAGAAATAGCAGGGAGCAGCTGGTGGATCACCAGGAGGCCCTCAAGGAGCACGCTCAGGGCAGGCCTGTCATGGAAGCCAGGTGTGAGCAGGTCCCACACAGGAAGAGGGGCAGGAAGGAGCTTCTCAGGCAGAGGGAACTGTGTGTGCAAAGGCCTTGAGCCTGGAGAGATGGGCAAGCTGGAAGACCCCCAAGGAGGGCACGGTACCTCGAGTGGAACTGAGGGGTAAGGCATGAATAGAAACTAAAGATGCAGACCGGGGCAAGATGTGTGAAGAGTTCAGTGTAGACATTAAAGTGGACAGGCCGTCTCTCCTGGGTCTAAACTTCAGAAGGAAGATCTGGGCTGGAGGTCCACCTTTGAGAGTTGGTGCTATTTAGATGGTGTTGAAGAAGGCGCCAGGTATATGGATGTCCCTGCAAGGGGAAAATGGGGGAATTTAAAGAGAAAGGGACCTAGACCGAGCCCCAGAGAGGGCAATATTTGAGTCAGAGCAGGTGGAGTCAGCAGAATGGCCAGACCCCAGGGAGCATGGGGCCAAGGAAGCTGAGAGAGACCAGGATTCTTGGCAGGAGAAAGGGACCAGCTCTGCTGAGGACGCTGCTTGGAAGTCACGGTAAGGGGAACGTGGAAAGGAGTGGATGGGATTGACGAAGTTGTAGGTAACCAGTGAGCTTGACAAGAGTAGTTTTTGTGGCTTCTTGGGGTTGCTACATAGTTTGAAATGGGATATGGAGAATCAGAGGCCAAAGAAGTAGGAGGAGCTTCAGTAGACAAGCCTTTGAGATTCGGCTCTAAAGGGAAACGAGAAATAAAGAAGGCGGGGTTGTGTTGTGTTTAGGGAAGGCACTGCTCGGTTGGGAGCAGACTTGCTTGCTGCTGGAAATGGTTCAAAGAGGGAGAGATTGATGACAGAAGTAGTCGGGAATGAACTGGAGCCTGAAATCCCTGTTGCCTGGAGACAATTGATAATCAAGGTGATGGTCCAGGCTGTGTGGTTTTCTTCTGCATCAAGGTTAAAAAGTATTTTTCTTGCAAGTGGTGGAATTTGGTTGTCAAATTTCATCCCAACAAAGAAATTTCTAAATGCATATTCTAAAATCAAACCGTTTCCTCCATTCCAATTCTACTCCCATGTGGTTTTGATGCCAGGCACGGTTTTTTCTCATCAGCGTCTTTCAGTGTGTGATTGCCTATAGAAATCCTTAAGGTGTGAAAACTATTTCCTGTAGCAAGCACAACATATCAGTTTCTCTGATGGGGGGAAAACAACCTTCAGGACCACCTGATCACGGGAAGCTCTGCATCTCCTGCCTCCTCTTTCCAGTATAGAGATAATTTCTCAGTGTGGAGATAATCCCACTTTGTCTTTTAAACCTATGGCAATAAACTTCTTTGCTGCTTCTATTTAATTTCATATTCCAGATATCCTTGCAAAATCATTCTAAAGAGGCATGAAACTGTTTCTCAAATAGTTAAATTGTGAGATAGTAAATATTACCCTAATTGGTTAATGACTGATTTACATATGATGCAAAATAAAGGGAACTTCATTAGCTGTGAACTAAGAATTCTACTCTTTATTATCGTCCTTAAAAAATTAGTACCCCTGGACTGCTCATCTCATAATTTTACTCTGGAATTTTAGTGGGCAGGTTTATTACGTAATATGTCCACTGGAAAACAGAAATGAGTATTTTTAACTTTATATACTCATTCTTTGGAATTCTAGTAGCCTTGGATAGATTTCTGTTTCATTCCTGGCTTGAAATACTTCTTCACACCATCAGGAAGTACGTTAATTCATCACAGAAATGTATTTAGACTTGGAAAACACTGGAGATTTTAAAAATATGATCATTATGGTCCCAAATGAGGGTTGGGGCTTTAACTCATTTTCTTGATAGGCTGAGACAGTGTATGTGAAGCCCACCATCTGGAAACCTTTGTAAATCGTCATTTCATGAGACTTTGCCTCTTTTGCGTACGCCATCTTTTCTGGGTGAGCCCTTGACTGAAACTGGACTCATGGGGTATATTTAATTGCGGCTTCTTATCCCCAAGGAAGGCTAGTTGGCTTGGGGAGGAAGTAGTTGCTATCACTAATGACACAGAGAAGACCTGAACCCAGAAGGTTAAACCCATTGCTACTCCGGGCTGCAGCTTCCAATAATCTGCACAATAATACTTTCAACTCAGGTTTACTTGGGAGAAACAGAAACAGTTACACCTCTGTGTAAACTGCCAGCGAGTCATATATATATATAAATATATATATATATATATATATATATATATATATATATATATATATATATACTCAATTTTATTGGAGTGTAGATGATTTACAATGCTGTGTTAGTTTCAGGTCTACAGCAAAGTGACTCAGTTATGCATATACGTGTATTCATTCTTTTTCAGATTCTTTTCTCATATAGGTTATCGCAGATTATCGAGTGGAGTTCCCTGTGCTATACAGTAGGTCTTTGCTGATTATCTGTCTCATATATAATAGTGTGTGTATGTTAATCCCAAGCTCCTGATTTATCCCTTCCCCCCCATGTTTCCCCTTTGGTAACCATAAGTTTGTTTTCGATATCTGTAAGTCTGTTTCTCTTTCGTAAATAAGTTCACTAGTATCATTTTTTTAAAAATTAGATTCCACATATGAAGTCTCATATATTTTTGGTCGAATCAAGTGTGCCTTCTCAGAGTCGATTAAGGAGAAAATAGGTAGCAGACCCATCATGATTTTTTTTTTTTTTTTTTAAATTTATGGCTGTGTTGGGTCTTCGTTTCTGTGCGAGGGCTTTCTCCAGTTGCGGTGAGCGGGGGCCACTCTTCATCGCGGTGCGCGGGCCTCTCACTATCGCGGCCTCTCTTGTTGAGGAGCACAGGCTCCAGACGCGCAGGCTCAGTAGTTGTGGCTCACAGGCCTAGTTGCTCCGCGGCATGTGGGATCCTCCCAGACCAGGGCTCGAACCTGTGTCCCCTGCACTGGCAGGCAGATTCTCAACCACTGCGCCACCAGGGAAGCCCCATCATGATTTTAATAACCCTTTTTATTCTGCTTAATTAGGTAATATATTTTTGTTATCGATGTTGAAATTGTATGTCATCAGTGACGTGGTTTCCAAAGCATGTGCTAAGGCACCCCCAGGGCATCCCAGGATATTTGAAAATTTCAAGGGGAACCTAGCAACACCAGATATCTGTCACTATGGAAATCAACTCAAGGTAGTTTATGGTTTCAACATTAGGTGGCACTGCATTCCTTTTGGTGTCAAGCTGGGTTTTTGGCATATGTGACCGGGGGGAAAAAAAACAGTGACCTGGGGAAATCAAGACAGAATAGGAAATGTGAGTGGTGGTGTTGAATCCGAGGCTAGGGTTTGTGCAGATGCAATGCTCAACAGACACACTGACTACTGAAGGCCCATGTTAAGTCACACAGTAAGTGGCTACTTAAGAATGAAATAAAATTATAATATTTTATTTCAATATATATGTTGGATTTCTCTTCCAACAACTCCTAAGCTGTTGGGTCATAATACTTAAGCAGTTCAGACCTTACTACTTAATAAACAAGACTGTTAGATATCTCCTTTGGCCTAGGAATGCTATGAAAATATTAATAAGACACTAAGGGCATTGTGAAACAAGAAAATTTGGGAACCTCTGCCTTAGTGGTTTTACTTTTTGCGAGTAAAAGTTTATAATAACGTTGGAGGATGTATGTGATGTATGCTCAGTTTATCAGCGGTTTTCCTTCAACCACAGGCATCCCTAAGTCTCATAAAGACGGCTAGCTAATGGGGAACCCTCATGGTCGGATGATCGCGGTCATCGCTCTGAAATCTCACCTGTGCAGCTCATAGAAGCCTGCTTTGCCTCACCTACCTTTGTTTGCTTGCTTTGTTGACATTTATTATTGGTTTGTTTTATTACATTTTTGTCAGTGAGGTTGATCTCTTGGGTGGGGAGAATATAACATTTAGTTGATTATAAATAAATGCTCAATAAATGTTTTTTGAACAAATGAAGTGATTTAATGAATGTCTTAGTTCGTATTAAACCATCAGCAGTATGTAGCATTTCTGCAAAAGAGCTACCAGCCCCAAATTTCTAAGGAATGCGGGGTTAACCTTTAAGTGAATTTTCTGGTAATTTATAAATAATCTGTCTTTAAAACTCAATAGTTTTAAAGACACAGGGAACTCTATCCAATCTCCTGGGATAAACCATAATGGAAAAGAATATGAAAAAAGAATGTATATATGTGTATAACTGAGTCCTTTGTACAGCAGAAATTAGTACAACATCGTAAATCAAGAATACTTCAATTAAAAAAATAGAAAAAAAACCCTCAGTAGTATGTTGGAGGTGGGGGAATTGAGTGAGGGGCAGTCAAAAGGTACAACCTTCCAGTTATAAAGTAAATAAGTATTGAGGATGCAGTGTATAACATGATAAATACAATTAACACTGCTCTGTGTTATATATGAAAGTTAAGAGAGTAAATCTTAAGAGTTCTCATTACAAGAACAAAATTTCTATTTCTTTAATTTTTTACCTATATGAGATGATGGACAGTCACTAAACTTACTGTGATAATCACTTCCTAATATGTGTAAATCAAATCATTATACTCCACACCTTAAATTTACACAGTGCTGTATGTCAATTATATCTCAATAATACTGGAAGGAAAAAAAAATGAAATGATGTCTACAAAGTGCCAAAAAAACACCTCAATGGCATGTTATTACGGGCTGAGTTGTGCCCCCCAAAATGCATATGTTGAAGCCCAACCTTGAGTACCACAGAATGTGACTATATTTAGAGACAGGGCATTTGGAGAGGTGACTGAGCTAAGATGAGGCCATTAGGGTGGTGTCCTTATAAGAAAAAGAGATTAGGACACACAGAGAGACCCCAGGGGCACACAGGCTTGCATAGAGAAAAGGCCATGTGAGGAAACAACTAGAAGGTGGTCATCTACAAGTCAGGTGAGAAGTCTTAGGAGAAAATAACCCTGCTGACACCTTGATGTTGGACTTCCAGCTTCCACAAGTAAACAAACAAACAAACAAAAATTTCTGTTGTTTAAGTCACTGAGTCTGTGGTATTTTGTCCCTGCAGCCCAAGGAGATGAGCGCACACACGGGTTTAGCAAAACCCATTCCTTTTGATTAGGGTCCTTGAATGCTGCTGACTGGGAAGAGCTGCTTGGTCATGGCCCTGTGAGAGAACATGAGATGCCTCTTGGTGATTTGGGTGGAACTAATGTACTGCATTGGCCCAGAAGTTCGCTCGGGTTTTTCTGTAACATCGTACAAAAACCCGAACGAACTTTTTGGCCAGCCCAATATATTCTCTGGTTGAAATTGCTCAGAAGTCAGAGTCTGGTGTCAACGGTATAAATCGTCTTTGCTTCCTCCAAGACCCACTCCTCAGGAAAACCCTCAGTAGGAGAGGAAAGAAGGTGGTGAGGAAACCCAGGAGCACCCTCCGGGGAGACACTACTTTTAAGTGCATTTCAGCCTTTTATCCTGTTAAAAGGAAAGCTGCTACCAGCCGTCCCCTCCCCTAATTAGTATCATTAATGAAACATCTAGTTTAGTTTGTAATAGGAGATTTCTTTGTTTTCCAATTTGCAGAAGGTTTCAGTTACTCAGCCAAGCAGTTATTTATCTTTTTTAATCACAGCATGACTTTACAGAATATCTTTTGGTCTGATTAAAAAGGGCAATTCCAGGGTAGACCTTGAGAATCACAGCATTCATTGTTTTTCTCCTGTATTTGGAGTCCGTGACTGCAATCTATCACTTCCGTGTGAATGCGCTTGCTAATGTCATGTTTAAGTTCATACCCAGGATTGGCTGTGCTACCCCTGCGGTGTTATTGCCCTCAGCAAGCTTGTCCCTCTGTTATCATGTGACATTTGATATCTACATTTCGTTCCATTTAACTTCATAAGGTGTCCTCTTCTTCAGTCATAATTGGCAGGCTATATTGTGCTTGGTTTGCTTAATTCTAATTTATCCACTATTGTGTAGGTTATAAATGGGGTCACAAGTAGGTCATAATGCAAGTTGCCAATCGGGTAGCAATGCAAATGTACCCTGAGTACCCATAAAAGATGTGCGTCCCTTCTTGTGCGCTGTTGGTTGAAGAGACATGCTTATCTCACATGAAGTGGTGTATCATTTCATCTTAAACTAAGTTGCACGGGTTGGAGTGTCTGATAGCCTTGGTCATGTTTGTTGACTGAATCTGAACACCTGTTGCCTCTTTTAACTTTTTAAATGTGGATCAAATGTGTCACCTATAAAGCGGTGATAAGTGAAGATAATTGTGTATAGTGTTTAAACGAAGCTAAATTTCATTGATCCAGATTAGAGAGATTATCTGTCTCAATTAAAGTCTAAAGTGTGCTCAAATATCTTTTTTTTTCACTTGTAAGTCCACTGAAACCACCAGAATTAGGCAAATTTTGTATTGCTTAGTGCAGATCCTTAGGTGAGCTGATTCAAGGTGAATAAAATTTGAGTTTTAATTAGTATATAATTATACGTTTCTAAAGTTTTTGCAACGCACCGAGACACAGCACTTAGAAGTGTTCTCCTATTACGCATATGTCATTATATATGGGAGAGAAGGTTCAGGAAGACCCAGAAACCAGCATTTATTAAGCCCATTGGACAATCCAGGACCACTTCGTCCCCTGGGTTTCTGAAAGAGTGGAACCTCTTTGGAATACTTAACTTTCATTCAACTATCTGGACACACAAAGACCAAGGAGACTGTGGCTTCTGTTGGCTACTAGTAAAGATGTAAAGTTCAGTTAATCATCGATTGGTTGACAGAATGTCAGATGTAATCATTCAGACGTCACTGTGCCAGCAGGAGGGCAGGAGACAGTTTGGACCAGACGGAGACTAACTCTAATAAAAGTCCTTTGTAATCACAGGTAAACTCCCAATTGGGCTTGGAGCTCTGTGAAACAAAGAGAGTGGGGAGAAGAATGTCTGCTAGTGTTGTTTTACAGAAATGGCCTGCAGAGTAAGTTAACAACAAAAAGGAAATGACTGGTCCCCTTTTGGCTACAGGAGAAGTGGGCTATGAGTTCTGGAGTTAGCAGCTCCCTCCTTTCCATACAGCTTATTTGTTTGCTCTTCTGTCTCCCGTGGTGGAGAGGAGCTAAACCCTGAAAGCTAAGATTCTTCCACGTGCTTGAAATCAGAGAGAGCCTGGATGAGAGAACAAACGTGTGACGGTGCACTCCTCTGTGGAAAGCAGAGTGACCTATGGATCTCGGTGGAGGGAGGCTTGTGCATTCTTCTTCCACTGAGTTCTGAATATTGGAAACTCTATGTTTTGTCTCCTTTTTGTTATTCTAAACTATTAATCAAGCCAGCTTTCTCCCCATCAGTTTCAATTTTGCAGTCCCTGAGCTGAGAAGTACAAGTCTGGGTTTCTGCAGGGGGAAGCCAGCTTTCCCTTCTAGGGAAGATGTGTTCTCAATGACTTAATTTGTGAGAGGAACTTTCTATCAAGATCTTGAGTATCTTCTAGGCCCATCTCTTCCCACTGGCCTGTAATGAGCTGGTGTCTTCCAGGCCCATCTCTTCCCACTGGCCTGCAATGAGCTGGTGGAACACTCCTGAGAGAAGCAAATGACTCTCAAACTCCTCCCTGAAATTTTATCTAGCTGTGATACGGAACTTGAACCCTAAGTGTAAGATTCTTTAGCCCTTTAGCCCAAATATAGCTGGAAAAATAGCATAATGTATGCTATTCAAAAAGACCTAATAATAACAGCTCTAATATAAAAGAGAATAATGAAAATAATAATCACAACCAACAGTACTATTTCTAGCGGCCATTTCCATAGGAAATCAAATTGCATTTGACTCCCAATTTTCAATTCCAGTCTAACCAACCAAAACGCTAAAAACACCCATTGTTAAGGTGGTTGGTTTTTCAATTTTCTTCATAGCTTTCTGTCTTAGCTCACGCTGCCATAACAAAACACTGCAGGCTGGGTGGTGCAAACAGGAGATACTTATTTCTCGCATCCCTGGAAGCTGGGAAGTCTAAGATCAAGGTGCTGATGATTCTGTTCTGGTGAGGGCCCACTTCCTGGCAGACACCCCTTCTCACATGGCAGAGAGAGAAAGAGAGACAGACAGACAGACACAGAGAGACAGAGAGAGAGAGAGAGAGATTCTCTTCCTTTCCTTATAAGGATGCTAATTTCATCATGGGGACCGGACCTTCATGACCTCATCTAAACCTAATTATCTCCCAAGGGTCCCACCCCTAAAACCATCATATTGGGAGTTAAGGCTTCAGTATATGCATCTGGGAAGGACATGACATTCAGCCCATAATATTTTCTGACTCCACTCCTCATCTGGAGGGATTTTCAATTAGAAGAAGATTCCAACATGTGACCTGAGGACCATTAGATGTTATAGCCAAAGCACAGTGTTTCTGGTCTATACTAAAAGACTGATAAAAAACAGAAATCCTGAGGCCAGGGCATATAGCAAATTTACTTCTTTGGGGTTTGCAGGAAGTGCTGAGGAGATGGCATGGAGATTCTCTGTAGCCATGTTTGAGAGCTCAGCTAAGGAGAATTCTACCTGATCATTTTCTCTCCCAAGCAAGAGCATTGTTTTATTTAAGCCAAATTTGATGCTTATGAGATGCAGTGAGCTTGCTGAATATTCATTTGCAGCTCGGTTCATCAAGTTCTTATAATCCCTTTTATTTTCCTTTGACTTATAATTGGTGTTTTTGCATATTTATGATCTGCTTTGTTTTAAGCTGAGGACCTGTTTTAAATGCGGTACTCTCCTTTCTCCTCCAGCCCTGTGCAGTGGGCTCACAGGGAAACCATGGTATTGAGTGATGGGGTTTCATCTGGTACCAGCAGCCTCACCCCACCCTCAGCTGGCATGTGTGCTGCCTGCTGACCTCTGTGGGCATTGCAGTTGGCAGCCCCTAACCTAAGATTAAGAATGGGAGTATTGAATAATTGTAAAACTCTTTAAAAGAGTCACAGAGGACCTGAATGGTCACCTAATCCTCGTGATAATTTCTCAAATGTTTGAAGACAGTGAGCTCACATCCTTAAATGTCCTTTTCCCGGGGGAAATAACCCTGCTCGGGTCATTTGCCCTTGGTCACATGATCCAGTTAGGAACGGCCTCACTTCCTGTGACTTTGCTCTGAATGTACGTCGATGTACCAGCATCATAGTTAAATGCTCCATGGACGTGTGGTCTCCAAACTGCAGCCACTTAAAAGAACTTTAAACGATGAAGGCGCTTTATAGCATCAAATACAAATGCTTTGTAAAGGAAAATGATGTTAGCTGCTTCAAAGCTTACACATGTGTCTTTAGAAATCCTTCAGAAATACTTTCCCCACACCCAAGTAGAGGGTTGGATTGTGCTGGACCAATCTGCCCTGGCCCATGTGAATCAGGGCCATGTGGGTTGGTACGGGGTAATCCTGAGAGCCTGGTAGAGCCCTGCCCTCCAGTCTCTTAATTTTGTAGACCTTTGTTTCTTTGCCTATAAAATGAAATAACAAAAATGTCCATCTTCCTGGCTGTTTTACTTTCTGCACTCTTGCAAGGATGAAACAAGGTGTGTTTGGAAAGGCAAGGGGATGGCTGTGAAAGAAGCAGAATCAGAGTTTGCTGGTGGGTACCGGCCTTCCCACCAGCACAGGACTGATTATTTTTGCATCTCCTGAGAATCACTGACAAGTGTTGACCAATCTTCCCACCCTCACATCAAGTGAAGATGGGGAAGTGGAAAGTGGTGGAGACAACCAGACCTCTGCGACAACTGGGCAGAGTCCGGTTTGCACAGATTCTGGATCGTGGGTCAAGCTTGATCTCAAGGCCTGATTTGAAACTTCATGGTGAACCTTGGCTGCTGTTATTACCTTAAACAATTTATTTTCTTCCAAGACATCTCTTGGGAAGCTAAGTTTCTTCTCCTATTTTCTGACAGATGTGAGAGTAGCTAAACGAAGCAACGAGATAAAAGAAAACATCAAGACAGTATGATGTTATAAAATAAATCCAACATTGTGAAAATAGGATTTTTTTATTGTGTGTTTTGTTAAACAGTCTTCTAGGAAATAAAATGCTGTGATATTATTTTTGAAAAGAAAACCTTAACCGCATCACTTCCTTGTGCCCTAGGTTTCAAAGAGTCATTATATGAATGCGCCCTTTTGACGGAAAAATGCTTTAGGACATCAATCACATATGTAAATGTGTGTAGTTATTAAAATACCAGGACTAATTCTATTAACCTTAGAATATGGTATTTTAGGATGAAAGCAGGGATCAGAAAAATGCTTGTAATTTGATTACATTTTCCACCAGAAGAGAAAGGCCAGAACTACTTGGCATTAAAACTCTTAGCTGTTTACTTCTTAAGCATTTCCTTTGCATATCCAAATAAAAATCCATAAATGCATTCTTTCTAATTATCTATAGCCAGGGAGGGTTCGAATTACATGTTGTTTGAAGCAATGCAGCATCCATTGACCGAATGGCTGAATGGATGAATGAGTAAGCGAAAGAAGGCTTTTCCTTCAGTCCCATGACATTGCAAAGTTGCCAGGGCACTGGGTCAGGCAGACAGTGTTGTAATAGAGATGCCCCTTTCGTACTCCCTGCTGAGGGAGGCCAGGGGACAGGGGATGGCTTCATTCAGTTCCCTTGCTTACATTTGGTTGTTATTTTGGAGGAACTGTGTTCCTAAAATGTTTGCGTCTTTGTTTGAAGGCATTTTTAAGGAGAAAAAGAAGAAGCTCTCATAGATAATCACAGTTATTTTTATTATTATTTCAGCTGCACCTAATAAGGAAAGAGTTGGGGCTTTCTAATTCCGGGCAGTCTGGTTTTGTGTTGGCGCTTCTGGTTCCTGCATTCTTTGGGTCACTGTTCTTCAAAGCAAACCCAGCAAAGTCAAGGTCTGAAGAATCTTTAACGAAGCAGATGGTCATTTTGCAGAAGCAAAGTATGACAGGACTAAGTTAACAGTGCACCCCTGGGCCCGACTCTGAAATGACCTGTGCTCAGGCAGGAAGCCAGGAAGTTCGCGAGCTTTCCCACATCCTCGAAGGACTGACGTCCACGGGGGTGATGTGGGAAAGGACGGCAGTGGGAAGGAACAGAGCCTGTGCAGCTAGAAATGCTTGGGAGCAACACCAAAGACTAGCACACTGCTCCCCTGCTCTGTGCCGAGGCACACACACAGCACATGCACGTGTCACGTGTGCACATGACGTACACACATCACACACACTACCCAAAACCACACGTTTATCCCATATATAAGTTACATACGACATGCGCACATCCATTACACATAGCATTCACATGACACATGCCAGGTGCACAGGCGTACCCCATACATACATCATGCATGAGTCACTCAGAGACACATGTGTCACATGGATATATCACATATACAAATCACACACCCCATACACATCACAGAAATCTTACATGCATATTATGTACACACATATCATGCATGTATCATACGCAAATCACACACAGATGCATGTCTCACACACACACACACACACACACACACACACACACACACTCAGCAATACACAGAGCTAATATTTTAATCATCGGGAGTACTACACCCGTGCAGAGGGAGGACGGCATGATTCTCTGCGAAGTCCTGTCATGGGAACCTTGAAGGCTTAGGAATAAAAATTCCCCCAAGAACGCTTGAGTCCTGGCGTGCATGCCCCCCACGTCAGTTGACTGATGTGTTAAGCTGACCTGTGTCAGTGGGAGACCCTTAGCAAGGAGCACGGAGCTTTTGGACACAGATGCTCTGCCTTTGTTGTTGAAGGGTTGAGTGCCCGTTTGGTGAGAGGAGAGGTCATGTGGAGGCGGGTGAGGGCGGAGGGACATTTTCTGCAGGTGTGACCGTACGTGCCCTGCCAGACCTGCTCAGATCTAGCCCTGAACACATGATCGTCAGTTTTATTTATTATTACCACTTGCTCTGTGTTAATAGCGGGCCTTGAAAAGACCATGGTCATACACTGGTGGTGAGAATATCAATGGAACATTTACACGGAGCAATTTTGCCGTATGTATCAAGAACTTTAAAATATTCAAGGCTTTCAACTCAGTGTATTTTACTAATTGAGCCTGAGAGATGATTAAATATGAGGCCAAAGCTTTAGACACAAGGTTGACCACTGTAGCGTAAAGCAAATGCAAAGAATATTAATAAAGAATATTAATTAAGTAATAAAGTATTCTTTATTAATAAATAAAGAATATTAATAAAGATAGTATAGACATAACTAAGTCATGATATAGTCATAGAACTGAATATTATCTAAACATTCAAAATCCTGTTTCTACAGAATTTTTATGATCTGAAAAAAATCAGATTAAATGTTAAATTAAAAAAGCAAAGCAAAACACTGCATTCAGAATGAACTTGGTTCCTTTGGAACAAGGTAACGGTCTTGACAAAAGAAAATATGGCACCGAATTCTTCGTGGGCTGGGCAATTATAGGTTCTTTGTAGTTTTTCTTTATATATTTTTTTCTTCCCTCCCACCACAAATTTTTGTGAGCATGAATGGTTTTTATCATGAATAGAGCAACAAGTTATATGGTTTGAAAGGTTCCTATATTCCTATATAAACAGTAAGTAACGGGGAATATAACTTCTCCAGGCTCAGTGAATACAGGTTCGATGTGAGGGCAGCCTGTATCATCTAGTATCACAGTAATGCTGTATGACAACCATGAAATCTCAGTGGCCACGATAGTGGACTACGGGTTGGCTGAGTGTCTCTGTTCCATGAGTTTCTCACCTTCCCGGGACCAGTGGGCTAGTCTTTTCCTGATGAGACACAAGAGTGTCACCCAAAACACACCAGGCCTTCTAAACCTGGGCTGGATCTGGCACTCGATTACTCACACCCACATTGCATTAGCTGTAGCGAATCACATGGCTGAGCCCAGAGACAAGGGAGGGACAGCAAAGTGACCTGTCAGAGGGCACGGATCCAAGAAGGGGATGGAATCCTTTTCTGTTAAGTAAATAAAAATGTTAGTTCGGGAACAGAAATAAAATTAACCTCAGGCAGAGGCATCTCTTTGAAGACTGCTGCTCACGTGCATTGTGTTGTTTGTTCTGTTCTCGAATGATAAACGGTCGCCCTATTGAGTGGCTCTTTGTGTCCTCAGATCCTGGCCAACGTGATCATCTTCATCTGCGGGAACCTGGCCGGGGCGTACCATAAGCACCTCATGGAACTCGCTCTGCAGCAAACGTATCAGGACACTTGCAACTGCATCAAGTCCCGGATCAAGCTGGAATTTGAAAAGCGTCAGCAGGTAAAATGCATGTTCAATCTTATGTCCACGTTATTTGAGACGCTGTTGAAATGATGTTGTCACTGCTAATGTCGAGTGTGCAGTTCGTCCACTCGCGGGCATCAGAAGGAAACCAGAGCAGCTATCTGATTGCCCTGCCCGCCCAGCCTCAGGCGGTGTGCTGGGTAAATTGAATCGTGAACCAACAAGCAGAGATGGCATCTTCAGACTCAGACCCAGCAACCCCAGGATCACCCACGTGCTGACAGTCACATCAACCACCATTCAAATAATAATGATAATGATTATTATTACAGTGACACTTTATTAAGACACTCATTTTGGGTTAAAGCGTATTTCTCTGTGGCAACAGTGTGCCCCACCTGAAGTCTGCCTGTGTCATCAGTAGCACTTCGTATAGGGCCTGTTTTCCGCCTGTGGTGGGATGGGACGAAATGATGAAGAGGGATGGGGTGATTGAGCTCATCCTTGAGGGAGGTGATTGGAGTTGGGAAGGAAGGTCTGGTAGGGAACTAGTTGTTATAGTGTCGAGGGCTGTCCTACGGTGATGCATGGAAACATGCATCAGGGAAATACATAGGCTCTGATGAAGCACTGCAAAAATAGGAAGTGGACATAGTAGGAGATGTGGGAAGCAAAGCCATCTAGGATCCATGTGGTCTCATCCGGGATGGTGGCGAGCCAGTGAAGCAGATATGCTTTGGAGGGGAAAGCAGGAAGGGGTCCTGAACTTGACATGCTTAACTTCAGGTCATGGTGGAATATCCGTATGAATAGTTTTTTTTTTTTTACCTGGGTTTGTGTATTTCCGCTGGAACCCAGTTTCCATCTATAAAGGTGATGGTTGGCATGACTCTCTGTGAACCCCTCTCTGAGCACATTCATCAGTATTTGGCACATAGAAGATGTGTTATTACTATTTGTTAAGTTGTATTGAGTTAGTCCATTTTATATAATTTCATCAAAATATATTATGGTGGTGAGAGCAAAAAAAATCCTTTAAATATTGACACTAGACTTTTATTTGTGTATGGACCGATGAATAGTAATTGGATTCCTTTTTGAAAACAGGGAGGTCTGTTTCTTCATTCAGCAAATATTGACTGAGCATCTAGTTTGTGGCAGGCATGATTCTAGGTACTGGGGTGTGGCTGTAAATATTGCTTTCTCACTGGTATTAGCAAATCTCCCAGTTTGTTTTTAAAAAAGCATTTTGTGTTACAACATGGGTAGCAAAAGTACTCAGTTATTAATGTTTAATTCTTTGGTCCCTATGTATATCAAACTCTGTATTCCACATTAAGAGAAATAGACAGTTGTTGACATGGGTCTGTTAACTGGTATATCTTCATATACTGTACATTTATCCACGTTCAGTAATAGTTCAAATTTGGGTTCTAGAAAATTCCATAGATTAAACACACAGCACTTAGTGTTCACAATTGTTCCCTCTACAGAGTTCAAATGTTTTGGGAGAGATGGTATCCTTTTTCAAACAGCAGTGACTGGATCAGGTTGGTCGTGTCAGTCATATTTAACTTTCTTTTCCATCACTTGCACCAAGGTTAGGAAGAACTGAAATTCCAAGTCGAGGGTTTATATAACCTAATGTTTATAGTACGGACTTGACAGAGCAGTAAGTCAGACTGCTGACCTGGTCTGCACTGCTTCCTTCCCTGAAGAGACCTTGAGCAGCCAGGACCAGGTGTCATCCAAGTGGTCAAGAAGGGCCATGCTTTGACCTTACGTGTCTCCAGAACCAGACCAGTGAGGCATACCTCGTGCTACAGACTTTATGGGACCATCGTGGGAGGTATTATAAGGGCGTCTACTTACAAGTTTTACGAAAAGGAGCCGATGATCCTTTTTCAAATAAGGAAAGAGAAAAGGGACACTTTGAAGACAAAAAAACTTATACTAAAGATGTTTAATAAAATATAATTGGACACCACACGTGTATTTTGCTGCCAAACTTGAGAGTCAGCTCTCAGGGTCTTGGGCCCGGAATGTAGTAGTTTTCTTGTTAGGATTTTGGAAAATATGTTTCTAGAATAGAATAAATGTTTATAGTTTTTTTTTTTTCAGACCAGTGTGTAATTAAATGGGAATGAAAAATTTCCATAGTTAATAAAATCAGTAAGGTGTGATCGTACAGATTTAAGGAAACAAATAAAAATTGGCCAGTGGCAAGCTAGGTATCCTTCATACAGAGGAGCAGTCTCAGAGACCATAAGGCCTGGTGTGGCCACAGACCAAATTAAGGTCCAAGGATGCCACCTGCCCCTTCCTCTCCACCCGTTACCACAAACCAGTTTTTAAAAAAAAATATTGAAGTATAGTTGATTTACAATGTTGTGTTAGTTTCTGATGTACAGAAAAGTGGTTCAGATATTTATAGCTATATTTACATATACCTATATAGATACCTATATATGTTATATGTTATATATGTTATATATATTCTATGCATGTTCTCTATATATCCATATCTCTATATATCTATATATATAGGTGTTTCAGGTGTACAGCAAAGTGATTCAGATATATATATATATACTTTTTCAGATTCTTTTCCATTGTAGGTTATTACAAGATACTGAATATACCACAAACCATTTTTGCTTTATCCACAGTCACTAGGACAAACAATAGTGTCCTTCAAAGGGCTTCATTCAGGGTAGGGGTGTGTGCTGAGCAGCTACAAGATGATTTGTTTCAGCCGCCGTTTGGATAAAATCTATACCATGCATTTTAATGTTATATCTGCAGTTGCCGCAGAGTGAGTTGACACTCCCAGAGACTGAGGGCTGCCGTCTTGCATAGTTACTGGGCCTCTTTCACAGCTTCAGCCCCCTGCCGTCCTTAATCCTTGGGGAGGAACGCAAATGTCCTGTGAGCCCAAGAAGCTCTCCCTTCTGCAACCGCCCTGGAGTCTACAAATAGTTGATATTACTGGGAAGTGGCTAGGGATTCTGAAATCTTTTCAAAATTGCTCAACTCTGTACTTTCTTTTCTTCAAATTTTGTGCTATTTTTCCTAGATGCAAATGAGATGAATTTCTTAAGATTAAAAATCATGTTTGAATAAAGTAGTATTTGTGCTATAAGATTTGGAGAGAGAAGGGAATGAAAAATGTTAGCAGAGATTTTCTCAGAGTTGTATTCTTGCCCTAAAAGTGCCTCATGGATAAACACTAAAAATCGTATTTTTTTTTTTACTAACTGGGAAAACTAATGCATCGCGTTAGCCTTGAGGCCACCTTTGGGGCCTGAAAGTGGTGAGTTTTGACTTTTGTCTTAAGTTTCACATCGCGCAGTAAAAGCCATTTCTTGCGCACCATGTCAGTGCCATAGAGGCTCTTTATCAAGCAGGTGTTTCTCCCTGGAGTGTGTAATAGACTCTCAAGAATTGATGAGAGCTGGATTCAGAGCAAAACAGGAACCCTCTCTCTTAACTGCCTGGGCGGTTGAAATAAATGTTGCCTCTGTAGGACTGCAAACTGGATTTGCTTTTTTTATAGAAAGAAAATAAGCACTCTTCAATTTATATGTTGTCTTTGTTTGAAAGTAATGTAATTCAAAGAATCTTTATATGGTCTGCCTTCCTCTGGAGCCATCCTGTGGATTGAATATGACACAATATGTGTTTCAGTGGAGAATACTAGTCAAGTGAGGTGTGGACCCCATGTTATTCCTGGATCTGTAGCCCACCATGGGGGCCGTTAGTGAACCAGTTGGCTTCTGGTCTCTCGGGCAAAAGTGTGTTTCTTCTCTTCAGATTTCAGTGGAGCAAGTAAGTGGTCCTTTTGTGTCCATGGTTGGGTAGATAATAAATGTACCCATCTTTATCCTAATATGATAGCAGGTAATATTAGGGCACTACCGAATGTATTGCATAAATAATTTATGATGTGAGGTAAAGTGTAGATGGAGTTGCTGCAGATTTGGGATGCTAAAATTTGGTCCCCTTTCATGAAGGAAAAGGAGAAAGAAGGAACTGACATTTCTTTGAGTCCTCATAACGTGCCAGGTTGTCTATTCAGTTCTTTTACACATACTGTTGTATCAGTTTCCTGTTGCTGTTGTAGCAGATGACCACAAATGCAGTGGCTTAAAACAGAACAAATTCAGTATTGTACAGTTCTGGAGACCAGAAGTCCAAAATCAGTCTCGTGAGTTTGGCCAGGGTATTGGCAGGGTGGGCTTCTTCTGGAGGCTTTGAGGGGAGAATCTGTTTAGTTCCCTTTTCAAGCTTCTAGAGCCTGCCTGTATTCCTTGGGTCCTAGCCCCTTCTTCCATCCTCAAATTCAGCAGCATAGAATTTTCCAATCTCTCTGTCTCTCCAACCCTCCTGTCTAATCTGATTCTGCCCTTGCATCTTCTTCCTTCTCTCTCACTAACCCTCCTGCCTCCCATAAGGATAATCCAGGAAAATCTCCCCATCTCGAGGTCCTTAATTTAATTACATCTGCAGAGTTCTGGGTGTGCCATGTAAGGTAACATACAGGTTCCAGAGATTAGGACAGGGTCATCTTTGCAGGTTCATTATTCAGCCTACTACCCTGTCTTCTTAACTTGCTTATCGACTCTATGACTTAAGTCCTTTTTCCCACTTAAAACAAACAAAGTAATTGTCAAGTTACTTGTCCAAGATCACTCAGCTAGTAAGTGTTGTTATTTCTGCCTCTCATATTGGTTCTGCCTAGGTTGTTTGGAGTGATCTCTGAGGATAGAGATTTTTCCCAGCCATAAAGGACTTTTTTTAGTTAACTGTGTTATTACTATTACTAGATACATAAGAAAGCATAAGACAATAGCAAACATTTACCTGGCTTATCCTTAGGTAATGCGTTGCCCTGATAAGAACATATTGTCCATGAGAATGTTAGGAAGTTACGTGAAAGATCATTTCCTCAAGAAGCCGCAGTGTTGAATCTGTCTGTGGCTTGATTTCCATTCTGTAGTGGACCCTGGAGGCCACCTGAGCTGAATCTTGGTTATGTACGTCATCTTTCAGTGTGACCTCGGTCAAATTTCCTAACTTCTTTTCCTCTGATGGAAGTTCTTCTACTTGATCTCTTGCCACATTTAAGAAACAGTCTTTCCAGCATCCAGAATGGTATCCTGTTAAGAAAGTAATCAATAGCTGGTATTGCACTGAACTCTCATGACTTAACGCACTAACTTAAGCAACAGAAATCAGCTGCCACCCTGGCCAAGCCATTGACCGTGCTGAGGCAGGGCGAGGGGGGCGGGTAGTGACTGATGCCGGCTATGCCATCTCCTGAGTGCCCTCCATAATAAGTTCCCTTCTTCCTTGAAGCAAACAGATTGAACAGAAAAATGTTCTGCTTTGTCTGCTAGAACAGATGGGGAGTCTTGCCAACACTCTTACCAGTCCCATCTCACCACGTTCGGAAGTCTACTTTTCACGAGCAGAATGGGCATTGCTGCTCACACGGCATGACTCTGCATTTCCCCCAGTTGTCTGTCTGCATCTGAGTTGGTACATGGAGTCCAGAGTGAAGCATCTCACAGCAATGCGTGTTTTTTTTTTTTTTTAACATCTTTATTGGAGTATAATTGCTTTACAATGGTGTGTGAGTTTCTGCTTTATAACAAAGTGAATCAGTTATACATATACATATGTCCCCATATCTCTTCCCTCTTGCATCTCCCTCCCTCCCACCCTCCCTATCCCACCCCTCTAGGTGGTCACAAAGCACCGAGCTGATCTCCCTATGCTATGCGACTGCTTCCCTCTAGCTATCTATTTTAAGTTTGGTAGTGTATATATGTCCATGCCACTGTCTCACTTTGTCCCAGCTTACCCTTCCCCCTCCCCGTATCCTCAAGTCCATTCTCTACTAGATCTACATCTTTATTCCTGTCTTGCCCCTAGGTTCTTCTGACCAACTTTTTTTTTTACTTTTTAGATTCCATATATATCTGTTAGCATACGGTATTTGTTTTTCTCATTCTGACTTACTTCACTCTGTATGACAGTATCTAGGTCCATCCACCTCACTACAAATAACACAGTTTCATTCCTTTTTATGGCTGAGTAATATTCCATTGTATATATGTGCCACATCTTCTTTATCCATTCATCTGTTGATGGACACTTAGGTTGCTTCCATATCCTGGCTATTGTAAACAGAGCTGCAATGAACATTTTGGTACATGACTGTTTTTGAATTATGGTTTTCTCAGGGTATATGGCCAGTAGTGGGATTGCTGGGTCGTATGGTAGTTCTATTTTTAGTTTTTTAAGGAACCTCCATACTGTTCTCCATAGTGACTGTATCAATTTACATTCCCACCAACAGTGCAAGAGGGTTCCCTTTTCTCCACACCCTCTCCAGCATTTATTGTTCATAGATATTTTGATGATGGCCATTCTGACCGGTGTGAGGTGATATCTCATTGTAGTTTTGATTTGCATTTCTCTAATGATCAACACCCATTTATGATAAAAACCCTCCAGAAAGTAGGCATACAGGGAACTTTCCTCAACATAATAAAGGCCATATATGACAAACCAACAGCCAACATCGTCCTCAATGGTGAAAAACTGAAACCATTTCCACTAAGATCAGGAACAAGACAAGGTTGCCCACTCTCACCACTATTATTCAACATAGTTTTGGAAGTTTTAGCCATAGCCATCAGAGAAGAAAAAGAAATAAAAGGAATCCAAATTGGAAAAGAAGAAGTAAAGCTGTCACTGTTTGCAGATGACATGATACTATACATAGAGAATCCTAAAGATGCTACTGGAAAACCACTAGAGCTAATCAATGAATTTGGTAAAGTAGCAGGGTACAAAATTAATGCACAGAAATCTCTTGCATTCCTATACACTAATGATGAAAAATCTGAAAGTGAAATTAAGAAAACACTCCCATTTACCATTGCAACAAAAAGAATAAGATATCTAGGAATAAACCTACCTAAGGAGACAAAAGACCTGTATGTGGAAAATTATAAGACACTGAAGAAAGAAATTAAAGATGATACAAATAGATGGAGAGATATACCATGTTCTTGGATTGGAAGAATCAACATTGTGAAAATGACTCTACTACCCAAAGCAATCTACAGATTCAATGCCATCCCTATCAAACTACCACTGGCATTTTTCACAGAACTAGAACAAAAAATTTCACAATTTGTATGGAAACACAAAAGACCCCGAATAGCCAAAGCAATCTTGAGAAAGAAAAACGGAGCTGGAGGAATCAGGCCCCCTGACTTCAAACTATATTACAAAGCTACAGTAATCAAGACAGTATGGTACTGGCCCAAAAACAGAAATATAGATCAATGGAACAGGATAGAAAACCCAGAGATAAACCCATGCACATATGGTCACCTTATCTTTGATAAAGGAGGCAAGAATATACCATGGAGAAAAGACAGCCTCTGTAATAAGTGGTGCTGGGAAAACTGGACAGCTACATTTAAAAGAATGAAATTAGAACACTCCCTAACACCATACACAAAAATAAACTCAAAATGGATTAAAGACCTAAATGTAAGGCCAGAGACCATCAAACTCTTAGAGGAAAACACAGGCAGAACACTCTATGACATAAATCACAGCAAGATCCTTTTTGACCCACCTACTAGAGAAATGGAAATAAAAACAAAAATAAGTAAATGGGACCTAATGAAGCTTCAAAGCTTTTGCACAGCAAAGGAAACCATAAACAAGGCGAAAAGACAACCCTCAGAATGGGAGAAAATATTTGCAAATGAAGCAACTGACAAAGGATTAATCTCCAAAACATACAAGCAGCTCATGCAGCTCAACATCAAAAAAACAAACAGCCCAATCCAAAAGTGGGCAGAAGACCTAAACAGACATTTCTCTAAAGAAGATATACAGATTGCCAACAGACACATGAAAGAATGCTCAACATCATTAATCATTAGAGAAATGCAAATCAAGTAATGCCTCTTGATAAAAACCTAATTGGGCATCGAGAGCCCAAGAAGAGTTAAAGCGAGTGAGACTTTCTCACTGCAGTTCCTGAAGAATGAAAGCAGCAAGTTTCGGTATAAATGTTATTCCATGATCTTTGGGTAGGATCGTGCACCCAGCGGAGACAACACAAGATGAGAAACACAAAACATCACACGGTACATACAGTTTGGTTCAGATAGGCTGACCCCAACTTGCATCCTCAAAGATTATGAGTTAAACTTTTCTCCCACCCCATCCACTTTTTTTCTGTTTTATTTAATAATCACTTGTGTCGTTTTTTTTCTTCGTTATCTCTTCCTTGATGGAGTCATAACTTGTATCATTCTTGGTGGCCACTTGTTTCCATTTTATTAAGTGATGAATCACAAATTTTTCTCTTGGTATCACTCCCTCGATGGAAAGGACATGGTTTATGTAAGTCACCACTTTTTCTCAGCACTCACTAGTGAAAGATTGAATGATGTAGAAGATAACACTTATGTTTTGCTTGGAAGTTGAAAAAATGAAGAGTTGAGATTTCATAAGAGTTCTCTTCCCAGTGTTTGCCATTCGAATGCATCAGAATGAAGTTCAAGAATTGCTTTAGTTTGCATGGCACTGTATCCTATTGATTGCTTAAATTCTCTCAAAAATCAGATATTATGTTTCATTGAGAAATGCCAGGGCAAGATATTTTGGGATGTTACAGTTTATGCCATGATGCTTATAGGAGCTTATAAATGGGAAATGAAAATCAATTCCAGAAAAAAAATATAAGTAACCCTCAAATCATCAAGCCTGCAATATTTTCTGATGAGTTCTTTAGTTAGAATGGATGAGAACGCTACATATTTTCAAAGACTACAATGAAGGCCATGCTGTGAATGTGTACTCTGGCTCCTTTAAGGAGGAATCAACAGTTGTAGATCGAAGATCAAGGGGAAAGAGGAGGAAGACCATTGGAAACAATGTCAAATCTTGTTGCCTAATGAAGAACATCACTTCAGGAGATTAGTAATGGGAGCTCAAAGTAGCATCAGTGTTCATTCTTTAAAAAGTTAGACATCCTGGGCTTCCCTGGTGACGCAGTGGTTGGGAATCTGCCTGCTAATGCAGGGGGCACGGGTTCGAGCCCTGGTCTGGGAGGATCCCACGTGCCGCGGAGCAACTGGGCCCGTGAGCCACGGCTGCTGAGCCTGCGCGTCTGGAGCCTGTGCTCCGCAACAGGAGAGGCCGCGATGGTGAAGAGGCCCGCGCGCCGCGATGATGAGTGGCCCTCGCTTGCCGCAACTGGAGAAGGCCCTCGCACAGAAAGGAACACCCAACACAGCCAAAAATAAATATAAAATAAATAAATAAATAAGACCTGGTGCAAACAAATAAATATTAAAAAAAAAAAAAAAGTTAGACATCCTGTTCTAAAGGAAAAAAATAAAGTACGGTTACAATAATTAATCAAGCAATGTATGCAAATGCCTATTTATATCATGACAGTAGAAAAGCTAAATGGTAAAATAAAACCTCCAGAAGTTTCCTTCCTGTAAGACCCTTGAGCAAAACCCCAATGTAATGTCCATTGTGAGGAAGCCACTCACCTGTCTTATTGGAGAAACACCTGGGGAACATTTATATTGCTCCAGATTATCACAAGCTAATGTTTGTTGATAATACTAGAGAAGCACACACACACACACAAAAAAAACAACAAAAACAAACAAACAAACAAAAAACCAGAAGGTGCACCCTCAGGAAAGCATCTGGTTTTGATATTTTTGGCTTCTGAAAGTTTTCAGTTTTTCTTGGAGACCGCTTATTTTTTATAGGCTGTGACGCAGTAGTTTGATGCTTGCAAGATTGTATAATAGGAAAAGGATAATGTAATGGAAAGACTCAAGTAAGTTCAACATCATTTAAACTTACTTGAGTCTTTCCATTACATTAATTTGTAATGTAATGGAACATCAGTTCAACATCAAATTAACACACAATATTGTGTTAATTTCTGCTGTACAGCAAAGTAAAACAAACCCAATAAAAAAGAGTTCCAGAATCAGTCCTTCTGGCTGCAGTAACTATTCTTCTGGTATTTGTCACACACAGGAGAAAATGTGTGCCCTACTCCAAAATCAAAGTCAAATGTCAGCTCTTCTGTGATTTGCAATCATAGTTTTCTTCCTGAAAACGTAGTCACAGATAGTCCAGTATATCTGTTAATGGGGAAAAAAGGCATTTTGGGCTCACCAGCATGGGGCTGATTTCAAAATGTTAAAGTTATTGAATTTGTGTTTAAGAGTCTATCACCATAAGCATAGTCACAGATAAAAACACCTCTCATCGCATTAGGGCTGTGCTTGCTGAATCAAGGCACCCCCCAATGTTTATAACAAATTGAAAACTATGAGTTAGGAGCTTTAGAATTTTGTTAATGCATATATGTTTTCAGAAGGTGTTATTCTTTGGAGTTTTCCCTTTTTAAGTTGTCTGAGTATCCTCAGAGTTTTAGGAAATTTTGTTCTTGTGCTTCTCAAGAAGAATCCTTTGGTCTATTATTAGCCATTTAATATATGTATGTTATTGGATGTGAAAATTCCTCCCCCAAACCTATGTTTTCCATAAATGTGAAAGTATGTAGGACTATATGATATACTCAGGAATGAAATATGAGGAATATTAGAGGTAATGACATGCATATAAACCTGTGCATAAACTACTAAATTAAAATAGGGTTTTTACATATATTCTTCCATTAAATACAGGATTATGAAGGCTATGGAAGGCCCTCTTATGTATCTAAACTTCTATTTCACAGTTTTTTCTTCGATTATCTGTTATGTGCAAGGGGATTCAATCAGGGAATAGAGTAGTATCTTAGTAGTAGACTAAAGGCCCCTGTTGTCTTTGGGCTTACCTTCGAATGGCAGGAGACAGACCATAACCGTCGGAAGGCAGAATTTTCATGAGAAGATACAAAAAGATAATGTGACAAAGCTTAGTGGGGTAGGTAGAGTGGTGCATTGGAGAGGCCAGTCAGGGGGCCTTCTCTGGCAATGTGACGGTTGAGTTGCAACATGAATCACAGGAATATGCAGCCCTATGATGACGTGATGAGAAATGCTCTCAGCGGAAGGAGTGGGCCTACAAAAGTCTAGACTTAGGACCCTGATTGGCCTGTTTGAAGAGCATAAAGGTCAGTGGGATCATTGGGAACGAGAAGAGAAGAGAGAAGGAGACAGCAATCAGATACCAGACCACACACTGGGCCTCACAAGGTGTGTTAAGGACTTGGGAGTTTATTATACATGGAGTGGGAAGTCACCGAAGGGTTTTAAATAAGGCAGTGATGTGAACTGGCTAACATTCTTTTAATTTTTTTTTGAAATATAGTTGATTTACAATGTTGTGTTAATTTCTGCTGTACAGCAAAGTGATTCAGTTATACATATATATACATTCTTTTTCTATATTCTTTCCCTGATGGTTTATCACAGGATATTGAACATAGTTCCCTGTGCGATACAGTAGGACCTTGTTCATCCATCCTATATATACTAGTTTGCATCTGCTAATCCCAAACTCCCAATCCATCCCTCCCCCACACCCCCTCCCCCTTGGCAACCACAAGTCTGTTTTCTATGTCTGTGAGTCTGTTTCTGTTTTGTAAATAAGTTCATTTGTATCATTTTTTTAGATTCCACATATAAGTGATATCATACGATATTTGTCTTTCTCTGTCTGACTTACTTCACTTAGTTTGATAATCACTAGGTCCATCCATGTTGCTGCAAATGGCATTATTTCATTCTTTTTTATGGCTGAGTAGTATTCCACTGTATACATGTACCACATCTTCTTTATCTATTCATCTGTCCATGGGCATTTAGGTTGTTTCCATGTCTTAGCCATTGTGAATAGTGCTGCTGTGAACATAAGGGTGCGTATATCTTTTTGATGGATTGGAGGAGGGATGAGGGTTAGCAGGGTGACCCATTACAAGCTGTGGCAGTAGTCCAGACCTGAGCTAAGAGCAGCTTGGGTCAGAGTGGACAGATTCAGGACCTATTTTGAAATGAAACCAGTAGGGAGGGATTACTGTTGGATTAAATGTTGGGTGAGAAGAAAAGAAAATAATCAAGAGAGATCCCTAAGTTTGAGTTCCAGCAACTGGATCATGGTTGGTGTGCCACTTCTTAGATATCAAAGTCTTTGGGAATAGTACTTATCGGGGGTGGAGTAGAAATCACGAGTTGAGTTTTGAACAGTTAAGTTTGACTTACCTATTGTATGTCGCAGAGGAGATGCCTAGCTGGCAGTTGTAAATGAAATCGGGAGCTGAAAATGTAAATTTGGAAGACATCAGAGTATAGTTGGTATTCAAAGGACGAAATGAGAACCCCTAGGGAGAGATTAGGGTTAGAAAAGACAAAAATGACCCAGGACCAACCCCCAAAGTGTACCAATATTCACTGAGAAAGATCACCCATTACATGAGAGAAAAGCCAGAGAGTGTGGTTCACTAGAAGCCAAAAAAGGAAGTTTAGGAGGACAGCAGTCAACTTAGTCAAATGCTGAGTCGCAGAGGGCAGAGTGTGAAGTGACCAATGGTCTTGGCAGCATGGCGGTCGCCGGGCAGAGGGGTTAAATTGAACGGGAGGTGAGGAAGGGCATGCTATGAGTTTTGATGGCTCCTTTGACATGTGTAGCAGGAAAGGGGAGCCAAAAATGCGGAGCAGTTTGTTTGGTCAAGATTTTCTTTACACAAGATGGAAACCAATGTTGTCTTACATACTTACTGTGGCATCTCTGGCAGTACATTTTTAGCTATTAATAGTTTCTACTGTATTATATTACATAGTTTTCCCAGTATGTCTTTCTTTTATTCTGAATCATTGAATCATTCTCAGGAAAGGATGGGCAGAGGGATTGATTGATTTTTCTAGAAAGGCGACTCAGTTCCTGGATTACAGTTACTAAATAATCACAGCTGGCTCATATGTAAGCTGACTTATGTTCTGGTAATAGCTACTAGAAAGTTTTGAACCCAAATAGAAACAATGAAAAAGAGTTTTTTGTAAATAGGCAAATAGTAACAACATGGAAACCATGAAAGGGAACAAAAAAGTTGGGAGGCCTATGGGTAAAGTAAAGAGAATGAATTAAGACAAAAACTCAAGCCTCAACTTGGGTTAACTATGTTTTAGAAACCCATTAAAATGAAACCATAAGACTAAATGTTAAAGGAAAAATACTTCATCCTCTTCGCAAAAAAAAAAAATTACGTATCAATGAATGTGCCATTATAACCGTATTCCTGGGAGGATCGCTACCCAGAGCGTAAAAGTTTCAAGGTTGCACAGTTTTACTAAAAGCATAATTCTTGTTATGGAAAAAGCAAGGCTAGGCATTTCCCCTGAAGATAAAAATCCATCAGCAAGCCACGGAATTATTTGAATTGAAAAGCACAAACAAAGATCAGTAGATGGCAGCTTCAGCCAACTCCTTAAGATTCAGCATGAAAAGGCGGCAGCAGATACATTGAGATTTTCTTACTATTGTCCCCGGACCCCTGCACGTCTTGACTAGCCAGATTCCGAGTGACAGGAGTCCAGGGAATAATGTTTGGCCTCAGAATGGAATTTTCTTTGTTGTTGTTGTTTCCAGTCCTGTTTTAGGCTCCTTTCTGGCGCCTTGTGCGCCAGATGACTTCATTTTCTAGAGGAATAGTGTAGAATAAGAACAGGAATATTTTATCGTTGACTCAGACCAATCTGATGGAATCTAAGGCCCGCAGGCCACGCAGGCATCTCAGCCCTGAAAGAAATGGCCATTCCTTGGACAAGCTTTGTCATGTGAAATCTTTATCACTCAGGGACAAGATCCAAAGGTTGGAGGAAGAAAAGTGCATTAAAACAAAACACAAAACCCACTCACATGACGCAAAAGGTGCCACGTGTGAAGGTGTCCTTGCCCAGGCTCCTCCTAATGGCCTTTCCCATCCACAGGTCACTAGGTGTCAAAATGTGGCCGCCATCTTGACAGCTGCCCAAGAGTTTACCACCAGACGAAGTGACTCTGGGGTTCATTTCCAGAGGACTACCTGGGGCCCGCTCCTGCCATCCTGAAACCTGACTGTGAATCCTTTGGTGGCGGGGCTATTATTTCATTATTTTTCTTTGTATTCTTAGATCCTGGTACAGTTGCCTGCATGGAGTAGGCAAGGACACGTACTATGACACTCCAGATGTGTCAAGATACATCCGTGTATCCTGTGCTGTCTCTCTCCCCCCGCCCTTCTCTTTCTACATTCAACCTTTATAATGCAATTATTAATTATATAGCTATGTGGAAGTAATTAGCTTAACTTTGTTATTATCAATGGTCCCAAAACAGGATCTTCTGATACTTTGGACTCCTAATGATTTATAGCAACCCCTGGACTCCTGAGAGTTCATATGCCATTTTAATTCACCATTCATAAATCTCTCCTTCTGTCTCTTCTGAATTCTCTGCAGGTTAAATGTCATCTTTGAACTGTTCTTACATGGCAGCTCTGAACGAACCCAGGTGCTATCAGATACGTCTTTCCATTAGGAGGCTCACTTACATGGTTATTCATGAAAGTAATATTTGGTCATGTTAAATCCTCGAAAAGAATAAAGAAAGACAGCACAACTTTGCAATCCCCTGTTCTCTCAGGCCCATATGCCTCTCCCCAAAAGTTTCTAGTGTAATTTTAGCTAAAATGTTTCTGTGAATGTGTGTTATTTTAGCCTCATTGTCATGGAAGTGATCAATATCCTTACAGTAGGGAGCGTACACACAGAATTGTGTGTGTGTGTGTTATGAATGATGCAATTTTTATGTCAAAGGTAAAACACAAGCATGAAATCACCCAGCCTGTTAAGTTGATCCAAATCTGCTGGAGAACGTGCATTTAAACTAGCCTGTATTGAAATGCTTGGCTCATGGATACAATTGTGAGAATAGTTTACAGGATAATGGATCTTTAAAACAGCGTTAGATTTTGATGTTGATGAATACAGAACTTAATTACTATTTCAGCTCTTTCCTGGTGAATTTTATTATCAAGTTGAGAAAAAATGTTTAGGGGGAATATTTAGGATTGGGTGTTCCAAAGGATGGGTCAGCACAGAGAGACAAATGTCAACGACAGATTCTACTCTTTAAAAGAGGCAGAGAGATGGAGGAGCTCAAAACTTGGGCTCTGAAGGTGTAACACTTTCAAATGAGTGAGGTTTCTGAAAAGCTATGAGCGGGATTTTGAATGCTTACTGAAAAACAGAGGGGAATCCTTCCATTAAAGAACAATGTATTGATACTTCATCAGCTGATATACATGAACATAAAATGCAACAACTTCTATACTGGAGAAAATTGAAAGATCTCTCAGAGTTGCTGATGAATAGTGGGAAAAAAAATTTAAACTTGCTTTTAAATAAAGTTTGCTTTTTATATGCTTTCAGGAAAAATGTTCCTATAGTTTCCCATGTAGATTAGCATTTATAGCAACTGTCTTTTGCCTTTGCTGACATCATGATTTGATTTTATTTCATTGAGAAATGAACAATATGAGATTGAAGGCTAGAGAGGACAAATCAAGAATATTATCATGCTAAAAAAGAGAAATACCGATTTTAAGACATTTTGTGGGTATTTTCTCTAGAGAATGATGAGTTTAATCATTTCATGTCTTACTATCTTTACTGGTGAAATACAGAGTGATGGGCTGAATTGTCTTCTAAATCTAAAGAAATAATGGCTAATACCATCCTCCAGCCGGGAAAGGGTTTGGAAAAGTTAATTTTCTGATGCTTCAGAGAAAGTTCTGTACTTTCTCCCTGTTCAGCCTTTCTTCACCAGACACCCCTTGAGTAGAGAGATGAGAAATTTGAAAATGAAGTGCTCCCACGTATGTCCCCAGTGTCACCTGTGCCCTCCAGGGAGGACCTAGGTCTGATGTTCCCATCACACCCCCTCTCCCTGGGCAGTCCTCCAGCTCCTGGGAAGCAGGGAACCTACACGCCCCTTCACAGGTGCTCAGGTGGCGGGTTCAGCACCTGTCAGGGATGTGGTTAAAGGGTTTGTGCATCGCGAGGGACCTGAACTGCCCATTCCATCTGCCCCAGGATTCTCAGAATCTGTGAACCTCTGTGTACAGTGCTTTGTAATCAACGTGGAGTTGTAAAAAAAAATGCAGATCAAAAACACGGAGATTAACCAACAACCCTTATTAAAGAATAACTATCACAGTGTAAGAGGTGAATCTGTATTTTTCTCCTTCTGCTGAGTTATCCTTCTGTGTTCTGTTATATGATGATGTTTATTTTATCATATATCAACTTTTTAAGTTTTTAGGCCAAATCTGTTTTAATCAGGAGTTTGTTTCTATGCCCATGTCTTAGTAATTTCACGTTGTAGTTGTTGTATTTTGCGGTAGCGGTATTTCCTGTATCTCGCAAGATTACCATTATCCTTCCTTTTTATATATATTTTAATTAGAATTTTCTTTGATTTATTTTTCACCTTTTAGTTTTCTGCATAGACTGGGGGTATCATTTTTTTCAGGTTCTTAAATATATTCCTATAACTTTCCCATTCGGAAATGTTGGATTTCTCTATTTACAAACTATATCATTAACTCAATCAGCAAAGCCTTTAACGTTTTCTCTGCAAAGATCCCACACAGTCTTAATAAGTTCATAGGTTCTTGTGAAGAGGTTATTTTCTTTTCAACATGACTTTTGTCTGTCTATGAACAGTATGCTGTATATTGTAACAGTATATTGTTGGGATGTGTGTTTATCTTGTAACCAGACCCTCAGGAAATTCTCTATTTACTCTAATAGTGCTTTCTTCCTGATATGATAATCACTTGCAAACTGCACTTTATGTTTTTATATGTTTAATTTTTTACATTTTCTGGTATCAAGAGCTTCCGATACTACACTGAATGACATTGTTCTTTCTGTGGGGCAGTTTTCTTGGTGCCTGTGCTTACAGGAAATGTCCATCATTTTGTCTTTCACAATTAAATACACAAACTTTTTAAAAGTATTTTTATTTTTTCTACCTCCTTAAACATTTCTTTTTTAAGCCACGGCATTTTGATTTTGCTTTTGAATCTAAACTTACCTTTGACTTTAGAGAGATAAATATAGACCATTTGCATTTGTCACCATAATGGTTACACCATATCTAGCTTCTCTCATTCTGTCTCCTGATATTGAGTGCTGTTTCCTAATCTTCTTTTATAGTAACGTCACCCTATTTTGTATGTCCTTTCCTTTTTATTACGATTTGTAAGGTGTCTGCTTTATTTCTAACATATTTTGTGAACATTTTAGAATATGCACCAACATTTTAACATTGTAATTACTTTTTATCTAAGTGGTCCCAATAACACATATCTGTGTTCTTCTTTGCTAATAAACGTTCCAGTTTCTCTTATTTTAAAATTAATACATAAACTAAGAAAAAGTTATATTTGCTTAGATATCTCACGAGTGTCTTCATTCTTGTTCCCTTTCACTCACCACTAAACTTCTTGAGAAAGTAGGGACCGCTCTTTGTTTCTCTTTCCTTTTTACCCATTTCCTAAGTTCACTACCCAACTGCTATCAAAACTCACTGTTCAGCTGAAAACACTTGCTAAATTTAAAGGTATTTGCATCCTAAGTTTCCGCATTGTTGACTTTTGTTGCCAATATTTTTTTGGAAAAAAATATTCTTGGAGGGAAAAACAAAAACCTTCTCTCTTGGTTCCCATTACCTGGTGCCACTTGGGATCCCTAACTTTTTTCTCTCTCTCCATATTTTTGGTAGACACTCTTTCTGTTGCTACCCACCAAGCACACACACATGTTCGTAAGGATGCTGCACAGAGATGTCTTTTCTCCATATTTGTCTTGGTCAGTTTTCAGCTCATCACACATTTTCGGTCATTCTGTCTGGATTGATGGCTCTCAATGCACTAATTCTGCCTCCATCTTTTCCTGGGTTCTAGATGCATTTTTCATTAATACCACATACTCAGAATGTCCGAACCCCATTTTAACCCAGACCACACACTTTGTCTGTGCTTTCTCCTTTGAATATCCAAAAAAACCAATTGCTGTGCTGTGTCATTTATATTTGACATCCCCACTGCCACCTCTTTAGGTTTCTCCTGCACCCTGCCCTCATCAGATTCATGTCATATTAATCCTCGAAAGGCACAGTTACTATCAGGGCAAAGCTGAACATGTAAACACACTGACCTGGTTAATAATGCAGTGTCCTTAACAGCTGTTCTTTGAACTGTTTGCTGAGAGGCAGTATTGTGTAATTGTTGTAAGCGTGGTTCTGTTTCCTCATTGTTGATTTGGAATCCTTTGACACCCCTTGATACCTGCATGACTCAGGGAAAGTTGTGTAACTTTTCTGGTCTTTGGTTTCCTCATCTGTAAAATGGGTGAGTTAGTTAGTCCAGTCAGGTTGCTGTAACGAAATACCATGAACTGAGTGCCTTGTAAACAGCAGAAATTTATTGCTCGTCATTCTGGAGGCTGGAAGCCCAAGGTCAGGGAGCCAGCATGATGGGGTTGTGGTGAAGACCCTCTTGAAGAGGTTGCAGACAGCTGACTTCTCCTTGTTTCCTCACATGGAGGAAGGGAGCTTCCTGGAGTCTCTCCTATAAGGACACTCATCCCAACTGTGAGGGCTCTGCTTTCATGACCTGATCACCCCCCAATGAACCATCACACTGGAGGCTAGGATTTCAATATATGAATACCAGGGGGACACAGACATTCAGACCAAAGCAATGGAGTAATGACATTGCCTACCTCAGTAGAACTGTGGGTATCTTATACATTTTTATTATCACTGAGCCAGGGGCATGTTCCCAATACATATGCGTGTGTGCACACACGTGTTCCCTCCCCTCCATGTGTACAAGTACACATATATAATATATATATTTACTATATATATTTATATAAATATATTCATATATGTGATCACTAAGTTTGCATGTTTATTTATACATATTTATAAATATATGTATTTCGAATGTATATATTTAGAGCATATTTATATGCATTCTGAATTCCAAACGGCCTAAAGAAAGTCCACAGAAGGTAGCTGACACTTCATATCAGGACTGAAGGACAACTGAGGCTCATGTGGTAGGGTACTGGCTTCACTGGGGAGTTTTTTTTTTTTTTTTTAATTATTATTATTTATTTATTATTTATTTTTGGCTGTGTTGGGTCTTTTTTTTTTTTTTTTTTTTTTTTATTTATTTTTGGCTGAGTTGGGTCTTTGTTTCTGTGCGAGGGCTTTCTCTAGTCGCGGCAAGCGGGGGCCACTCTTCATCGCGGTGCGCGGGCCTCTCTCTATCGCGGCCTCTCGTTGCGGAGCACAGGCTCCAGACGCGCAGGCTCAGTAGTTGTGGCTCACGGACCCAGTTGCCCCGCGGCATGTGGGATCCTTCCAGACCAGGGCTCGAACCCGTGTCCCCTGCATTGGCAGGCAGACTCTCAACCACTGCGCCACCAGGGAAGCCCCACTGGGGAGTTTTGAAGCGTGATAATAAAAACAGAGCCAGCATATGCATCTTCAAAGTCCTGCGGGAAAAAAGAGCCAGTGCAACCCATAGAAGCCAGGAGATATTTTTTCAGCTGACAGACTATGAAGAAGGAAATGTTGAATACTGGGGAAATTAAAGGATGTCCCCACCTTGTCACCAGTGAGAGAGTGTCCAGTTTGTACAAGAGCTTTGGGAGGGAAAATGACTCATGTATCAACAGGTTACCAGTGAACAAATTCCCAGTCACGTACATTACTTTCTTTCTAGTAATATCTTTATCGTCGTCTTCTTTTAAGCCATCATTTAAAGATATTTCTTTATACTGAAAAAATATATATACGGAAACTATAAGATACTTGAGTTACGAGCCTGATTCTTTGTTTATTCAATGACAGGCAGTTCAGATATCCATGTTGGACTCATTTCTATGCTGCTAACATGTCAGTACTAAGAAGAAGGAGAGAAATTCTAAAAGCTTCTGGAAAGAAGAAAACAAGGATAATTGCTGTGGGACAAGAGTCAGATTTGCTTTTCTCATAATCAACACCAGATGTTAAAAAATAGAAGAGCAAAATCTTAAAAATACTTTAGAAAAGTATTTTGCACTTCAATTTGTTCACCAAGTCAAACTACCATTCATAAACGGGCAGTGTGATTTTCAGGCACATGTAGGCTCAGAAAATGCAACCCCCTACAGGTATAATGACATAGAAATTTGAGGATTTCCTCCAGTGAAACAAATAAAAATGAATTCAAACAAAAGAGGGGATAAGAGAAACTTTGTGAGCCAAGAAACTGGTAAAACTTGAGAATTCATACTAAGTAATAAAACTAAATAATTATAGCTGCCTAGTGTAAAAATAGCACTATTAATTAGAACAGCAAGAAGAACAAAATTCTAACATTTTAAAAATCAGATGATTTCAGCTTGGGAGTTATTGGGTTGAGGCTGTCTTATCTTGTCTAGAAAAACTGATTTCTTCTAGAACGTAACATTTAAAAATAAGAAGTGGTTTACCCCATTGCTTTCAGTCATAGTGAATATTTTTAATTTCAAACAGCATTAAAGGGGAGAATTAGATTTTTATATTCATCAAAGCAGGTCCTGTGTTAAATTTGAAAAACTCTTTAAGTGGTAATTCAAATTTCATTGCAAAGGAAAAAGGCATTGCTTATGTAAGGAAAAGCCATCCTGAATTATGCAGTTTCATACACTGAGGCTTTAATATCTTTCTTTCATCCATGTGCAGTAAGATCTCGGTTTAAGGACCAGGTAAAAAGAGCTTATTACATTTAAGCTGTGAAAGTCAGAATCCCCTGAAGCATGTTATTCATTTCAGCGTTATTGGTACCTGCATTTACATAACATCTTTCATCTGAGGGAACCGAATTCTTTATAAATATCATAAATACCGCATTACATAGAATCGTCTCATGCTGTGGTGTTTTTGCCATACATACATATGGCAGGGAATTACTGAGGTTTTAGCAAAAGGTTGTGCAGATGGGCAATTTCACCCAAATTCCTGAAGGCAAGACTCAGGAATAGGCTTCATTTGGGAATAACTTGCTCTTGGGAGCATTTTTCTTTACTTCCACGTGTCCCAGCGTCATTCGCCTGATGCGTTCAGCCTGAAGCTTGCCTCCTGTAAAAAGCTACTGTAAGAAAGTTCGGCGCTCTCAGGAAAGGCTGAGGACCTCCATTCTAACCAGAATCCCCTCACTGAGCAGACCCTTCTGTCCTTCCTTGGAGTGTATGTGTGCCTTTCAACTGCTAACGTGAAGCCCTGCCTGTTGGTGTGACTGACCCTGGGCACGTGTTTTTTGTTTGACTTGGTTGTTGCTTTTTAACCTCCCTGCGCCTGGATCTCCTGGTCTGTATAATGTGAATAGTGGTAGGAATCTGCCCCACCCCACGGGGCTGCTCTAGGGATGAAGCACGTAAGTCAGGGATCTGGAGCATTACTGAATGACAGCCATCATGCCGTGGACCTGGGCCCTTAGTCGCTAGGCGGAGGTTGTGTGTGGATCTTAAACCTCGCAGGCTTCTGGTCTCCGTGAGTTGTGAATTGATGGTTTTGCACAGGGATTCACCTACTGCATGAACACTGAGAAGTACCCCTGAATATTATGCGGAAAAGTAGCCTCAATCTGAACTTTTGGAAATCTGCAATGCTTTTGACACTTCTTAAAAATTAACAAAGTAACAACTATAAGAAGATACAGAGGGACCAAGAATGAAGGCTGTAAACCAGCTGGTGTGTTGCTGGACCTTTGACCTCTTAATTGTGCCTTCTATTCTCTCTCCACCAGCATTTGGCAACATTTTAGAGGTACATAAAGTTCTACAAAGAATCATCACTTCTAATTGCTGCAGATCAAAGTGTCCTTGACTTTTTTTTTCACATCTTTATTGGAGTATAATTGCTTTGCAATGTTGTGTTAGTTTCTGCTGTATAACAAAGTGAATCAGCTATATGTATACATATATCCCCATATCCCCTCCCTTTTGTGTCTCCCTCCCACCCTCCCTATCCCACCCCTCTAGGTGGTCACAAAGCACCGAGCTGATCTCCCTGTGCTATGTGGCTGCTTCCCACTAGCTATCTATTTTACATCTAGAATGGACTTGAGGACACAGGGGCGGGAAGCGGAAGCTGGGATGAAGTGAGAGAGTAGCTCTGTCCTTGACTTTTGATGTTTCCTGATGTTCTCTTTTTCTCTCTGCGTTGAAATATTTCAAACTTAAAGTGCAAAGCAAAGGGACAAATAATCAGACCCTCTGCCTTACTCTCGCTTCCCCTTGGAGGGGCCCAGGGGAAAGGCACACTTCTGAGTGATTTCAGTGCTCACTGGGCTTCATTTTCCTCGTGTGTAAAATGAGGGTTCTGAACCTCAATAGACCTCCTACCTGCCTAATAGCCCATGATTTTACATTTTACCCACCTTATTTTCAATATCTCAGAAACCTTCAAAGAAAATTCTATGACTGGTTTCCTTTCTTTCATTTTCGCTGCATCTCAAATTCTGGCTGTGATGTTGAGTTGTTGCCACTAAGCTTTTAACTCCTTCCTATCTGTGGACATTCGTTTCTATCCCGTGGGCATGGGGTTCATTTCTCATGGCACATTATTCCTATTTTATTAGCTAATTACTTTTGAGAATTTTAGAAATTCATGTATGCTCATTACAGGAAGCTCTTCAGAGCAAAGCATCCACTTAAAGTAGTTTCTTAAGTTCACAGTTATCTTTGCATTTACAAGGATGAGTACTACTATGACATAATGGAAAAAATACTATTTAGACTAGAAGTATATTCTACCACAAATATCATCAATTGGTGACCCAAGAATGTCAGTATTCTTCATTCTAGTCATTTCAGATAATGGACACCCTCACCAAAGCACATTTCCTGGCAATAGAAAAAGGCAGAGTTTCTTAATAATTTAAGAAAATCTTTGTCAAGTAAAATGCCTAGGGACAGAAAGATGGGCTTATTGTGAGAACTGAAATATATAAAATAAACTAATCTTGAGTCATAAAACTTAGACATTTTAAAATATAGATAAAATGAATTAGAATCGTTTTATGTTATTTACTAGAATTTTGATGAGCAAGAAGGTATTATTTTAAATTCGTGAAGCAAGCCATTTCCACCATTGCAGAATAAATATGCTGTCAAGTTCTGATAAACAATAGAATTGGATAAATTCTTTTGCTCTTAGCTATGGGTTACACAAACAATAATGGCTCAGAAGTTAAGCTACTAAAGCTTACTGGACATAAAACCATCTAATAAATCACTCCTCTGGCTAAGAAAATGCTTATCATCTTTACATTCTCAGAGTCACACAAGTGTGATCTTCTTAATATTTAGAGATATACTCACTGAAGGAATTGCCTTGTTCTTTTCTCAAACAATATGATAACTTTGAAAGCAGAAGTAAGATTATTTTCCTGTTCTGCTCCTCACTTGGAATAACAACTGAATAGAATGTTATTGAACTACAAATATTGTATTGATTTGGAATGGAGAATTGATATCAAAATTATTTTTGTTTACATTCTGATTTCATATAGGATTCAGCACAGAAATTTGAGTTCTCTGGACACTATTTCTCTCCCGATGCATAGTCAGTTTATAGCAAACACAGCTGAAATCTCAGTGTTCTTCATCAAGCACCATAAATGTAACTAGTTCTGAGAGTCTGGAAGATCTAAATGTAACCTTCCCTAATCTGCATACTATTATATGCATTTGTAGGCAGAGAGTGAGGGAAAGAGGAAGGAAACTACAGTTGACCATTAAACAACTTGGGTTTGAACTGTGTAGGTCCACTTATACATGGATTTTTTCAATAAACACTAAAGTACTACACAGTCTGGTTGGTTGAACCAATTGATGTGGAACCATGGATATAGAGGGCCAACTATGGGACTTGAGCATCTGTGGATTTTGGTATCTGCTTTTGCACTGTGCTTTTTTTCTCTTTGGCTGGGTGCATTTTGCAAAAGGACTCTGACACTCGCTGTTCCCTTTGCTCTCTGCCTTCCTACCATGAAGTCTCTGCTCCAGTGCCAGCCCCTAGTGGTGACCCTGAGACTATGCTGATAATAGTACCACCATGATCCTTCCCTGACCCAACAGTATTGTTTAGTAGCACTTACCAATGCATTACATCATTTCCCTTTTTTCCTTTTTTATTCTTTTATTTTTCACTTTTTTTTTGCCTCTTGTCTATATCAGAAGTTAGTAAACTTTTTCAGTAAAGGGCCAGGTAATAAACATTTTAAGTTTCGTGGGCCAAGAGGTAAAATCAAACCACTGGTCTCATCAAAGGCATATTGTTACACATACACACACACACTTTACATTTTAAAATGTAAAAACCATTCTTAGCTTATAAGCCATTGAGAAATGGGTGGGAAACAAGATTTAGCCAGTGGGCCATAGATTGATGACACCTGGTTTTATCACTCAGTTAAAAAGTAAACATCGTTATAGAAGGAACTTTGAAAATTTGGTTTATCACTATATCCCTGGAACATAGAAGACAAAAATTCAAAGCAGTCACAATAAATATGCTCAAATTTTTAAAAAAATATGCTAAAAGAAGTAAAGGAAGGTGTGATGACAATGTCTCATCAAATAGAAAATATCAATAGAGTGACAGAAATTCTAAAAGAGCCAAGTGGTAATTACAGAATTAAAAGTACAATAACTGAAATGAAAAATTCACTAAAAGGGGTCAACAGTAGTAGATTTGAATTGGCAAGAGAAAGAATTGGTAAACTTGAAGATAGATCAATAAATATTATGCAGACTGAACAACAGAGAGAAAAAGAATGGGGAAAGATGAACACAGTTTCAGAGAAGTGTAGGAAACCATTAAGTGCACCAACATGAACATAGTGGGGGTCCAGAAGGAGAGGACAGAGAGAAAGCAGAAAAAAGTATTCAAAGAAATAATTGTGAGCATTTCCCCAAAACTGATATATCCAAGAATCTAAAAGTATTATAAATACAAAGAGATCCACACCCAGATACATCATACTGAAAATGCTAAAAGCCAACCACAGGGAGAAAATCTTGAAAGCAGCAAGAGAAAAATGTCTCATCACTTACAAGGGAAGTTTAATGAGGATAACAGCTGACTTATGAGAAACCATGGTGGCCAGAAGGCAGTGGGATGGCATATTCAAAGCACTGAAAGGGAAAAAAATACCCGTCAACCAAAAAATTCATGTTAAAAAGATAAATATAACAAACTCTATGAATATATACTTGTTTTTCTTTCTCCTCTCTCTTCTTTAAAAGACATAAAATTGTGTACAATAATAATTATAACAAGGTGTTTCTTGAGGTTGTGACTATATAGATGTAATATGTATACTACTATACCACACTATAATAGCAATGACTGTGTGCAATAATTATTGTTGTGTGCAACAGTAATAGCACACAAATGGAGAAGAATAAATAGAAATTGAGAATGTGATCTTAAGTTTCATGTGGAAATGCAAGTGACCCAGAACAACCAAAATAATACTGAAAACGAAAAACAAATATGAAGGACTCATTCTTGATGATTTCAAAACTCCTACAAAGCTATAGTAATCAACAAAGTATGATACTGGCATAAATACAGACCAGTGTAATAGAATGGAAAGTCCACAAATAAAGCATCACATTTGTAACCAATTATTTTTGACTAGGGTGCCAAGATAATTCAATAAAGAAGGAATAATGTTTTCAACAAATGATGCTGTGATAATTGGATACTCACATGCAAAAGAATGCAGTCGGACCCCTTCCTCACACCATCTACAAAAAGTTAACTCAAAATGGTTCAAAGACCTAAATGTAAGAACTGAAACTGTAAAACGCTTAGAAGAAAATATAGCCATAAATCTTCATGATGTAGGATTAAGCAAAGTTTCTTAGATGTGATACTAAAAGTACAATAGAAAAAAATCAGTAAATTGGACTTCACCAAAATTTAAAACTTGCATTTCAAGGGACACCATCCAGAAAATGAAAAGACAGCTCACAGAATGGGAGAAAATATTTGCAAATCCTGGATCTGAGAAGGGAGTTGTATTAAAAATATATATATAGAACTCTTACAACTCAGTGACAAAAAAATTCCAAAATACTCCAATTGAAAAGAGCTGAAGGATCTCAATATGCATTTCTCCAAAGAAGATATACAAATGGCCAATATGCACATAAAAAGATTCTCATCATTAGCAGTCTGGAAAATGCAAATCAAAACCACTGAGATATCACTTTACACTCACTAAAATGACTACAATAAAAAAGACAGAAAGTAACAAGTTTGGGGGAGAATTCAGATAAGTTAGAATCCCTGTACACTGGTGACTGAATTGTAAAATGATGTCACTGCTTTGGAAAACATCCTGGCAGTTCCTCAAAAAGTTAAACATAGAGTTACCATATGAACCAGCAATTATACTCCTAGGTACATACTCAAGAGAAATGAAAACATATGTCCACACAAAAACTTGCACGTGAGTGTTTATTGGATCTCTATGTATTATTCATAATAGCCAAAAAGTGGTAACAACCCAAATTTCCAAATTCATCCCCTAGGAATCTCCTATCTGCTTATTTCATCTCATTGGCAGTGATTTTCCCATCTGTGACAGGGAAGTTGACAGCACATGGTATCAGAGAAGTGAAACCTTGCTGACCTCATGTAGGAACTCCTCTTTAGGGAGATTTATGCCTTATTATTTATTGAAAGATGTCAATAAATATTAACATCGTCAATACTCATCATCACCATCACCATCATCATCATCATCATCATCATCATCATCGTCATCATCACCATGATCACCACCATCATCATCATCATCACCATCATCACCATCATCACCATCACCATCACCATCACCATCATCGTCATCACCATCACCATCATCATCATCATCATCATCAAACCACTTCCCTCAGGAACCACTCTTCCATTGCAAGACTCTCTGCAATACTTGAATACTGTATAATTGTCATTTTTCTTCTTTTGTCTCTACCTAAACAACGGCAGTTTCTGCTTTCTGAGAGTGTTGTTTCTGTGACTGAGCCTCTGCTATGTCACTGGAATTGTCTGCAAGCAGAGTTTTCACTACGCCGTGGATGAGATGTAACCTTCCCCGGTCTGCGTGTGCACGGGCACACACACACTCCAACTCACCGCCCTTCACTTCTCTGTCCCTGAGCGAGCACGCTCAGAAATAATAAATGCACGGCCTCTAGAATACTGGCCACCACACAGAGAGCCCTGTAGCACACGTGGCTTTTTATTTTCTGTATTTTCTCATGTTTTGATATCTGGCCTTGCTCTTCCTGGAGACTGCCCCCTCGAGATACTCCATGCAGAGAGAAAAGGACTTGTCTGCTTGGACACTTTTCATATGTAAACCAACCAATCCAGGGCCAATACCCCAACCACCTCCTCTGTCAGGCTCTCACGCTCCAGACCATGGTCCGTCTGCCCTAATCACTCCAAGGCCAGGTACCAGACATCAAGCCACGGCCCCAGAGCCTACTGTGATTATGCGAACTAGCCAGTCCGCTTGCCCTCCCTTGCCTCCCCTTTCCCATGGAAACCACAGAAAACCTCGCCCACGTTGTCCCCCTCGCTGCCTCTCCTCCAGGTGACCCCGTGGCCCTGCATGGCGTGCCCCGCCTCCTCTTCCAAGGGACCTGCAAGTATAGAAACTTCTTCCATCACCGTCATTCCTGTGTATCCATGTCTTACCGCCCCTGACTAAGACAAATCACAGGTACGTTACAAATCACGCCTCAAGCAAGAAAGAATGAAGCTACACAGAGCACCTCGAGATCAGGGATAGTAGTAAGGCTGGAAAACAATGTTTCGCAGCACTAACTATGTGAGTGAAAAAATAGATGTGAGGAGCCCAAGCGCACCTCCAGAAACGCAAATCCTGAAGATTTTCCTCAGTTGTGAGGCCACTGAGTGCGAGCAGGTCCTGGCCTTCCTCCCCACCCTCTCGCACCTTGTACACATTCCAGTATGGCTGCTGTTGTTCTAAATGAAATGATGCTTAGAGACTGTGCAGAAGTTCTTTCTCAAAAACATGCAGTGCTTTAGAGCCTTATGGAATAAGGAGCAATGAAAAAGAAAATAGGGCAGAAGGAAGAGATGTTTTCCCACATTTTTTTAATTATTAATTTATTTATTTATTTATTTATGGCTGTGTTGGGTCTTCGTTTCTGTGCGAGGGCTTTCTCCAGTTTGCGGCAAGTGGGGGCCACTCTTCATCGCGGTGCGCGGGCCTGTCATTATCGCGGCCTCACTTGTTGTGGAGCACAGGCTCCAGACGCGCAGGCTCAGTAGTTGTGGCTCACGGGCCTAGTTGCTCCGCGGCATGTGGGATCCTCCCAGACCAGGGCTCGAACCCGTGTCCCCTGCATTGGCAGGCAGATTCTCAACCACTGCGCCACCAGGGAAGCCCCCCACATTTTAATAAAAAGGAATTGAGTGAGGCGGCTTGGTTCTGGGAACTCCTCCCTGGGAACAGAAATTATTTCTCTCTGTTCGTAGGACAGTTGCCCAGGGAGTACTGTTGGCATATAAAGATGCTGATGGGACAAACTGCTGACGAGACCTTGCTCAATGGTTAGGCGTACCATTCCTTGGAGGTTTGGCAGAGAGGAGGCCTGCAAAGGTCTGCAGACGGTGCATGGGGCTCGTCCAGCAGTTTAGCGGTTTCTTCTTCCTTCTGGGTCATGTAACTGCCGGGGTGACCAGCAACTGTCTTGAGCCTAGGGCCCAGGGGTCCTGATTTGAAACCCAGCATCAAAGGATTCTTCATTAAAGCCATTTGTTGGGCAAGACTATAGAGGGACCTATGTAAAAAGTGCAATTGCCTTAATGATTGCCTCTTCTAGTAAATAAATTTCATGTCTATTAATGACAATATCCTCCCACCTCCACTTCTTCAAATTTATTTCACCCTGCTGAGGTTTCCAGCCCTAAGCAGATTTATAAACATTTATCACAGACATAAAAAAGGATCAATAGAACTATAAAAGGTAAGAGTTTTAAATCATTCTCTGATTATAACTATGGGCACTTCCATTACCTTTTCCATTACCTTAAGCAGTGACATGTATAAAAATATTGAGCCATTTACATTACAGGAGAGAGAGAGGAAAAAACAGAAAGGGAGAGACTGATGGGAAAGACTGATTAAAATTGCTGTTTCTCTTGCTGAAGGAAAATCCAGCTTTCAAGTTTTAACCATAAAAATTTTTTGCCCTTGATCTTTTATAGTGTGGAAATATTGTAAACATAACAACAACATAGACAAATATTTCTTTTATCTACCCCTGAAGGTAGGATACATTTTGGATATGCTATAAAAAAAAAATTGCCATTACATTTTCTGTGTAATTGTTACCAGTGCTAATGATAAGAGGAAACATTTGTATACCACTCTGCAAATTTCATCCGTCCTTTATAATTCCTTTTATCAGATGGAGCCCATTGTCCCTGTGAGGACGTCAAAGAGGTTGTGTGTCTGGGTCTCAGTGTCTGATGTGAAAGTGGCTCTTCTGACACTGATTTTATTTTGTTAAACATGCACATATTAAATCAAGAGGGCAAGGCTTGAGTTCTTTATGAATATCTTGGAATTACTGCTTCCCTTCATTTCTAGGAAAAGATCTTCTCTCCCCCTGGGACTTGCCCTAACCATGACATGCTAACTTTCGTCGTTACATAAGTTCTGCAGTGAAGTTTGTAGAAAAAGCAATGAAATATTATCCAGAGGGAAAATATAATGTAAAAAAAACAAAAGCGGGGAAAAGGGAATGAGATTTTGGAATGGACAGAAAAAGTAACTTCCACAATTCTGGGTTTTTTCCATGTTACATTATGTTGGAACTGATAATGTTTCAATTCGCTTGACTCTACTGGGATTGCAGGTGTAGACAGGGGAGGACTTGGATTTAAATGCAATGTACTAGTAGGTCTGTTAACAGTTATTTGTTTTTTTTTTTAACACTAGGTACAATTACTAAGAAATTTGGATTTCAGAATATTTCCTTCTGTTCCTTTCCTTTTCCCAGAACAACTCCCATAACCCTCCCCTGGAGTGTGGACAGTGGATCCAGCCAGCCTGGGTTTGGGTTTGGCTCACTTGTGAAATGTCAGGCAAAACGCTCTCTTTGTTCAAACTTCCAAGATGTAATAATGGGGATGGTAATCATCCCTATCCCATGTTGCAGCATTTAGTGAGGATTAAATGAATACAAGATGTAAAGAGTTTACTCTTTTCCTGGCACACATAGCTCAAGAAATAGTGGGTAGCTTATTATTCTTTAGATCGTCTGTAATTACCTTATTATTTAGAACACGGAAGATGCCATCAGGAATATTTACTTATTGATTCAAGCTAAAATTACCTTAGATAATCTTCTGCAATTGAGACCATTTATTTTCATGTGTTTAATGAGGGTGAAATATTATCACGTGCTTTTCCCTCTCACGAGAAACATGAGGTTTCATGTTTTACCATCACTCGGGATGAATAAATCTTGGCTCCTGGGAGATGAGGCAGTTTGTGGGGCAAATTAGGAGTTCCGTTTAGAAATCCAAGGAGAAGTGTTGAGAAGGCAGTTGGAGCTGTAAGTCTGGAGTCCAGGGCCGTGGGCTGGGCTGTGGACGCACACTGAGGGTAGCCAGCAGATTGATTCAAGGCTCTGAGATTGGACTCAGCCAACAAGGGACCCTGACATCCAAAGACCCAGGAGAAAAGGAGATGTCAGCAAAGGGCACTAAGAAGAGATGAATCCTGTAGCAGGTGGGGAGGTGGGCCAGGGTGGTGCTCAGAAAGCCAAGTAAATAAAGAGTTTCAGAAGGAAGGCAAACAATCAGCTGTGTCCTCAAGGAGAGCAGTTCCAGCAGGTTCTAACAGGGCAGTGAGGGAGAAAGCCTCCTGGCTGCAGGTCCAGCAGAGAGAGGAGGACAAGCATTAAAGAAAGGTGCAAAGTCTACTCTTTGCGGGAGTCTGGAAAACGTGATGGCCCACATATTGACATCAGTAGTCTGGATAAGTAACCTATGAAGTCCTGAAACACTAAAAAGTGAGGCCGAACCTTGAGACAAGGAAATGTTCATTTAGGAAAAAAATACGTAAATGAGTATTGCTTCCTAGCCATAGTACCTTTCTGAAATACGTGGTTCCGAGATATTAGTGGCCAGAACATAAATGTTTCCATCAAGTTTTAGAATCACTTCTAGATCCCTGTTAGGTTTTAGATGCTAAGGTATCTAGAGACACATGTCTGGGCTTGGGATTGACACCTCCCACAGAAGGCCTCTTGCCTTTTGTGTCAGTAGGATTCACGGTGCCTGTTTCCTCTGCCTCAAGGCTGGAGCCAAGTGATCCCACGGTATCTGCAAATTGATGGCATCAGGGAGGAATTCTAGTTTCTTGGCTTTTTATTGGGTTGTGTTTCTTTGCTGCTTTTATTGTTATTCCTGAATGTTTTCAGGACCCATTACTGGAACTGTAAGAAAGCCCAAACTTTAGTTCTCTGAAGTAACTACATAATTTTTATAACCTTGTTTATTATGGCTTAGGAATTGTGGGAAAAGCAAGCAAAGCCCCCTCCCACTTGTGTCCGATCGCCACGCGGGAGACGCCCCCGGAGCTGCACATTCTGGGTTCAGATGCTTCCTGGTTGCCCAGGAGCTGCGTCTTATAAAGGAAGGATGGAGGGCACTTAGCACAGCTCTGACCCGTACAGCGCTCTCCACAGACATGAGCTACTGTTTTCTGAAACACTTCCTTAAATGTTTGCATTGATTACATACTGATGCTATGCTTTAAAAATTGTCAGGATTCTTTAAAACAAGATTAACCAACGGATCCAGAGTAATCAGCACGCTGAGAGAACTAACTGGGGAATATAGATTCATTCACTGAATAATATTGAGCAGAAAGACTGTATATGGTTGCCAGTATTTTTAGTATCTCATGTCAAAGTGAACCTGGGATCCTCACTGTCGAGGTAGCCCTGTGGCCAAACATCCTTTCCCACCTCACGGCGCCGGGAGGACTGGATGCCGACCTGCAGATGGCAGTGTTCTGTCACCTCACGGCGCCGGGAGGACTGGATGCCGACCTCCAGATGGCAGTGTTCTGTCACTTCAGGACAAAAGCAAGATGGCGAGACATGGGATGCAGTTCAACGCGCTCAGGGAGATGTGAGACAGGAACCCTTCGGAAGGCGGAACAACAGAGTTCACCGGGTTCAGATCTAGTGGGGAGGGGGAGGAGCCCCTGGGCGTACAGTCTTCTATGATGGAGCCATCATATTCTGAACAGGTGATACTAACATACACCGCCCAGCGACGTTGCGTGGAAAGCGCTAGCGCAACAGTGGGACTGGATGGGCGTGAGTGGCGGGTCGTTGAAAATCAGTGAGGCTAATTGAGTATCTGCCCCCCTCATCGTGGGTACTTTGCTGTAGACGTGTAGGTGCGGGTGAAGTCTTCCGGGAAGACGGGACGAGAGCTGCGTCCTGTGGGGCGGTCTGCCTCTGGCACAGGTACCCAGGAGGACTGAGCAGGGTTCCGTATGCCACAGGATGCTGCCCGTGGTTCTGCGTCCCCAGGCCATCTATGCCTTCCGTCTCTCTCTGTGCTCTGCCTCCACCCCCTCACACACAGGTACACACAAGGGTGCCTTTTTGATTTTTAACCCATAAGCAAAGTGCTCAACAGAACTATTCTTTCCTCCTAAGGGCTTAACTAGTGTAGAGGGTTAATGGACCTACGTTTTCGAATCGAGGACCAACCAGTGCCCACCCCATGACTCTGAAATGACCCCTCACATCAAAGCCCCTGCCACAGTATCCCATCAGATGGACACAATCCAGACCTTTGCTTTTCTCTCTGCTGGAAATCAGATGCCGGAATTCCCAGCAAATAATTTTCCTGCAGAGTCATAAGACCCTGCAAGGGGACAGCCGTGACATGGTGTGATGCAGCTGCCCAGCTGTTCAGGCCGATAGAAGGAACCACATGATGGACATGAGTGTCCCTGGCCTTCAGGGCTCCGACCTACAGGTGCAGTGACAACCCTGCCTTCTTCAGACTTTTCTGAATATGGGGATTTCCGGTCAAATGCACTGAACCGGGGATTGCTTGGCAACCCGGAAGCTGGGCAGAGGGTACCACTGCCTCTCCTGGACACAAGTTCCCATTCCATATGGGCCCTCTCTCTGTTCCCAGGGTTTTCCTGTGAACTGATGGATTCCCGTAACCCCTCTTCTTGAGATTGCTTTCGCTCTTGGGCTATGCTGTTCTTTGATATGTTCACTGTATTTTTTGTGGCAAGTTTCTGTTTTCCCTTCTCATTAGCAAGGAAATTTGTATTCACTGCAGCACTTCTGTTGAGAACACGAAGCTAAGGAAACAGAATCATTAGTTTTTATTAATCCTGAATCTATTAGTCAAGCTTCTCCAGAGAAACAGAACCAAAATGATGTGTGTTGACATAGAAAGAGATTTGTTTTAAGAGATTGGCTTACAGAGTTATAGAGGCTGGCAAGTCCAAAATCTGCAGGGTGGGTGGCAGCTCGAGACCAGAGAACAACCAGTGCAGCTCAAGTCCAAGGGCCATCTGTGGCAGAATTCCTTCTTGCTTTGGGAGGACAGTCTTTTGTTCTATTCAGGCCTTCAACTGATTGGATGAGGCCCACCATGCTATGAAAGGTACTCTGCTTAACTCAAAGGCCACCAATTTGAATATAAATCTGATCCCAAAACACTCTCACAGAAACACCTAGAATCACATTTGACCACATATCTGAGCACCGTGGCTCAGCCAACTTGACCCATAAAATTAGCCACCATACTGAGTTTTCTCAGTGCTTCCATTTAAAGCACTAAGATGTATTTCATGCAGAGAATCTTTTGGAAACCAGATATTTCAGCAGGCTTGACACTCAGATTCTGAGATGAAAGAAACAAGAAATATCATCGGCTTTAACTTTGCAAGGGTTTGCTTTTCAGTGTAGGTACACTTTTTCTTATTCTGCAGCTGTTCACTCTATTCACTGCAATACCAGTTAAATACCAGTTAAACAGGGTGTAAGTATTTAGCTCTTTCCAACTCAGTGTACTTTAAGATGAGATTTGGCATGAACCAACGTGTCTCCTTTGTGTGCAGCAGTGTGTGTGTGCGTGTGTTTGTGTTCTATTCAAGAACTTCATAATACCTGGGTTACTGTACTGTGCAGGCTATGGCGTTGCTTGCCACCAGCTTTGGAATGAAAATGAAAGCAGTCTGGTAAAATTGATACCAAAATCATTGTTGTTTCTCTGCAAACGTGCTGAAAACCTCTAGCATTTGCTGTTGAAATCCACAGCTCTGTGGTTTCTAAGAGTTACACTTGCCAGTTCGTCCTCAAATATCCATGGCTTGTAACAGGACACTTGTGGGACTGGGACATCCAGTTACTAAGGATAAATAATGCCTCTGCTATGAGCCGTCTCTACCAGAGTGGTACAACTTACAGGAAACAGTTTCATTCGTCTAATCAATTTGCACAGAAGTGGAACTTCCTAGGAGTACTTCGGAAGGTCGCCTTTATATTTAGACTTGTGGCCCAGCTACACACAACTGTTCAGGTACCCATGGAGAGCTTTCATTTACAAACTACCAGCTTTCCAAACTGATGTGTCAAATGAATTGCCTACGGTGGGAGGATAAGCCAGGCCTAAGTAAACACAGTGATTAAATACGGAACTAGGCATATAATTGCGGACACTTAACTTTCATGTCTCTTCACTATAATTCTTTGCTTTTGTGCTCCTAAATCTAGACTTTTCAGCTGGGACTCAAGCAGCTATGGCAACACAGGAGCAGGTTACAGGGAGAATGGGGGTAGAATCAGGCCCTCTTCAGAAGGTCGACCTCAGCCGTTAGGATGCCACTACTGCCCACCGACCTGCAGCCCCCCAGACATGCAAAGCCCTCTCTCGCCTTGTGCCTGTCATCTTTTCCTCCTTCCCTCTACTCTCCCTGACCTCCCATCAGCCTGACTGATGTCTCAGCTGAGCCCAGGGGGGCAACCCCAAGAGCGACAGCCGTCAGCAGCTCTGCAGAGCTAGCTGCTCGCGCTCTGAACCCACAGCCTTGCGCACGTATCGCACGCTGACCTGGAACACCCGACATCAACCGTTGGCTTGTAAGCTGTGCCCCGTGGCCCATGTGCCCTGTGGGCTCTGAGGCGCCCAATACACAGCCCCCTCATTGCCCTGCCTGAGAGCAGAGTGAACTGAAGGATAGACAGAAGTCAGACAGATGGAGACCAGGGGTCCACCTCTGTTACTGATGAAGCTGTCTTGGGGAGCTTGGCTTGGATCTGGCCTCAAGTAGCACAGGTAGGTCACTTAGCCCCAGTCCCTGGTGGAGTTAAGCAGCTGCAGGAACCCCCGCCGGACACTTGACCACGGGAAATGGAAGGCAGCGAGGAACAGATAAGAAAACCAGTGTGCTGCCAGCAAGGAAAAGAGGGGAGGAGCTGTCCTCAATCCTTCTCCTCCTCCGAGGAGCAAGAGGCACGGCCAGGACAAGCTGGCTGACTCTAGCTTGGCTCCCTTCCTTGTGGACCAGTCAGGGCTCCCCTGGGAGATGTGCGGATACACACAGAGAAATCTGCTTTAAGGAATTATCTCACGCATTGGTGGCGGCTTGAAAATCCACAATTTGTAGGGCAGGCCCGCAGTCTGGAGGTTCAGGTAAGAGGTGATGTTTCGGTCTTGAAGCTGATGGCTGGAAGCTCATCTACTTAAAATCAGCGGACTGTGAATGTTAATAACGTCTAAAAAAAAAGCCTTTCTAGCAACATCTAGACTTGTTTGGCCAAACAACTGGTCACCGTAGTCTTGCCAAAATGACACGTAAAGCTAACCATCACGGCACGGAAACAGGAGAGAGCGACAGTGAGGCAAGGTGGGCTGCATCCTTCCACGTGCTCGTAGAGGCAGTCTCCCCAACACCAAGCCCCGTGGGTCCTCAATACGTTTGCCCTGCATGGGTGACTTCGCCCACGTGTTTATTTCTTTCCTCTACTTTGGAGCCGGTGAAGGGTGATTTGGGCAGGGAGGCATAGCTCTAAGGCAGAGGGCATTAAACTGGTTTTTATGGTGCAGACAGGGTTAAAAAATATTAACCCTGCATATTTAGTATGCAAATATACATGGTTAATATTAACCATGTATATTTGTTTATTCATAAGATATATATGTTCATATTTTAAGTACATTATAAAACAGGTTAGCATTAAGGGTAGACAACAATGAAAATAATCTTTTAGTAATTTTTTATAGTTTGAAAATACACTAGATGCCTTTATTTAGTATGTTTTTAATATTGAATACTTTTAGTAAGAGCATTATGATGGAATATGCTTCACTGCTTAAGAATTATTTGGTTAACGCTTTGCCAGTTATTTCTGACACTTTGTTTAATGATCAAATGATCCAACCGAGGAAAGACTTGGACACTGGGTCTTTAAATCATGATACTCATTTTCCAGTCATGTCCGCACTGAGGCAGAGATTTTTTGATGACATTCAGCTGTAAATGCTCCATTGTTTCCTGATGTCAATCAGTCCTTGCAAATCAACCAGAAGGTATTGCATTTTTATTTTTTAGCAAATGTACTGAATTTGCTCAAGATGTACTGAATCTTCATTTGGGAGATTTTTAACTGAATTTAAAAATTCTATTTGTAAGGAATATAAATGTACAATTATGAGAGTTTTCATATTGTTTTTGGCAAGAAAATCACGTAAAGAAGTAGTATTTCTAAGTTCCTGCCTTTCAAATGGTTTCTCCATAGCATGTGTTCTTGTAAAAAGAGCAATTTGTCCCTCATGGTTAAAATGACGATCTTACTTTGAAAGAACAGGTTAATTGTACGTGTGTGTATGTGTGTGTGTGTCTAAAACTACTTCCGATATAGTATAATATTAGAAGTTTTGTCGTGACAGGAGAGATCAACAAATTTGGACTGCTGTAATTTTGGCCAAAAAAAAAAAAACCCACACAAAAAAATAAGAGAAATTAACACAACATTGTAAATCAACTATACGTCAATAAAAAAAATAAATTAAAAAAAACACATAATACCTATTTCAGTTTAAAGTCTATGCACAAGGTAACCAGGAAGGTACTGTGTGGTATGAAAGTCCATCATATTAGGAGGTTTTATACAGGTTTTACTCTCTATAGGATTAATCACACAGAACGTTCTAGAGCAGGTGCGTCACCACACACTATGAGCTGACACATAGGAGAGGCGCCAGCTCCAGCACTCTGCCCGGGAAGTCCTGTCTTCCTGCTGGTGCGCCCTCTGTTGTAGGTGACACCTGTGTGTCTGGCCGTCACCTAGAGAGGGTGCCACTGTCAATCAAGGTATTAAGTACTTGGATGTCTCTCACTTTTAGTTTTAAAAGATGTGCATAAGTAGAAGTTCCAGTGTTTGCTTCACACGCTCCATGCATCCCTGTTCTAGAGAAAGCCTTCTTTCCACACCAACCCATAAATCACCAGAGTACCCTCATCATGGGGAGCATAGTACGTCCCTCTTTTATCTATTTTGGTCAATTTTATTAATTGATCATATTAAATAAGCGTTAGTAAAGGCAACAAGACTAGAAGATGTCAAGCTCAGAACATCCCTCGGAAACTTTCCCTGGGCCTCAAGTCCATGTTTGTAACACGAGTCATGTCTCAGTGCTGCAGCCCCGTGACAAAGCGCTGCAGGCTGGGCAAACCCGCCCACGTGCTCACAGCTGCATCGTAAGCTGTGACCCACCTCTGCCCTCCAGCCCTGCCACCCAATCCCACCACAGTGCACACTTCACATCTGCACCCACCCACCGGTTTCCTTTCCAGGACACCCTGGTCCACTGGTCTGGTAACCACACCCTTATACGTAGGTAGTACTTTTTCCTATTTCTGCTGTGACAAATCACTACAAATCATGGCTCAAAATAACACAAATGTATTCTCTTCCCCTTTTGAGGGTCAGAAGTCTAAGATGGGTTGTCAGGGCTTGTTCCTTCTGGAAGCTCTAAGGGAGAATTTGTTTCCTTGCCTTTCCTAGTGTTAAAAAACGATAAAAGAAGACAATTCAGGTGATACAAACAAACTTCATTTAATGCTTCATGAAGCAGTCTCCATTCGGAGAACTGCAAAATGGGGCAGAAGGCAGGAGGCTTTTGCAGGATAAAGAATAAGAAAGAGAAAACCTAGAAAACATCTGATTGGCTGAGGTCACATGGTCAGCCTTGTTTGGGGTGAGAAGGAACAGAGAAGTAAGTACAGTAAGTCCCCTACCTACGAACCTTCAAGTTGCTAACTTTCACAGATGCGAATGTGCATTTGCATGTCCAATCACCTAAGTTAGTTCACGTGTCTGGCGTACATTGTCACGTGTGTGCATCCTCTACAAATTGTTGTGCTTTTGTGTACTTCACTGTACAGTACTGTATAGAGTACAGTGGTACAGTATCTTTATTTCAAGCCCAAGATGTCCGGAAGCAAGCGTAAAAGCAGAGGATTGTGTTAGGTGGGTACCTAGACTAACTTTGTTGGACTTATGAACAAATTGGACTTATGAACAAATTGGACTTACGAACACAGTCTCAGAACGGAACTCGTTCATATGTAGGGGACACGTTTCAAAACTAGTTTCTACAGGCTGCCCCCAACCTTGGCTCACGGCCCCTCCTCCGTCTTCAAAGCCACAGGGAACCATGTGCCATCTTCTGGTCTCTCCCTCTGCTTCTGTTCTCACATCACCTTTTCTCTGTCTATGACCTTCTGTCCCCCTCTTATAAGAGTCCTTGTGACCATACTGGCTCCGACTGGATAATCAAGGATAATCTCCTCATCCCAAATCTTTATCTGAATCACATCTGCAAAGTCCCTTTTGCCTTGTAAGGTAACCCATCCACAGCTTCTGGGATTAGGTTGTGGATGTCTTAGGGAGGCCATTATTCAGTCGCATACACGCAGCCTCGTTACTTTTATAAATAACCATCACTCAAGTGGTAGTATAAAAGTTGCTGGTCCAGCGCACACATACACCAAAAAGAAAAAAGCAAAGATTGCAGATTTTAGGGAGACAATGATGGGGTCAAATGAATAATAGAACTCCTTAGGTTGGCATATAATCATTTTGCAATCAAGCAAATGTTCAAAATTTAGCATCAATTAGTATTCTGGAAGCAAGAGGCAAATATGTTTCTCCCCTTCCAAGGGCAGAGGCAGAAACACAGCTGAGACTCCTTCCTCCAGCTGCGGCAAGTGCAGAAACAGCTGCCGCCCTCCCCAGGGCTGAGCTGCTGCCAGAAGAAGCAGCTCGGTTTCCCCTCCCCAGGCATCCCAGTCGACAGACGCCCTCCTGCCTCTTGGTGCCCAGGGACCGGCTGGCAGCACCACACCGCTGCTATAGTGCTTTCTGTTCTATTTTTAATTTACAGTGCTGGGACCATGGTGGTTTTACTAGCATCTCACATGGTCTGGGGCACATTTTGTGTTCGATCTAGAAGAGCTTTGCCCAGGAAGCTATTCCCTTCTCTCCCAAAGCCACTCGGGTTGGAACTTCTTCCGCGGCCCCCACTTGCCTGGATGGCATCACCCATGAATGCCCTAATGGACGGTGTTTCCTGGGTGTCAGCTCTGAGTAAAGAACCTCCAGGGAGAGAAGATTTTTATTTAAGGGTTTCTTAGAAGACAACAAGAGCTCAGAAAAGTTCTGCGTACTCTTGCCATACTCAGAAACATGCGCAGAAAGTCAGGAAGAGCCAGGAAATCAGGAGAGCGAACAGAGTTTGCCCAAACCTGCATCTATTTGCAGAACAGTGTGAGGTCTTTATCTCTCTTGCTTCTTTAGGTCAGCTGTGGACTTTAGGGCAGTATCTTAGCACATCCCCGCATTCAGTTTGAATGAGCAAAAGATAAGCAAACGTTCTTTAGTGTATTAATATATTAAACTGGGTTGGGTAGATGCTAGAGCCCTAACCAGTAGTCCAGAGGAGTTAGAGTCTATGAATATGTCCATCGGTTAATCTCTTGTTTTCTTTTATGTTGTTTTTGTTTGGTTTGGTTTTTTGGTTTTTTTTTTAATCAGTCATCAATTTTATACACATCACTGTATACGTGTCAATCCAATGTTGTTTTTTATTGTGGTAAAAGTCACATAATATAAAACATACTATTGTAGCCATATTTAACTGTACAGTTCAGTGGCACAAAGTACCTTCACACTGTTGTGCAACTCTCACCATCATCCATCTCCCGAATCTTTCACCTTCCTAAACTGAAACTCTGTCCCCATTAACCACTAACTCCCCATTCCTCCCTCCTCCCCCGCCCCATGCCCCAGCCCCTGGCATCGACCAATGTACTATCTGACGCTATGAATTCGACTATTCTAGATACCTCGTATAAGTGGAATCAAACAGTATTGGCACCACATGTATATTGGAATGGATTTTTAAGGTTAACTTAATATATGTCCTGCAAGCAGATTAAAAACAGAGAGAAGGTATAATCTCTTTTTTTTATATCACTAGCAGAATTATTAATCCTACTACTAATAGGCATGTATTAAATGGCTCCAGTGGACCGAGTTATGTACATCACTTCTAGATTGATACATATTTAGCCACACACAAAAAAAGACAGTAAATCCTAGACCAGCACCAGCTCATTGCCCGGGCATTTCACATGGTGGAAAACATAACCGGGCCTATGAAAAATGCTTTCCCCGGAGGCCCCCGGCACTGTCGCCATTCACTCTGATGTGAGAGTTAGCTCGTGTCCTTGGATGCTCTCCCTGTATTTCATATCCTGCCCGTGTAACACCTTGCTTTTAGAGCCTCCGGCCTGGTACCTGGAACCCCAGGGCTCAATGCTGTGGCTTTTAACTGGGAGACCCTGAAGACATCATGGCTTCTTCATTGGTGGGCCAATGGAATCCCGTGCCAGGGGAACAAATTAAGGGTGTTTCTTCAGGATCCTTAAGAGAGGCCTGGGGCGGGGCTCATTGAGGTCTGGCCCCTTTAGAGATCCCGATCCTTGAACACTGGTTCTTCTGGAAGACCTTTGGCAGCCCTCCGCTACCTGAGGCTGGCGGAGGGAACACATTCGGGGCAGGCCAAATGCTCTGGGTGAAAATTCTGGCGCTAGCCCCCAGGAACACCCTCCAAGGAGTTTTGCATGTCCCAGGACCCTCTGGGAAGGAAGTAGGTGGTCTGCACTATCCAAGAATTCTTTCCTGAACTGGGAATTGCAGGGGTGGGGGAGACATCTGAAGGAACTCAGCAACTGGGGCTGGAAGATGGTTTCCAAAGAATGACTCTTTGGAGAGGCCTCTGTGTGGATCTCCAATGCCTAAAACAGCCCGTCCTTTCCATTGAGTGCAAGCTGGAAGCATCCAGGTTTAGTGCTCCAAAGCCTTGTCAAGTAGAAATGGTTTTTCAAGGTAACACTGGCAGTGTCTGTTTATGGAAAACATCAAAACTGAGGTTATACGAACATTTCAAAAGAACCTCTCCATAAAGCAGCTAATAAAAAACATTTAATGGCAAAAGATGGGGCAAAATAGCCTACGGGACAGAACCACAAATTGTTCAATCTGAAAAACATGTGAGGTTTTTTTTTTTTCTCCCACTGCTGAATGGAAAACTCATTTTAAAAATTGGACTTCAGTTGTGAAGAACTGTTTCTGCTCTCCAGTAAGACTTCCAGTTTAAAGAGGGACGATAAGAAAGGCTCTCTTTTTAGGCAATTGAAATGAGAAACTGGTGCTCAGGCCACCACTGGGCCATCTGTCCTGCTGTCTTCTTTTGTTGCATTGAAAGGTACTGTGTGATCACAGGTGTCCCCCACCTGTCCTAGGTATCCACCTAGGGGCTGGTGTCTCACTTTGGAAGCTCAGCACCCCAATTTGTCAGCATCCCAAGCATGTGTTGCACTCGTGGGCGCAGTCTCACGTACACCAGCAACATAAGGGGAAAACAGACCATTTATGTATTTACACTGAGAAATCCCACTGCTGCCTAAACAAGATGCTCGTGTCTGCAGGTCAGTCTATGCCATGTGTATTGGAGGTTCAGTTATATTTGTAATTATGTCCCAGGAGCAGGAATCAGAATGAGTGGGCCTAGAGGGATTGCTGTAATGGCCGGGCCACCGGTGTCCCCAGAGTACCTCCATCTCCCCATAGAGGCCCACACAGGTCACACCCTGGTCAATGTGGTCCTGAGCCTGTCCGGCCTCTCCCTGGACCACATCATCCCTTGCCTCTCCTGCATCCTTTTTCTTGTGTGTCATCACTGCCCATTTCTCTTGCTCTCTGTTGGGTTCTGACATGCCATTCTGCAGCGTATTACTCTTTAAGATGTCTGTTCTGGGTTTATTTATGTTTGGTTTTCAGTGTAATTCTTTTTTTTTTCCTTTTAATTAATTAATTTATTTATTTGTGGCTGCGTTGGGTCTTCGTTGCTGCGTGCGGGCTTTCTCTAGTTGAGGCGAGCGGGGGCTACTCTTCATTGCGGTGTGTGGGCTTCTCATTGTGGTGGCTTCTCTTGTTATGGAGCACGGGCTCTAGGCACATGGGCCTCAGTAGTTGTGGCATGTGGGCTCAGTAGTTGTGGCTCGCGGGATCTAGAGCACAGGCTCAGTAGTTGTGGCGCACAGGCTTAGTTGCTCTGCAGCTTGTGGGATCTTCCCAGACCAGGGCTTGAACCCATGTCCCCTGCATTGGCAGGCAGATTCTTAAGCACTGCGCCACCAGGGATGCCCTTGGTATAATTCTTAGAGGAAAATTTTTTATGACTTTTTCCAAGTTCCAGGAAGGAGAGGAACCACCTCCCCGTGTGCCCACGTTCCACCCACACGTTAAAGATGTCTTTCTCTTGGCTTCCTGGGAGGTGGGGAACTAGCGTTTACTTGGTGCCCACATCACGCCAGAAACGTTTCATGTTATTATTAGGAACTTCAATGAAAACATGCAGGGTAGGTGGAACTTTCTTCTACTGTCGACGACAAAGCTAACATTCCAGTCTCTGAAGTCCAGAATCCCACAGCAGTGGATAATGTCTGGATGGGGGCCTTTGCCCTGGTGGTCTAGGTCTAAATGTCCTGTCCTTTGCCCCACACCACAGACCTGAGAGCTGGGGCTCCGCTGTGCCCTTCTGGCTTCCTGCTCCATCCACCCCCGCTGTGGGTCCTGCTTGCTGATTCCTTTCCCTGGACTGGTCTTCCATCCTGTCTCATCCGTACCTCGAAATGTAGCTCTAGTAAGACAGCCAACAAAGTCCATTGCTGGGATCTGTCTCATACCCGACGTCCTCTATGCAGACTAAGAACTCCTGAGGGCAGAGTTTGTGTCATGGGTGTCCTAGCACAGTCCTGGCATTTGATGGGATAACCAGGTATCTATCAAGAGATGTATGGAAGAAGGAGGAAAAGACTAAGGCTAGGATAAATAAAAGAACTGTTCAACACACATGGGCAAATAAACTGTCTCGTAAATTGTCAAAAGGGGAGGAGTTTATTTCTCTGACTCCTAGGCTTTTGTATTTCCCTAATGAGGAAAAGTGTAAATGTAAACAAAATACGGTATATTGGCAGGGATGATTGACATGGCTGGAAAGGAAGAACATTGTTCCTCTCCATTTGGTGTCCCACCTTCAGATTCCTGTATCTAGAAGATGTTTTGGCAAGGACTGTGTGCTCCACTGTCATTGGGAAATATCAGTCCTAAGGAGATATCGGGGCAGGAGAACCAGTATTTTTGATAACTGTTCATCTGCTTCCAAATTCCAAAAGATACTTCTTTTTCTGAGTAACTATTTCTCAATATTCACTATGGGATTCACTCATTTTTCTTAATACTGTCAACATAATACTATTTTCTTCTAAAATAATAAAACAACATGCCAAAGTCTTGTTCAGGAGGGGAGAAGCCATTCTCTTGATTGGAATGAACACATTCTGTACTGATGTGGGTAGAGCAATAAAATCACCATCTTAGATGTAGAATAATTTTGTGTATTATTACTTTCACTAAAGTTAACTAAAATTTTATTGCCTTTAACTAACCAAACTAATTAAAACTAAAGCATTTCATGAATGTAAAGGACATTAAAAGTGAAACCATTGCTTATTTAACATCCCGCCCTCCACTGAAAATAAGATGTTCTAAAGTGTTGAACAGATAGATGTGAGGCGAGTCAACTACAGATGGTACCAGGGATGCAGGATGACGTGCTGGTGATGGGTTTGAGCTCTCCAGATTGATGTTACCTCTTTGCTTCTGCCCACCTGTGCCATTTCTCAGTGACTCTGCTACTCCTTTGGAGAAAAAGAGAGGAAAAATTAACATATAATCCTCCTAGATTTCTACACAAACAGCTCTAGTGAAAATCTCATAAGGATGAGATTAAATACTTTTCCTATCACATATGTATTTCATTACTGAAGCTATGGAAAACCACGGTGTGATAGTTAACTTTCTGTGTAAACTTGACTAGGCCGTGGTACTCAGATATTTGGTCAACCACCAGTCTAGATATTGCCGTGAAGGTATATTTTAGATGAGATCAACATCTAAATCAGTAGGCTCTGAGTAAAGCAGATGACCCTCCATAATGTGGGTGAGTTTCATGCAATCAGTTGAAGGTCTTAACAAAAAACACTGAGGTTCCCTGAGAAAGAGGGACTTTTGTCAGCAGATTGCTTTTGGACTCAAGTCAGAAGAACATCAATTCCAGCCTGCTCGCCTGCCCTGCACAATTCAGACTTATCAGCCCCCAGAATCACGTGATCCAATTCTTTAAATTAAAGATGATAGATAGATAGATACATACATAATAGATGATAGATAAATGATAGATAGATAGATGACAGATAGATGATAAGTAGATATACACACATTCTGTGGGTTCTGTTTTCTCTGGACAAACTTGACTAAGACACGTGAATATGTGAGAAATCACTAGAAATCAAGAGAACGCCATGGATAAATCAAAAACAATAAGCACACATTGGAAAATGATGATCTAGAAAACAAAGGTATTTTTTAATTGTAGAAAGAAAAGAATATGACATTGTGTTATCAATGGGAATTTCATCCATCAGAGCCTTTCTTGTCATTGTATTTCTTAGGCATCTGAGATCAGCTTGGCACTGGAAGAAGCCAAGTGCTCTGAGATTCTGACCCAAAGATGTGAACTGTGATGAGAGATGTGGTGCCTATTCATGACTTGCTCAGTCTTCACTAATTTGGGAATAGCCCAGAATCTATCACGGCTCTACTCATTTCCTAAAACATATGTTGAACTGTATCTGGATCTAACTGCAGCCGGTTTAAGAGGCAGAGTAAGTAGACTTCGTGGGTCTGATGGTAGGAAATAGTGTGACTCATGATTTTTGTGAGAGTCACCCAAACTACTGGTATTTCTTAAAGGGAGGCAATGCAAAACAATTAGAGGGAATAAACACAGAAAGAGCCAAAGGAGTGAACGGTGTAGATGAGTGAAGCCCGAGCAGGATGAAAGCACTGCCACCTCCAGGCAGCGTGAGCGTGGGTCACTTTCCATAATAACATTCCTAATGCGCGGGCTTCCCGTCAGAGTTAATGGTTCATGTACAGTGCCTGGCACATAGCAACCACCCAAGACAGATGAGATGTTATTAATAATGTATTGTGTTTTTCATTAACTGAATGTTTGTTTTTAATGTAATTATTTTAATTCAGAGTCTAGTATGTGAAAAACACTGGACAGTTAACCTAAAGATAGACGGTGTAAACTATGAGACGTGTAGCAAAGGAAGGTCCCACAGCACTGGGTGAGCCGTTGGCCGCCATCCCAGGGTTGCGGGCATCTGAGTGATGGAAGGTCTGCTGGTTGTGAAGGATGTGGTCCTCCATCCCACCCTCCCTGCGCACGCTGCTTCTTCCTAACTAATTTGTTCTATGTTTATCCAATTTAAGAGGCTGCTGTAACCCAACGGAACTCAGATGGCATCTCAAAATAGTAGTCATTCAGCATTTACTGAGTGCATATTATATGCAAAACATTTGATAATATTTTAAAAGAATAATTGTTATATTCATTTCTGTGGCAAAATATGCACAGACTGAAAGGCTTTATTGAAGACCTATACTATTATTACTGTTATTTAACTCCCAAATAGAAAACACAAACCTGTTTTATATACCAAGAGTATATTTCTCTTCTAGGAGTTTTATGGTGTCAGGTCTTATGTTTAACTCTTTAAGCCATTTTGAGTTTATTTTTGTGCATGGTGTGAGGGTGTGTTCTAACTTCATTGATTTTACTTTCCAACTTTCCCAGCACCACGTGCTGAAGAGACTGTCTTTTCTCAATTTTATATTCTTGCCTCCCTTGTCGAAGATTAAGTGACCATAGGTGTGTGGGCTTATTTCTGGGCTCTCTATTCTGTTGCATTAATATGGCACAAATAACTCTATCTACAAAACAGAAACAGACTCATACACATAGAGAATAGACTGGCAGTTGCCAAGGGAGGCAGGGAGGGAGAAGGATGGACTGGGAGTTTGGTGTTGGTAGATGCAAACTATTACATTTAGAATAGATAAACAACAAGGTCCTACTGTATAGCACAGGGGACTATATTCAATATCCTGTGATAAACCATAGTGGAAAAGACTATAAAAACGGAATGTATACAGCACTATTTACAATAGCCAGGACATGGAACCAACCTAAATGTCCATTGACAGATGAATGGATAAAGAAGATGTGGCACATATATACAATGGAATATTACTCAGCCATAAAAAGAAACGAAATTGAGTTATTTGCAGTGCGGTGGATGGACCTAGAGTCTGTCATACAGAGTGAAGTAAGTCAGAAAGAGAAAAACAAATACCGTATGCTAACACACACATATGGAATCTAAAAAAAAAAAAAAAATGGTACTGATGAACCTAGTGGCAGGGTAGGAATAAAAACGTAGACATAGAGGATGGACTTGAGGGCACAGGGAAGGAGGGAGAAGCTGGGGCGAAGTGAGAGTAGCATCGACATACATACACTACCAAATGTAAAATGGATGGCTAGTGGGAAGCAGCTGCATAGCACAGGGAGATCAACTCGGTGCTTTGTGATGACCTAGGGGGTGGGATAGGGAGGGTGGGAGGGAGGCTCAAGAGGGAGGGAATATGGGGATATATGTACGTATATGGCTGATTCGCTTTGTTGTACAACAGAAACTAACACAGTATTGTGAAGCAATTATACTCCAATAAGGATCTATTTTTTTAAAAAAAGAATGTATATATGTGTATAACTGAGTCACTTTGCTGTACAGCTGAGATTGGCACAATTTTGTAAGTCAACTATACTTCAATAAAAAAGAGTATATTTCTCAATGGTATGGGAAATGTGTATACACACGAACATATTCTAAAATAAATAGCATTTATCCCGTATCCACTATCCTATATCGCCTGTAATAACTTCTCTAAGACTTAATTGGTGGGCAGTTCTTTATTTCTTCCTGATGAAATCACTTCCTGTGTGATTTTAGTTAACTTTCAAGTCAGACAGATAGAAGACACGGGAGGGAGGAATTTTGCAACTAGAAATGAAGTGATCATTAACACTTCGATGCTTCAGTTATCAACGTCATACCCATTTCTTATTTTAAACCCAGTCTTATATCTCCTTGATTTCTAAATCAAACGTGGGAAAACACTTTGATTCATCTGGTTTTTGATAGAATGAAATTAATTAAAAATTTGCTACATGTTAAGATATAGGTGAAAATGGGAGAAGAGTTGAGACATTATTTGTTGGTGGTGGTTATTTTGCAAGTTTCACTGCTATGTACTTATTCTGGCAATTTCCCAAAGGTTGAATGCTTGGAGCAAAACTCACTAAAAGCAAGCCTCTCCTGTGGTTTTTCTCCTTAGTGTTCCACTCGTAGGAGATGATGCTTCGGTGGGCACGGGATGTTCAAGAGGAAGATGGAGGAGGATTTATGTTTAGTATTAATTACACAACTGAGAAATAGTTCTATCAAAGAGCTGCCTGAAAAACTTTGTATTGTTCACTGTGTGTGTGGTGGAGACATCCATGACAGCATATGAATCAAACTAATTGTAACTCTCACTTGGTTATGAGAAAAAATGACATTTGCGTTCTTCTGAATTAAGTCTTTCTCACACAAATTACTGGTTGCCAGTGTAAATCAAGCAACATGTGTTCTGAATTCTGACTGCTGGAGAATTAGCTATTGAGTGGGGAAATGAGATACTTTTGTTTGCAGCTAAACTCAAGTTGACTTTTTTTTTTTTTTTTGCTTTATCTAAAAATAAGTGTTATAGAACTATTGCTTCACCAGCTTTTATAGCAAGAAGGATTTGGGAATTGTTTCGTCCAGACTCTCCATTTTAGGGTGAGGAAGATGAGGCCCAGGGAGGTGAGAGGGTGGCCTGAAGTCTCACCCAAAGGAATGGTCAGCTCAGACACGAACTTCCATCGTCTGGTTTTATGCAGTGAACGACTTGCTGCCCCACCATCATCCCAATGATGTGGTGAGATGGCCACCTCTAGGGCAACCAGCCACTTAAATCCAGGATGTGGATTTAAATCCAGATCCCTGCATAAGTCAATACCATCAGAACACGAGGACATGGGGGAGCTGGGATTTGCTTCCAGACCTGAAAACACCCAAGCACGTGCTTGGAATCCCTGCCCTCTCCTTCTCAGCTGAGAGCTCAATAAGAACTTGGACATTAAGAGTTTCCAAGAAGATCTATTTTATGGATTTTACTGTTAAGTTGAGCAACATATGGGAGAGAGATTATGGAAGTAATAGTGATATGCCCTTCGGTTGAAGGATATACCCTTTATTCTCACTCCTTCACTTGTCGGTGACAGTTCTGATGTGTCTGCCCTGCCATTAAGTGTGATTTTCAAGAACACTTTCTCTACCTCAGGAGACATCAAGCCACAGCTTTAGGGGCAGATCTGGCCTCCACCTGCTTCTGTAATGGCCTCATGAGCTAAGAAAGTATTTTACATTGTTAGATGATTTTTTTAAAAATCAGGAAAAAAAAAAGGGAAGAATAATAATGCTCCATGACACATGAAAATGACATGCAATTAAGGTTTCCATTTCTATAAATAAAGTATTGGCTCACAGCACTTTCATTCATTTTCTCCCTGTCTGTGACTGCTTTCCTGCTACAGTGGCAGAGCTGGGCATTCGTGACAGAAGTGACTTGGCACATAAAGCCTGAACTATTCATTTCCTGGCCCTTTACAGAAAGTTTGCCAATCCCTGCTCTAGGCTGTATGGGTGGAAGCTCTGTGTCAGGCACCGTTTCCTCCCAGTGTTAGAATTCTGCTTCTCTACCGAGAGGCTATGAGACTCTAGTATCCCACCCCTCCAGAGAGGAAATGGCTCCTTGCCAAATGGCGAGCCTTGGAAGCTGCCCAGCGGCCCCTCCTGCTGCTTAGAAGTGTAGGTGCAGCTGGGTGACAGGCATCAAGAGAAGGCGGCAGCGTGAGGGCCAGGACAGTTAGAGAAGAGATTGGAGAACGTTTCAGGACACTTGAGAATATTTAAACAAGTAGCAGGTGAGGCACTGGAGATGAAAAGGCAGCGGGTAGCAAGACCGAGCAGGGAGTGTCTGTCCGCCCATGGGTCCCAGCAGCCACTTGGGGACCCTGTGTCCTGACAACCTCCTTCTCTGTGCTGCTGATGAAGGACTCTGTTAGGGGCTGAATTGTGTCCCCCCCCCCCCCAGGTTCATACTTTGAAGCCCTAAATCCCGGGACCTCAGAATGTGACTGTATGTAGTCACAGGGTCTTTAAAGAGGGAATTAACGTTAAAATGAGGTCATTAGAGTGACCCTAATCCAATCTGACTTGTGTCTTTATGAGAAGAGGAGATCGGGACACAGACGCACACAGAGAAGAGACCGTGTGAACAAACAAGTGGAAGGCAGCCATCGGCAAGCCAAGGAGGAAGGCCTTGGGGGAAACCAACAAAAGTGCCGACACTTTGATCCCGGACTTCCAGCCTCCAGAACTGTAAGGAAGTACATCTCTGTGGTTTAAGCCCCCAGACTGTGGCACCGTCTTACGACAGCCCTAGAAAACGAATACAGTGGCATGTAGCCGCCTTGACACCCTCAACATGGAAGTAGGCACATCCCTTGTCTTGCTCAGCATAAAATAGCCCACATATGCTTGTAACAGTAACATGGGATGATTCTCCAAGGTCCGTGAGTTCCACTGCTTCCCAGAGGACAAGAATTATGATACGATTTTACTGACCCAATTATTTCATCACATTCTTAAGCAAAGCCAAAATTTTAAGCACGTGCAATGAACCCGACAGGCGATGAAACAGACGCCTAGAGCAGATATTCTCAGCCTCAGCCCTGCTGACACACGCAGCTGGATCCGGCCCTGCCGTGAGGCTGCCCCGTGCAGACGTCGAGCACCGTCCCTTCCCTCTGGCCACTCGGGGCCAGCAGCATCCTCCAGGTGTGACAACCAACAGTGTCTCCAGGAACTGCCTGATGCTCCCTGGGGAGGTACAGAATTGGCCCCAGTGGCAACCGCTGATGTAGACTGAGACCCCTACCACTCTTCTCCCCGCCCCCCTTGTCAGTTGCAGTAGTGATGGGTTTTTTCCTAATTTATTTGGGATCCAGCAGGAGCACTTTTAAGGTAGCTGGTGCTCCAGACTGTTTCCACCATGCAGTGATCTCCATTCTCCCTCAGTCAGAAACGGAGAATGCCTCTTGGTTTGCCTCTCGCTGGGTCTGTAGGGATTCGTAAGAATTCTCTGGCCTTTGTTTACTCAGGGAGGCTGCTTGAGAGGGTGGGCCGTGTCAAGAGCCGCGTATAGCCATAGCCCACCTCGTGCTCAGCTCTGGAATCTTCTCTTTCTCTTCTTGGCCCTTGGTTCCTGGAGTTTATGTTACTGGGTCATGCCCTTTTGTGTTCTGTTGCCGCAGTTGGTGAATTTTCCTTGTTGCTTTTTATAAGTGTTGGCCTGTTCTCTTCGGTATCGTGAGCAGGAAGTTCTGCCCTATAGTTTTAATAGGACACCTACATTTGGCTGCCAATTTTATTTATATACTTAGAGTCATCAACAAACACAACCATAATTACTGATCACTTAATAAGCGTAAAAAACATCTAGAATTGCAAAGGATGTGTAAATAAAATGCATTATCTCTGCACGCTTCTCCCTCCCCTCAAAGTAATTTTGACTGTACCTGGGGAACCAATGTGAGTGAAAGAGTTAGAGAATAATGAAATGACAAGTGGGCATTCGGAGAACAGCACCATGCACGTGGGCTTGAACTAACCTAAGGAGATTTCTGATCATCCAGGCTAATGTACAGGACTTCTGTGTGCCAGGCATGTTCTAAGCCCTTTCTGAACATTAAATCCTTTTAACCCCACAGCAATCTCATTGCAGAGGGCTCTTCTCACCCCCTTTAAGAGGAGGGGCAAGAGCAAATGTTAAAGGAAAAGGAAGAATGAAACAAAATGCAAAATACAACCGGAGAGAGCATTCAAGGAGAAATTAGCAGATGCAGCTCTGGAATGTTATGAATGAAATGGTGGAAAGTTGCATAGGTGAGACTGGGTCAGATGGTGACCGCTGTGGAAACGTTTAGACCAGAAGTTTTTTTTCACTGTGGCGGAAGGGATTGGTGAGTTCACTAGACCAGTGATGTCACTGATATTGTTGTTGATAATGTATTGCTGTTGTAAGCAGATTACAGGCAGCAAGTGCAGCGTTGTACTGACAAAAGCATTCAGCTACGGTAGAAGATTTGTAAATATAAGCATCTAAGGTCGTGATTGTTTTTGAAATAATTATTTTGGAAGTTAATAGATAATTCTATTTCACTTTTGAAGTGGATGGTATTTTAAAACGTAATTTTTTATTCTGTAGCTTTGCAGTGTTGAGTAAAGGATGACTGTGAGTCAGACATCTCATTTTATGTGAGTTTCATGATTTTGAATGCAAGTTGAGTAAGAAGTTTGAGGCCCGTCAATTGAATTAAAAGTTTTGGGCGCCTCTGCTCTATTAAGTTGCCTATTCCATGTGCAAAGAGCGAGCACCTTGCTTTGGGTAGTATGGTATGGTGTGCTTTTATCAGCTACCAGAAAAGCAGTTTAGTAAAACCACTCAACCAATAACAGAACATTCCCAGATATTTCAATGGATCACTTAAGAGTGAATTATGAAACATATCTGAATGCCATTTCATTAATTTTCCCCTTCCCTTTCAAGATGGTTTATTTTAAGAAATCTCTTCAATCCTATCTAAGTTTTATTACGTTTATTTTCTTGACAAAAAAAGTCAACATTAGTTTTTTTAAAAACCCATTTTTACTGAGCTAATACATATGAGTTTATGTCTAAAACAATCTTAAAATAAATTGAAAGGGACTCATAGCATTTGTAGACAGCTGCTCAATTTCCATTGTCTATCTTGTTTGCTTTAAGCCATTTCTAAGAATCATTTGCCAAGTTTTAAGTTGAGGTAGAAGCCAAAATGTGAGTGTCGTAGAGAGAATAAAGTAGGATTCTCCTCAATTCCTCATCAAGAGCCTGTCCTCCTGCATCACATCCTATGTAGTGTCAGCCCAACCTGGAGCAAGTGTTTGGATGAGAAGGAGAAGAGAGAGGAGTTGTGTGCAGAGCTGGAGACAAGGTAGATTCACAGAAAGTCAAGGTGAGACTTGACTTGAACTGGGCTCCTGGGGTCCCGCATGGAGAGACCCTGGGCCTCCAGGGCCTGTAGAAATTATTTAGCCCTTGGATCCACCATGCCTTTGGAACCAGGAATGTTGGAAACATCTGTCATCCAGTCTGTATCTGATGGAAAACACCACCATTTTTCCCCATCCTTTGAATCTGGGTGTGTGTGATTCTTGGTTTGACTAATAGAATACGGGAAACTAATGCCGTAGGAAGTCTGTGCCAAGGCCTCATGAGGCCCCGAGATCCCTTCTTGCTTTCTGGACTCACCACCAGGAAACCAGTCCAGCCTGATGGAGGATGAGTGGCCGCAGGGAGAAGAACCAAGGCCCAGCTGCCGGCCAGTAGCAACTGCCAAACCAACAAAAGGGCTGTGTTGGGGCTTCCAGCCAGGCCAGCCCTCCCCAGTTGAAAGCAGTCATGTGACTGGCCCGCAGCAAAACCAGCAAAGGAACCACCCAGCTGATCCACAGAATCAGGAGGGGGAAAAAAAAGAAGCATCATTGTTCTAAGCCACTGGGCTTGGGGCAGTTTGTTTTGCAGCAGTGGATAACTGAAATACATCCCTAATCCAAAGCAGGCCTGAGCTCAGGTCAGCAGGGGCCCAGGAGCTGCTTAGAATAAGATGCTATTTTCCTTAGAAATCATTGCATAGGGTTCAGTATTGTATCAGACACCAGCCTTTCACACTTTCAATTTAGTGCTCCTAAAAATATGTTTACTGTTTGACAAACATTTTTATTGGCATGACAGAGTTGAGAATTCCCAAGTTTATATATGCTGATGTAGTTAATTTAAATTAATTGATAAGTGTGTGTATATATATATATATATATATATATATATATTTTTTTTTTTTTTTTTTTTTTTAAGTGTAACATAGCAGCTTCTCATGAGCCATAGCTTTCATTCCCATGCTGATCTCGGGTTTTGTTTCCTGGCAGAAAACTTACCCCCTTTGCCCTGTGGCAGGGCTGCAGTTCATAAGTTATTCCTTCCCCTTCAGCTCCTCCACACCGTGCTCTGGGCTGTGCGTCTTTCATCACGCTGAGTCAGAGACAGGAGGAGCCTTCCCGATGTAATCTACATGAGCACTTGAATTCGTACCTGCAGAATAACAAAAAGGAGAGTGCCCGCTTCATCAGCTCTAGAAAGATGAAATATTAGCACAACTTTAAGAAAAATCCATGAAAGAATGTAAATGCACACATGCCAACTAATATGTATGGTGATAAGATTAAAAGACATCTATAGATCAATAGGTATATAGATATGGATATATATGCACATGTATTACATACTTATATAATATATATACATATATTTGTTATATACATGCTCCCGTCATTTCTTCTAATGGAGAAAATCACAGGTTTTTCAAAATTACCCCCAAAATTTCAAAGTATATTTCTTTTTTGCTGCTGCACTCAAGGATGTCTTCCCATTTCTTCCTGACACCTTACAGAGTGGGAGAAAGCTCAAAGTGGAAGAGACAGCAGAAACATACTCAAACACCTCTCAGGCTACTGGGAGGACACTGGTAGCCAAAGAAGTTACACATCATCCACCTTTGTTACCCTCCATCCACTTAATGAGAGCTGAGGCCAGAATGTTCTCCTGACTTCCATCATTGAAAAAGCAGACTACTTAATGAGCTGCCCACTTATACAAAATGTAATGAGGCCTTAGTCACACATCCATGCCTTCCTTCCTGTGTCCATCTGACAAATGTTTATGGAGTGTCTACTGTGTTCCCAGCTCTGTGTTCCATGCCAGGGACATAATATTGAAGAAGGCACAGTTTGGGTACAGCTTTGGGCAGGAAAGTAAACAGATGATTAGAGTTTGAGGGTAAACATTGGATGCCAAAACAGCACACAACACCTAGCCAGACAGCTCTCAGAGAGGAGGTGATGGAAGAGGTGGCGGGTGTGGGATTAGAAGCTTGACTGAAGAGTTAGCCGGGCTGACCTTAGTGAATGCCGGTGGTGTGGGTGGGAATGGAGTGATGGAGCCTGGGGTCCAGGTCCCAGGGGAGCATGCTGTCCAGGGGAGAGGTGAGTGCAGCCCCAGCCTGGGGCTGCACGTGACTCAGAAGAGCTGGACCACAGGCTCAAGGCTGAGGAGGAAGAAATGAAGGAGGTGGGGTTCACCTCTGGTGAACACAAGATGCAAGATACACTACACTAGAGGTGACATCCTGGAGGGCTTAGGATTTGTCAGTAGACGTTCAGAGCTGGGACTGACCTGATTTGCCTGCTTCACATTTTAGAAAGACCTCTGCTGCAGGAGAGAAAGGGGGAGGGGAAGACAGGAGGTGGGGAGCCCAGTTAGGAGATGATCCACTCATCAGATGGGTGGCAGGGGTGACGGTGAACTGGGGAGTGGCTGTAGGTCAAGGGGAAGGGGCAAGTTCCACAGTGTGAAGGACAGGAATCGCTGCTTCGCTGGATGCGGGGTGGTAAGAGGGAAGAATAATCGAGGATGAGAGTGGTTTCTGCTTGGGCAGCTGGGCAGATGATCAACCTTTAACTCAACTAAGGTTACAAGGGGAGGAACAGCTCTGGAAAGGAAGGTGATAGTTTCCGTCTTGGAAATGCAGCGTTGGAGTTCTCTGCATGTGACAGAGACCTCTGTTTTTTCTCTCAATATCCATTCTCTCCTTCTTCTATACTAAGAGGATCTTTTTACCTGGGCACATGCCATCCTGAACAAAGACAGTCCCAGCATCCTTCAGAGGTGATTATAGCCTTATGATCACCTCTGGCCAATGGCGTGTGAGCAGAAGCCATGATATCTTCCAAGGGATGCCCTAGGGAGGTGTCCTCTTCCATTCTGGAAGGATGGAGGCAAGAAAGCGATTGAAGTGATGGACCTCGGAGTCTAGGGAGGAAAGGAATGAAGTAGGGAAAGGGAAGGAGCAATAGGGGATAAGTAGTCGGGCTAGAGGTCCAAAGGAGGAGCCTCACATTTAGAACAATGGTTCTCAACCAGGGGAGACTTTGACTGCCACCACCCAACCAGGGAGCATTTGGCAATGCTTGGAGGTGATTCCAGTTATCACGGCTGGGGATGGGATTTCTACTGGTATCCAGTGGGTAGGAACTCTTGAAGTCAAGTTTAGGTTTAGGTCTGTGGGGTAGAATCTGCTAAGCATCCTGCAATGCACAGGACAGTCTCCCAAACAAAGAACTCTCCAGCCCCAAATGCCCGTAGCGCTGAAGGCGAGAAGTCAGATGTAGAGGACTGGCCGACAAGGTGAATGCGTACAATGAAATTACATGTCCTACGTAATAGCGTTCAAATTCTTTCCACCTGCACACACACAAACATGCATGTGCCCTCCCTGCAAGCCAGTCAGAGCTGATCTGCCTGGCAAGGCTCAGCCCACGGGCTGCCAGTTTGCTTTCTCCGGGCTTAAAATTTTGATGAATTCTTAAGAATGGATATGTTTAGAAAAAATAAATGAGTTAGCAAACACACCAAATCAAGGTTTCCTGCTACATTACCTGTATGATTTAAACTTGAGTTATCGTCATATGTAACAATTAACTCTCTTACGAGATGTTTTTCTTAAATTATAGAAGCTTCAAGCCACGATTTATTTTTCTTTGTCAGGTAGCCATGTGTTGGGGAGGAGAAAATTTCCCCCCTACCCTTCTTGAGTTCTTTTGGCTGGTCCAATAATGAAATTGACACAAGACAGATGAACAGGAGAAAAAATACAAATTTAGTTCATACCTTTGGAGATCTCATAGAAATAGAACATTAGAAGGGGCCAAAGCAGGCAGTTTTTATATTTTTAGACAAAGAAACAATACATTTGTGAGAAATTGACAAGACAAAGAAATTTAAGCTTGGGTGCTTAATTAGTGAAGAATCAAAACTGAGTTTGGGCTTGGGTAGTAAATTAAAGGAGTAACGAGGTTTGTTTATAGGAGCTTCTTGGCCCTGAATTCCCTCTCTCTGGCCATAAGGGTGTGTCTCTACCTCCTGGCACTGGGAGTGTACCTTTCACAGGGGAGATTTATTTGCTGCTTTCAGGGGGGCAGAGAGGGTGGGCCAGAGTATCCCTTTTGCACTGGCTGTTTCTCAAGTAACTGTAATTCAGAATAACCAGGATGTCACTGTGGTTGGGAGTGGGGTAGGGGGCTGCCCTGAGCCCCAGCAGTTGCATCTGAGATCCTGAACCAGAATCACTGTTTTTAGCTAATATTTGATGTCATGCTCTCCAAAGACAGAACTCTTAGTGAAATCTTGGTGGGAGAATCCTTGAAAGAAAATCTGCAGTCTGATTACAGAGAACATATTTTTTAAAGACAAAGATAAAGCTTAAAAATCATGTGCCAACAGTATTCATTCAGAGATCGGGTGTGTAACAAGTTAACAGTCCAGCAAACTGCAGCAAAAGAGCACCTTCCTTCCTGCGTTCGAACCACAGTCCTTTCATTTGAGTTACTTTAGTACAGTTCTAGCAACGGGACTGCCCTTCTACTTTTTGCCATGGTGATTTTGCAGTCCAATTTGCTGATTGCATCTTTCATTTGTACCTGAGGAAACTTAGGACATTGCTTAATGAGCAGAATGAGAATTAGTGCAATTCCGCTCTCTCTTTTTTCTCACTTATTGGTATCAACAGTATCAGTGCCCAAGGGGACAATTAGTGTTTAAGGGTAGGCACCATATTTAAAGGGTATTATCTGCAAGGTTTTGACTTTAGAGGCTTTCCTCTGGAGGCTTTAGTTTTCAGGACAAATAAGCAGAAATGTGAACATCTACCTCCACGCTGGAGAGTCCTTGGATCACCCCTCCAAGCCAGCTCCTCAGCTTTGCATTCGCAGCAGAGAAAAAGCAAATGCCCACCTCAGGATTCGGTCCTGTGTTCATGAGAGAAATGACAAGCAGTTTCTTCCAGAAATCTCCTCGGTTCCCTCCCTGCTCAAAGAAAGCCTTCTGATATTTGCTGGCATTTGCTCTGTGCCCCAGTGTGGCCGGGGGCACACCTCTGGCAGGGGTCTGGATTGAGGGGTGGGAAGAGGTTGAGGGCTGTCAACACCGTAGGAGACTGTGAGACTTACCCCAAGACCAAGTTTGCGTTGGTGTTCAAGTCAACAATTTCAGCACAATTAGGAAAAAGGATTATTCTCCCCACCAAAAAAAAGGAGTGGGGAGGGGAATCAACCACACCCAGAGACACTACCATGTGGAACAATATCCGTCCCCATCACTGGCTGGAGCCGTTATTTCTTCTTGTGCCTCTTTGTATGTTGCCTCTTCTTCTGGATGGTAAGAAGAGCTCTACCCACTGACTGCCTCCATGGGCTCAAATACTGACTCCACCACCTGCTTGATGTGGGATACTTAGCAAGTCTCCAAACCCCTTTTTCTTCAGTTTCCTCTTCGTAAAAATGAGGAAAGTAATAATACCTACTTCATTGGGTTGGGGAAGAATTAAGCAAGATAATGATTACAAATCGCTTAGAACTGGAATTGGTACATGGAAAGTAGTCAGCTCATATCTGTTGAATGGAAAAAAAATATATTGAATTAAGAGCACAGCAACTGCATGGAGACAACCTAAATGTCCATCGACAGATGAATGGATAAAGACAATGTGGTACCGATATACAGTAGAATATTACTCAGCCATAAAAAAGAATGAAATGATGCCATTTGCAGCAACATAGATGGACCTAGAGATTATCATGCTAAGTGAAGTGAGTCAGACAGAGAAGACAAATATCATATATATGGAATCTAAAATATGACACAAATGAACTTATGTATGGAACAGAAATAGACTCACAGACATAGAGAACAGACTTGTGGTTGCCAAGGGGGAGGGGGTGGAGGAGGGAAGGATTGGGAGTTTGGGGTTAGCAGATGCAAACTATTATATTCAATATATAGAATGCATAAACAATAAGGTCCTACTGTAGAGCACAGGGAACTATATTCAATATCCTGTGAGAAAGCATAATGGAAAAGAATATGAAAAAGAATGTACATACATGTATTGATATAACTGAGTCACTTTGCTGTACACCAAGAAACTAACACAACATTACAAATCAACTATACTTCAATAAAATAAATTTTTAAAAAAGAACACAGCAACTGCATTCAAGTAGAGTAGTTCTGTAATTTCCCGGGAAGAATAGGAGAAAGTTCATTTCCATGTAAGATAGAGGTCTGTTCTTTGAGCAACAATTCTGAATGGTCCAAACATGAATTTATAGACCTTTTTTGAGGCCAAACTTAGTAGCCACATTGAAGGGACTGGTCTCCCCTCCAAAGCTGCATAGCCTCTGGCACCCACCCTCACCCCTCCCCACATCTCTTATACTCATCATGGTTTCATAACATGAAACACCCAAACATCCAGCCTTAGACTGAGAAGCCCACTCCAAACTAGAATCTCAAGCCGCTGAGGGATTAAACAGAGTGAGCCCGCAGTCTCACCACCATCAAGGGTCTGCCCATGCAGACACACTCCCAGGCTCTTTCTCAATACTTTTCATGGTTGATGGTACGAACATCACTGTGCGACACGGCACTGCCACATTCTTAAGTGTGAGAGCACTTGGCTGGCTGATGAAAGCCCGTTGCTTGGCATCCAACGAGAACAAACACTTTGATTGGAGAACAGAGACAACAGGAATTTGTATATAGGATGACACCTACAGCCAAGCAGAATGGGTAAATTCTCAAGACTTCAGCCTTTCCTGAGAACAAATCTTTTAGAGAAGTGATCCCTGTTGTTTATAGCTGAAGAGAAACGTTTGACCCTGGGTGGGGAAATTCCTGCCCTGTGTAATTCCTACACCCCTCAAAGCAACCCCAAGTGCCTGAGTGAGTAAGTGAAATTTTGCCAAGTCCAAACAGCTGTGAAGATCACATGCACACAAGGATTGAGCACATGAGGTGGTGTACACACGCTTCACGGTGTTGCATCTGTCCGAATAGCTAAGGTGTGCAATGGCAAAAAGTGCCCCCAAATTGAAGGAGCTGGCAACGATGATGGAAGGGAGACCTTGTATTTGTCCAGTATAGGTGGGCTGCCACGTTGCATCCTACACTGGACTCAGGCTCAGAGTAGCTCCTACCTGGGACATTACTGGTCCCCAAAGCAGAGGGAAACGAAAGCTTGGTGAGCCCCACACTGCTCTTAAAGCTTCTGCTCAGAAGAAGCACACATCACGCCCCTCACATTTCATTGGTCAGACCGAACCACGAGGCCAAGCTTATGATCAGTGGGGCAAGGAAAGGAAGGGCCAACACATATTTCAGAACAACTATTCAGTTACAGTGTTGTGTGTATATAACTACATTGTTATCTGCTCGTCTATGGCATACAGTTTCATTGAGGGATTGTGTTTGAATGTTAAAATATTCCATTTTACTCCTTGCAATATTTAATACAATTGATCCCACATATTACATCTATACCTTATCATTTCCTTCTGTCGACGGTACTGTCAGCATCTCCACCTTCTTCTCAGAAGAAATTACCTGGCCACCTGTATGTCATGAGTTTTTCTTTTCTCTGAAATTCAGCAGTGTGGTCAGTTTTCACACATTCTCTCTGCCATCTTCTTCAACTGGCTTTACCTATTTCAGGCTGGAGGGGTTCCTTGCATATAGGCAGATGAGAGGCAAATCAGACCAGAATCCGTGTTACTCTGGAGTACTTTACTTTTATACTTTATAGCATGTGAGTGTGGAGGTCTGTTTGCACGGTGAGATCCCCTTTGGGTGATATAACAGAACTGGTGTTGAGTTGTGTTGTCTCAGAACACGTGGGAGCAGTGGCCAGGGAGATGCGTGTGATGCTCATGGACCCTCCCACCATCTTGCTCTGGGCACCTGCACAGCCATGTGCCCTGCTGCCCGGTCCAGGGAACAGAGCTGTGCCTCTTATCCTAGGACATCCATAGTCTCCCACCCAAGGATTGAATGCTTTTTACCTTATGAGTGATGTCTTTTCCACTAGAGGCTCTATTTTAAAGAGTTGGATTGATGGTAAACAGTTCAAGTTTAGAAGTATCAATTTACTGTCACCTGTGACTAGAGACATAATTTATAATTTGACTTGATTAGCCTTTTGTTCTCTAACTTCTCCAAACTGGAGAGTAATCACATGTGAATGACTGTTTCTTTTTTCCCACCTTCTATTAATGATGTGCTCTCTAAAAGTGTCTCAGCCATCTCAATCCTCTCATTGAGCTTGCAACTCAGAGCAAGTGGGACGAGCAGTCAGTGGCTATAAAGTTGGAAGACACAAGTTTCATCTGGTCTTGACTCCCTAGTGAATACCACCTCCCTATACCCTCTCTGAGCCACACCTATATCTATTTTGCCCTTTTTTTGGTCAAAAATGTTTAAATTTAAATAAAATTGAATGTGACCCCAGTTTATAAAATGAGACAACAATATATGAATGCAACCAAAGGACTTACTGTTTTGTAAAAAGGAACAGTGCTTTGTTGATGTGCATATTGATTTTAATTTGCACAAAGCATTTCAGTTTTCCTAGAATGTGAAATAAACAACCTGACTTTCCCTCCACAAACAGTGGCCATTAACATGGCACACCCGAACTGTTGTTTTGTTTTGTTTTGTTTCTAATTGTATTGATTTGAGTCCTCTCTGTCTTTTTCTTGATGAGTCTGGCTAAAGATTTATCAATTTTGTTTATCTTCTCAAAGAACCAACTTTTAGTTTTATTGATCTTTGCTATTGTTTTCTTTGTTTCTATTTCATTTATTTCTGCTCTGATCTTTATGATTTCTTTCCTTCTACTAACTTTGGGTTTTGTTTGTTCTTCTTTTTCTAGTTCCTCTAGGTGTAAGGTTAGATTGTTTATTTGAAATTTTTCTTGTTTCTTGAGGTGTGATTGTAATGCTATAAACTTCCTTCTTAGAACTGCTTTTGCTACATCCCATAGGTTTTGGATAATCGTGTTTTCATTGCCATTTGTCTCTAGGTATTTTCTAATTTCCTCTTTGATTTCTTCAGTGATCTCTTGGTTATTTAGTAAGGTTTTGTTTAGCCTCCAAGTGTTTGTGTTTTTTACATTTTTTCCCTGTAATTTATTTCTAATCTCATAGCATTGTGGTCAGAAAAGATGCTTGATATGATATCAACTTTCTTAAATTTACCGGGGCTTGATTTGTGACCCAAGATGTGATCTATCCTGGAGAATGTTCCATGTGCACTTGAGAAGCAAGTGTAATCTGCTGTTTTTGGATGGAATGTCCTATAAATATCAATTATATCTATCTGGTCTATTGTATCATTTAAAGCTTGTGTTTCCTTATTAATTTTCTGTCTGGATGATCTGTCCATTGGTGTATGTGAGGTGTTAAAGTCCCCCACTATTATTGTGTTACTGTTGATTTCCTCTTTTATAGCTGTTAGAATTTGCCTTATGCATTGAGGTGTTCCTATGTTGAATGCATATACATTTATAATTGTTATATCTTCTTCTTGGTTTGATCCCTTGATCATTATGTAGTGTCCTTCCTTGTCTCTTGTAACATTCTTTATTTTAAGGTCTATGTTATCTGATATGAGTATTGCTACTCCAGCTTTCTTTTGATTTCCATTTGCATGGAATATATTTTTCCATCCCTTCACTTTCAGTCTGTATGTGTCCCTAGATCTGAAGTGGGTCTCTTGTAGACAGCATACGTATGGGTCTTGTTTTTGTATACATTCAGCGAGCCTGTCTGTCCTCACTTTCAGTCTGTATGTGTCCCTAGGTGTGAAGTGGGTTTCTTGTAGACAGCATATATATGGGTCTTGTTTTTGTATCCATTCAGTGAGCCTGTCTGTGTCTTTTGGTTGGAGCATTTAATCCATTTACATTTAAGGTAATTATCGATATGTATGTTCCTATTACCATTTTCTTAATTGTTCTGGGTTTGTTTTTGTAGGTCTTTTTCTTCTCTTGTGTTTCCCACTTAGAGAAGTTCCTTTAGCATTTGCTGTAGAGCTGGTTTGGTGGTACTGAATTCTCTTAGCTTTTGCTTGTCTGTAAAGCTTTTGATTTCTCTGTCGAATCTGAATGAGATCCTTGCCGGGTAGAGTAATCTTGGTTGTAGGTTCTTCCCTTTCATCACTTTAAATATATTGCTCCCTTTTGGCTTGTAGAGTTTCTGCTGAGAAATCAGCTGTTAACTTTATGGGAGTTCCCTTGTATGTTATTTGTCATTTTTCCCTTGTTGCTTTTAATAATTTTTCTTTGTCTTTAATTTTTGTCAGTCTGATTACTATGTGTCTCGGTGTGTTCCTCCTTGGGTTTATCCTGCCTGGGACTCTCTGTGCTTCCTGGACTTGGGTGGCTATTTCCTTTCCCATGTTAGGGAAGTTTTCGACTATAATCTCTTCAAATATTTTCTTGTGTCCTTTCTCTTTCTCTTTTCCTTCTGGGAACCCTATAAGGAGGATGTTGGTGCGTTTGCCATTGTCTCAGAGGTCTGTTAGGCTGTCTTCATTTCTTTTCATTCTTTTTTCTTTATTCTGTTCTGCGGCAGTGAATTCCACCATTCTGTCTTCCAGGTCACTTATCCGTTCTCCTGTCTCAGTTATTCTGCTATTCATTCCTTCTAGTGTATTTTTAATTTCAGTTATTGTATTGTTCATCTCTGTTTGTTTGTACTTTAATTCTTCTAGGTGTTTGTTCTTTAATTCTTCTAGGTCTTTGTTAAACATTTCTTGCATCTTCTCGATTTTTGCCTCCATTCTTTTTCCAAGGTCCTGGGTCATCTTCACTATCATTATTCTGAATTCTTTTTCTGGAAGGTTGCCTATCTCCACTTCATTTTAGTTGTTTTTCTGGGGTTTTATCTTATTCCTTCATCTAGTACATAGCCATCTGCCTTTTCATTTTGTCTGTCTTTCTGTGAATGTGGTTTTCATTCCACAGGCTGCAGGATTGTAGTTCTTCTTGCTTCTGCTTTCTGCCCTCTGGTGGATGAGGCTATCCCACACCTGAACTCATGACCCTTCTTCACCCTCCTCCAATCCATTGAAGTCACTGTTCAAGAACCAGCACAGACCCAACTTCCTCCTTGTCTTCTTGGTCAATATCTCAAGTGGTCTCTCCTTTCCCACAATCCTTCTTACAGTCTTGGCCATGGTCTTGGGTTGTGAGCACTTGGGTCCTTTCCTCTGTCACTAATTGTTCGACTTTGAAACAATGAGAGGTAAATTCCAGAAAGAACCTCTTGTAGTTCCATAAAATTCTAGGAACTTACAGGGACATGGAGACCTTCAATTCACTGAGTCCAACAGACGTATTTTTTTTTAATTTAATTAATTAATTAATTAATTTATGGCTGTGTTGGGTCTTCGTTTCTGTGCGAGGGCTTTCTCCAGTTGCGGCAAGTGGGGGCCACTCCTCATCGCGGTGAGTGGGCCTCTCACTATCGCGGCCTCTCTTGTTGCGGAGCACGGGCTCCAGACGCGCAGGCTCAGTAATTGTGGCTCACGGGCCTAGATGCTCCGCGGCATGTGGGATCTTCCCAGACCAGGGCTTGAACTCGTGTCCCCTGCATTAGCAGGCAGATTCCCAACCACTGCACCACCAGGGAAGCCCCCAACAGACGTATTTTTTAGACAACCAAACTGGGGCTCAAAGGCTGGAGTGATTTAATTGAGGTCTTCTACTTAGTGACAGAGAAAGGGCAGGACTCGCATCTACTATTACCTAGGTGCTGTTTCTACTCTAAAGTACTGCTACTTTCTATCATACATAAATATGACTACTGACTCTTTTGTAAAAGTCAAAGAAAGATAAAGCAAGGCCTCTGAAATAGTAAGAGTATTAAATGTGTTCTGATTTGATTGATGTAAAGCAAGATTTCTAAGGATGGACCTAAGAGAAACAAACTAAATTTTATAACAAGAAACAGTGGCAATAGCAGTTGTTACTAGACCTTAACTTCAGAGATGTGCAAGTGATAGAGGTTGGTGCCAGTGGAGGATGCTTCTTCTCAGAGACCTGCAAGCATGAAGCTGGCTGCAAGACAAGATGCAGCTGAAGGAAGATACTGACATATATGCACGTCCCTGGCAGGTATTTTCCAAGTACAGAGCTTTCAGCATTTGACTCTGAGTGGATACCTTGTCCTTTTATACTGCAGGAAAATAGTGAATAACATCATCTGTCCTCTCAGCACCACATGTAACACAGTGGCTGCTTAGGGATCTGGTGTCTGTTTCTTCTGGTAGCTACTTTCTATTGGGAGAAGAAAAATTTATAACAATATCCCTTCTATTTATTGAGTTGGTTTGGCATCCTGATGTAATTGAATTGCACTTAAAATAAGAACTAAATAGAAATAAGAATTTTGAAAGAGAAAAAATTTTTAATTCTTATAAAAAAGCATGTCCCTGTCAGCCTCCCTTTTGAAAAATACAGCAGGTTTCAATATTTATTACATGCATTGTTTAATGCAGGAACAGGATATAATGTACATCACTATATCTTAGCTCAAAATTTAAGTACAAGTTATCTTTGCTTAAATTGGATTTTCCTATCAGCCGAAATAATCTCAAAAGTAGCATAAATATAAAGTTAAATATCTGCTTTGTTTCATTATATTAGAAATGCTTTCGAGTGCAGAGTGTCCTGAATTTTGAGCAGTAGTATGTTGAAATTTACGAACTCTGTAGCTTTTCTCAGAGGCACAATTTAAAAGAACAAGTTCTCGGAAAAAAAGGGATGTGTTGAAATGGAACTGTCAAACCAAGGTCAAGCTGTTCACTGGATAACCTTTGAATAGGCTGGAATTATCCAGATTCTCGGTAGCTAGACAATCTTTTCTAGCAAAAGAAAGAAATAGCAATGGTGTGCATCAATCAATTTTGTGACAACTTGATTTTCCAAAAGTCCCCTTAAGAAAATTCTCCAGTGTATTTGGAGGTAATGTAGCTAAGTCATATCCAGTATATTAAACACTTAAGTTTGTGTGTTGCTTTCAGATAATTTGGCAGGGCACACAGCTATATTAGCAAAAAGCTGAAATATTAATGGAAATATTAACCTTGTCAGATTATGAACTGAGTTGAAATTTATCATGTGTGCCATAATATTGGGCTTTTCTTTTAGAACAAAGCATTTTGTGATGGAAGACAGACATATTTAAAAGTGCCTTGATTTACCACATTTGAGTACAGGCTTTTGTTTAAGGCTTACCTCAATACCCAATGCTGTGATCACCAAGAGGAGATGTGCAGACCCCAGAGCACGGATCCTGTCCGTGGAATCTGATCACAGGTCCTGCCATCCACCAGTGGTACCAGAATCACATGATAGTGGAGAAGCCATGGGTCCTTTCCTTTGGCTTGTTGGCTGTTACCAAAATCTTTATTCCATTCTACCTTCACACAAATTCTTAACACACACACACAAAGAAAAATTTGGTTTACACAACATATGGAGTTGACTTCCTGTATTTTTCAAACTACCTATAAAAAGCCAGTCATCTGTCTACATGTGGGGCTAAAATAAAGATCATGGTTTACATTTGGTCGTTAAAATGAAGTTATGGGCATGAAAGAAAATTACTATATTTGATTCATCTTTTTTGTTCATAACATCTGTCTTTCAGGAAAGGCTGGCTCTGTGTGCTTTGGGGTTTAGTGTATTCTTATTACAGAATGTAGGCAGAAGAGAGATGCTTAGAAATGTCTCAGGTTTGCCCCAAGCAGCCCTAAGGCAAGGACGTGGGTGTGGACATTTAGTTGGGAAGTAGTTCCAGGTGGCAGAGCGAGTGGACCAGGGAGGGTTCAGCTCCAGCTACTGAAAGGGGCAACTGGCAACAGGGGCTCAGTCCATCTGGAGACCCTCCAAGGGAAGTGTGGAAGATGTGCAGACCTGCCCACTGAGGGGTGTGGGTGCAGAAACTGGGGCATTTATCCATCATTTTATAAATGATTTTTTTTTTAATATCCATCAATTACTTTCTCATTGGTTGAGGCACAGGAAACTGTAGATTTAGAAAGGAACAGCCTGCAGGTGACCTCCAAGGAAGGCAGAGGGAATATGGTTAGGACACCACCAACATCGGCTCCAGAAAGCATAACTAGAAATGAATATAAACATTGGGAGAGTCGACTGACTGCACCGTATCCGCGTGGACACTCAGCTTATCATCGTATGGTAATAATGCAGAACGATGTCAACTGAGCATTGTGACCTTGTGCGTTTTGTTTTTTCTTAGCCCTTGACTCTTCCATCACCCATCAGAAGGTACAAAATTGGTTTTAATCTACTTAAGCCAATCATCAGACATCTCTGTAGACATAGATTCCACTGAGATTTCTAAACAGATAGCCTAGACCAGATTCATAATCTGGTTATTCAAAATCTGTTATTCCTACATGCCAACACTTATTGTCACTGTTTTCAAAGTTAACAAATTTGTATTCAGTATCTACTTGCTTTATGACAGAGATTTGATGGCACTCTCAGTAACATGCCTCCTTTTGCTCCCACCTGGGACTGCTTTGATCATGTCTGAGAGGGTGACCAGACAGGTCTTCTGATTTTGTTGACATCAGTTTCATACTTTGCTCAATAGGTTTCCTCTATTTGTTTAAATAGATTTTGAACATTATGAGCCCTTTATAATATTTTGACCTCACATCCAGTGATGCAATACACTGATCAACAAACAGAAAGAGAAACAGAGATCATCCCATACAGAGTCACCCAATACATACAGTGTGCTCAATAGCTACCAGAATGGAATTAAGTGAATGCAGCATTAGCATAACTCAGTTCCAAACTTTAAGGAACAAAGTCTGTTGTCTTGTTGTCTAAGTACTTCCTTGGATGTATCACGTGTTTTATGACCTTCAGACTTCCCAAATGTCTAACCATCTGGTTGGTCATGAAAGCCAAAACACAGAAAAATGACAATAAGTGGCAAATAGATGTACTTGTCAGTTGGGTAACAAAAGATGAGTAGATGATGGAACAGCTCTTTGTATTAAGATTACAAAAGGTAGTAAAGTGCCATTTATTTTAAAAATAAGTCCCACTGTCTTTCCATGTGGGTTCTGAGATCAGAGAGGGAGCAGAATTGTATACACACTAGATCAACAACCAAATGTATTGAACTCTCAATTTGTGTGTAACAAGGACACAGCTTTTCTTCTAAGTTTTAAAATACGGACATCTATTTTTCACGTCATTAGTAATTTCTTGGTAATCTGAGTTCCAAGTGGCTCCATTTTTCTGGGGTCACCTGTTCTATTGAAAAACCAAAACATTACTTGATTTCTCACTCTATTTTTGACCTCAGTTATTTTCCATCCTCCTGCTTTTGCTTATCTTGGCCCCATCCGGATGCAGAGATGTCTCATACATTTTGCTGTAGTCCAGAATTTGAACTCACATTGTCACCTTTAAGCTAACATGATGCTGCTATATTGTTAGATCATTAATGAAATTTGGAGAATAACAGAAGGGAATTCGAGCTCAGAATACAAATCAAATCAAAATTCAATTTCAATTAGTTGCCAATGTTTACCAACCATTTTCCAACCAGGAGACACTTTGAATGTTCTCTTTTTCCTTGGATGCAGCCTGCTGATATGAAGCTGGCGTCTCCCCTCCCCCTGAATGAGTCCTTCACTCTTCTCCTATACCCACAGTATCATTGTCTGCCAGAGAGAAAAACCCAGAGTAATCACTGCATTATTTTACAGAGTAGTTAAATTTCCCTTTGTATGAACATCACTGATCCAGATTTTGCCCAGGCCTGGTATTTATGACCAAGAAGGTCATTAGGGCGGAGCTTCAAGATGGCGGAAGAGTAAGACGTGGAGACCACCTTCCTCCCCACAAATACATCAGAAATATATCTGCATGCGGAACAACTCCTACAGAACACCCACTGAACGCTGGCAGAAGACATCAGACCTCCCAAAAGGCAAGAAACTCCCCACGTACCTGGGTAGGGCAAAAGAAAAAAGAAATAACAGAGACAAAAGAATAGGGATGGGACCTGCGCCAGTGGGAGGGAGCTGTGAAGGAGGAAAGGTTTCCACACACTAGGAGCCCCTTCGCGGGTGGAGACTGCGGGTGGCGGAGGGGGGAAGCTTCGGAGCCACGGAGGAGAGCGCAGCCACAGGGGTGCGGAGGGCAAAGCGGAGAGATTCCCGCACAGAGGATCAGTGCCGACCAGCACTCACCAGCCTGAGAGGCTTGTCTGCTCCCCCGCCAGGGCGGGTGGGGCTGGGAGCTGAGGCTCGGGCTTTGGTCGGATCGCAGGGAGAGGACTGGGGTTGGCTGCGTGAACACAGCCTGAAGGGGTTAGTGCGCAACAGCTAGCGGGGAGGGAGACCGGGAAAAAGTCTGCAGCTGCCGAAGAGGCAAGAGACTTTTTCTTGCCTCTTTGTTTCACGGCGCGCAAGGAGAGGGGATTCAGAGCGCCTCCTAAACGAGCTCCAGAGACGGGCGCGAGCCGCGGCTATCAGCGCGGACCCCAGAGACGGACATGAGACGCTAAGGCTGCTGCTGTCGCCACCAAGAAGCCTGTGTGCGAGCACAGGTCACTCTCCACACCTCCCCTCCCGGGAGCCACGGGGACAACTTCCCCAGGAGAACACACGGCGCGCCTCAGGCTGCTGCAATGTCACGCTGGCCTCTGCCGCCGCAGGCTCGCCCCGCATCCGTACCCCTCCCTCCCCCCGGCATGAGTGAGCCAGAGCCCCCGAAGCAGCTGCTCCTTTAACCCCGTCCTGTCTGGGCGGGGAACAGACGCCCTCAGGCGACCTACATGCAGAGGCGGGTCCAAATCCAGAGCTGAACCCTGGGAGCTGTGCGAACAAAGACGAGAAAGGGAAATCCCTCCCAGCAGCCTCAGGAGCAGCGGATTAAAGCTCCACAATCAACTTGATGTACCTGCATCTGTGGAATACCTGAATAGACAACGAATCATCCCAAATTGAGGAGGTGGACTTTGGGAGCAACGATATATATATATATTTTTCCCTTTTTCTCTTTTTGTGAGTGTGTATGTGAATGCTTCTGTGTGTGATTTTGTCTGTATAGCTTTGGTTTTACCATATGTCCTAGGGTTCTGTCTGTCCTTTTTTTCGTTTTTGTTTTTGTTTATTAAGTATAGTTTTTAGCACCTGTTATCATTGGGGATTTGTTTTCTGGTTTGGCTGCTCTCTTCTTTCTTTCTTTCCTTTTTTGAAAAATTTTTTTATTACTTAAAAAAAATTTTTTTAATAATTATTTTTTATTTTAATAACTTTATTTTATTTTACTTTATTTATTTTATTTTATCCTCTTTCTTTCTTTCTTTCTTTTTTTTCTCCCTTTTATTCTGAGCCGTGTGGATGACAGGCTCTTGGTGCTCCAGCCAGGCATCACGGCTGTGCCTCTGAGGTGGGAGAGCCAAGTTCAGGACACTGGTCCACAAGAAACCTCCCAGATCCACGTAATATCAAACGGCAAAAATCTCCCAGAGATCTCCCTCTCAACGCCAACACCCAGCTCCACTGAACGGCCAGCAAGCTACAGTGCTGGACACCCTATGCCAAACAACTAGCAAGACAGGAACACAACCCCATCCATTAGCAGAGAGGCTGCCTAAACCCATAATAAGGCCACAGACACCCCAAAACACACCAGCAGACGTGGACATGCCCACCAGAAAGACATGATCCAGCCTCATCCACCAGAACACAGGCACTAGTCCCCTCCACCAGGAAGCTTACACAACCCACTGAACCAACCTTAGCCACTGGAGACAGACACCAAAAACAACCGGAACTACCAACCTGCAGCCTGCAAAAAGGAGACCCCAAACACAGTAAGTTAAGGAAAATGAGAAGACAGAGAAACACACAGCAGATGAAGGAGCAAGGCAAAAACCCACCAGACCTAACAAATGAAGAAGAAATAGGCAGTCTACCTGAAAAAGAACTCAGAATAATGATAGTAAAGATGATCCAAAATCTTGGAAATAGAATGGAGAAAATACAAGAAACATTTAACAAGGACCTAGAAGAACTAAAGAGCAAACAAACAGTAATGAACAACACAATAAATGAAATTAAAAATTCTCTAGAAGGGATCTATAGCAGAATAACTGAGGCAGAAGAACGAATAAGTGACCTGGAAGATAAAATAGTGGAAATAACTACTGCAGAGCAGAATAAAGAAAAAAGAATGAAAAGAATTGAGGACAGTCTCGGAGACCTCTGGGACAACATTAAATGCACCAACATTTGAATTATAGGAGTCCCAGAAGAAGAAGAGAAAAAGGCAGGGACTGAGAAAATATTTGAAGAGATTATAGTTGAAAACTTCCCTAATATGGGAAAGGAAATAGTTAATCAAGAGTCCAAAACAGGATAAATCCAAGGAGAAACACGCCAAGACACATATTAATCAAACTATCAAAAATTAAATACAAAGAACAAATATTAAAAGCAGCAAGGGAAAAACAACAAATAACACACAAGGGAATCCCCATAAGGATAACAGCTAACTCTGCAAGCCAGAAGGGAGTGGCAAGACATATTTAAAGTGAAGAAGGAGAAAGACCTACACCCAAGATTACTCTACCCAGCAAGGATCTCATTCAGATTTGACGGAGAAGTTAAAATGTTTACAAACAAGCAAAAGCTAAGAGAATTCAGCACCACCAAACCAGCTTTACAACAAATGCTAAAGGAACTTCTCTAGCCAGGAAACACAAGAGAAGGAAAAGACCTACAATAACAAACCCAAACAATTAAGAAAATGGTGATAGGAACATACATATTGATAATTACCTTAAATATAAATGTATTAAATACTCCAACCAAAAGACATAGACTGGCTGAATGGATACAAAAACAAGACCCATATATATGCTGTCTACAAGACACCCACCTCAGACCTAGGGACACATACAGACTAAAAGTGAGGGGATGGTAAAAGATATTCCATGCAAATGGAAATCAAAAGAAAGCTGGAGTAGCAATTCCCATATCAGACAAAATAGACTTTAAATAAAGACTATTACAAGAGACAAAGAAGAACACTACATAATGATCAAGGAATCAATCCAAGAAGAAGATATAACAATGGTAAATATTTATGCACCCAGCATAGGAGCACCTCAATACATAAGGCAAATACTGACAGCCATAAAAGGGGAAATCGACAGTAGCACAATCATAGTAGGGGAATTTAACACCCCACTTTCACCAATGGACAGATCATCCAAAATGAAAATAAATAAGGAAACACAAGCTTTAAATGATACATTAAACAAGATGGACTTGATTGATATTTATAGAACATTCCATCCAAAAACAACAGAATACACATTCTTCTCAAGTGCTCATGGAACATTCTCCAGGATAGATCATATCTTGGGTCACAAATCAAGCCTTGGTAAATTTAACAAAACTGAAATCATATCAAGTATCTTTTCCAACCACAATGCTATGAGACAAGATATCAATTACAGGAAAAAATCTGTAAGAAATACAAACACATGGAGGCTAAACAACACACTACTTAATAACCAAGACATCACTGAAGAAGTCAAAGAGGAAATCAAGAAATACCTAGAAACAAATGACAATGAAAACACAATGATCCAAAACCTATGGGATGCAGCAAAAGCAGTTGTAAGAGGGAATTTTATAGCTATACAAGCCTACCTCAAGAAACAAGAAACATCTCAAATAAACAACCTAACCTTACACCTAAAGCAATTAGAGAAAGAACAACAAAAAAACCCCAAAGTTAGCAGAAAGAAAGAAATCATAAAGATCAGATCAGAAATAAATGAAAAAGAAATGAAGGAAACAGTAGCAAAGATCAATAAAACTAAAAGCTGGTTATTTGAGAAGATAGACAAAATTGATAAACCATTAGCCAGACTTATCAAGAAATAAAGGGAGAAGACTCAAATCAATAGAATTAGAAATGAAAAAGGAGAAGTAACAAGTGACACTGCAGAAATACAAAGGACCATGAGAGATTACTACAAGCAACTATATGCCAATAAAATAGACAACCTGGAAGAAATGGACACATTCTTAGAAAAGCACAACCTTCTGCGGCTGAACCAGGAAGAAATAGAAAATATAAACAGACCATCTCAAGCACTGAAATGGAGACTGTGATTAAAAATCTTCCAAAAAACAAAAGCCCAGGACCAGATGGCTTCACAGATGAATTCTATCAAACATTTAGAGAAGAGCTAACACCTATCCTTCTCAAACTCTTCCAAAATATAGTAGAGGGAGGAACACTCCCAAGCTCATTCTACGAGGCCACAATCACTCTGATACCAAAACCAGACAAAGATGTCACGAAGAAAGAAAACTACAGGCCAATATCACTGATGAACATAGATGCGAAAATCCTCAACAAAATACTATCAAACAGAATCCAACAGCACATTAAAATGATCATACACCATGATCAAGTGGGTTTTATCTCAGGAATGCAAGGATTCTTCAATATACGCAAATCAATCAATGTGATACACCATATTAACAAATTGAAAGAGAAAAACCATATGATCATCTCAATGGATGCAGAGAAAGCTTTTGACAAAATTCAACACCCATTTATGATAAAAACCCTCCAAACATTAGGCATAGAGGGGACTTTCCTCAACATAATAAAGGCCATATATGACAAACTCACAGCCAACATCATCCTCAATGGTGAAAAACTGAAACCATTTCCACTAAGATCAGGAACAAGACAAGGTTGCCCATTCTCACCACTATTATTAAACATAGTTTTGGAATTTTCAGCTACAGCAATCAGAGGTGAAAAAGAAATAAAAGGAATGCACATTGGAAAAGAAGAAGTAAAGCTGTCACTGTTTGCAGATGACATGATACTATACATAGAGAATCCTAAAGATGCTACCAGAAAACTACTAGAACTAACCAATGAATTTGGTAAAGTAGCAGGATACAAAATTAATGCACAGAAATCTTTGCATTCCTATACGCTAATGATGAAAAATCTGAAAGTGAAATTAAGAAAACACTCCCGTTTACCACTGCAACAAGAAGAATAAGATATCTAGGAATAAACCTACCTAAGGAGACAAAAGACCTGTATGCAGAAAATTATAAGACACTGATGAAAGGAATTAAAGATGATACAAATAGATGGAGAGATATACCATGTTTTTGGATTGGAAGAATCAACATTATGAAAATGACTCTACTACCCAAAGCAATCTACAGATTCAATGCAAAACCTATCAAACTACCACTGGTATTTTTCACAGAACTAGAACAAAAAATTTCACAATTTGTATGGAAACACAAAAGACCCGGAATAGCCAAAGCAATCTTGAAAAAGAAAAGTGGAGCTGGAGGAGTCAGGCTCCCTGACTTCAGACTATACTACAAAGCTACAGTAATCAAGACAGTATGGTACTGGCACAAAAACAGAAATGTAGATCAATGGAACAGGATAGAAAGCCCAGAGATAAGCCCACACACATATGGTCACCTTATCTTTGATAAAGGAGGCAAGAATATACAATGGAGAAAAGACAGCCTCTTCAATAAGTGGTGCTGGGAAAACTGGACAGCTACATGTAAAAGAATGAAATTAGAACACTCCCTAACACCATACACAAAAATAAACTCAAAATGGATTAAAGACCTAAATGTAAGGCCAGACACTATCAAACTCTTAGAGGAAAACATAGGCAGAACACTCTATGACATAAATCAGAGCAAGATCCTTTTTGACCCACCTCCTAGAGAAACGGAAATAAAAACAAAAATAAATATATGGGACCTAATGAAACTTCAAAGCTTTTGCACAGCAAAGGAAACCATAAACAAGATGAAAAGTCAACCCTCAGAATGGGAGAAAATATTTGCAAATGAAGCAACTGACAAAGGATTGATCTCCAAAATTTACAAGCAGCTCATGCAGCTCAATATCAAAAAAAACAAACAACCCAATCCAAAAATGGGCAGAAGACCTAAATAGACATTTCTCCAAAGAAGAAGATATACAGATTGCCAACAAACACATGAAAGAATGCTCAACATCATTAATTATTAGAGAAATGCAAATCAAAACTACAATGAGATATCATCTCACACCAGTCAGAATGGCCATCATCAAAAAATCTACAAACAACAAATGCTGGAGAGGGTGTGGAGAAAAGGGAACCCTCTTGCACTGTTGGTGGGAATGTACAATGATACAGCCACTATGGAGAACAGTATGGAGGTTCCTTAAAAAACTAAAATAGAACTACCATATGACCCAGCAATCCCCCTACTGGGCATATACCCTGAGAAAACCATAATTCAAAAAGAATCATGTACCACAATGTTCATTGCAGCACTATTTACAATAGCCAGGACATGGAAGTAACATAAGTGTTCATCGACAGGTGAATGGGTAAAGAAGGTGTGGCACATATATACAATGGGATATTACTCAGCCATAAAAATAAACGAAATTGAGTTATTTGTAGTGAGGTGGATGGACCTAGAGTCTGTCATACAGAGTGAAGTAAGTCAGAAAGAGAAAAACAAATACCGTATGCTAACGCGTATATATGGAATCTTAAGAAAAAAAAAAATGATCATGAAGAACCTAGGGGCAAGACGGGAATAAAGACACAGACCTACTAGAGAATGGACTTGAGGATACGGGGAGGGGGAACGGTAACTGGGAGAAAGTGAGAGAGTGGCATGGACATATATACACTACCAAACGTAAAATAGATAGCTAGTGGAAAGCAGCCACATAGCACAGGGAGATCAGCTCGGTGCTTTGTGACCACCTAGAGGGGTGAGATAGGGAGGGTGGGAGGGAGGGAGATGCAAGAGGGAAGAGATATAGGGACATATGTATATGTATAACTGATTCACTTTGTTTTAAAGCAGAAATTAACACACCATTGTAAAGCAATTATACTCCAATAAAGATGTTTAAAAAAAAAAAAAAGAGGTCATTAATCTGATTTTAAATCATAAGCACTCTCGACCCAGGTCTCCACATAAGTAGTACCAACAAAGAACAGAGGCTTTGAAATTAGATTTTTCTTTATTGTGACCTAGATAAAATGCACAGCACATCCTTCATTCATTATACAAATAACTACAGAGAAAATGCTACTTTCCAGGAACTCCTGCAGGAATTGAGAAATAAAGCAATAGACAAGCCCCCCACTTCACTGCCCTGCACACCACCAGTCTCTTTGAGTGGAAGGAACCACATAAGGGGTTATATTGCCAATGTCCACAATAAAATCTAGTGGTATTTCCCCCACCAAAAAAAAATTTGTGGACTTGTCAATCTTTTCCCCTAAGACTGGAATATCTACAGTATTTTTCTGATATTGGTATAGCTATACTGCTTTTTTTTTTCATTAAGGTTTTTATAATTTATCTCTTTTTGGTGTATCTTTTTTTATTTCTGATAGTTCTGTATTCTTATATTTAAGATGTGTTTATTGTGAGTAGTTTAGAGTTACATTTTGTCTTTTTTCAGTCCAATCTGACAGTATTAGTCAGTTAATTGGAATATTTAGTCCATTTACATTTAATATAATTTCTGACACAACAGGCTAATAACTGTCATTTTATGATTTATTTTCTATTTGCCCTACCTGTTTTTAGTTTTCTTTGATTCTTCTTTATTGATTTATTTTGGATTAATCAAGGATTTCTTTCCCATTTTCTCTGTTAGCCTGTTAGTCATACATTTTTTCAACCTTTTTGTTGCTGATGTGGAAATTGCATCCATTCTTGACTTACTACAGTCTAACATAAATTGCTTTCTTTTGCCACTTCTCACACAATTCTAGGATCTCAGAACATTTTTATTCCATTGACTCCCATTTCATCTTTTGTGTTATTGTCATTGTGCATTTCATTCTGTTATATTTTAGACCACACCAACATTAACCTCATTATTTTGTACAGTTAATATTAATTTATATTTCCCCAGATGTATATATGGACATTTACCTTGTTAGAAAATTTTGATTTCTCCATTTCATTTCTTAATTTAAATGGAAACATCAAGGGGAATTTAACAAAAAAGTAAAAAGTTGATTATTAAATAAAAAGTGTTCTCTTACTTTCCTAAGTACCAATAAAATTCCCTTTGGTGTGTGACAAGTGTTATGACAAGTATCAGCTCCCTGCCCTTTATCTAACTGCTTCTTTTTGCCTCTATTGCAAGGAGGTTGGTAACAATGCCAGTCAGATGATGCTGTTGTTTTGATTCAGTTGTTTCACGTGAAGATGGCTCCTGGGAGCATGTGGTGCATAGCAGGTGTTCCTCATCTGTTAGCTCCCCCTTTTTTCCCAGATCTCAGGCACGTGGCTTCCTCCAAATACCAGCCTGTCTTTTTAGCCTCATCTAACAGCTATGCACCGTGGGTGGGCCCCTTCCTGGATCATGAACAGCATGGTGTTAGGGACACTGTCCCCTTCGTCTTTGCATTTACCATTAGTGCTTATGAAGGGGTCTGGCATTTAATGGGCAGTGATGGATGTTTTCTGATTGGGTTAATGAAGGACGGAAGGGATGAACAAACAATCAACACTCAGTTATGCCAGTTCATAGAGAAACGCTCCCTACCATGCACTGAGACCTCACACAGGCACACACTGAGTCTCCTGTTGACTTTGCACCTGTCTTTTCCTGGGTCAGGCTGGGGATGGGCTGTGGTGAGGGTCATTTCATCTTCATCAAGATGCACTCCTGGCCTACCCTCTGCTCCCTTGGTGAAAGTTCCCAACAGCCCCTAAGCGATGTGCACTGTGGGTGGGCCCAGGGGACAGACACCTGGACCAGTGAATCTGTGAGCAAAGCCCAGCTTCCCCACCCCTTCCTCTACTCTCTCACCACTTTGTCCACCAAAAAGAAATTTTTTTAAAGAATAAAAGAGACAATGTGGAAGAAGGAGAAAATGTGGCATTCAACAAATGTTTGTTTATACACACTGAATGCCACTAGCTAAATCCACAATGCCTGAAGAATATGGTGTTTTCTGTAATAGATTAATGTTTAAAACACTCAAGGATGAATATCAACTTGCAAAGATTGCTGTCTATGATACTTCTTCTCAAAAAAAAAAAAATTGCATAGTTTCCTTGAAGAGATTGGAAAAGTTGCCACTCTAACTATAATAAATACAGATTAAAGTATGTGTAATATTGCATGCTATTGTGTACCACAAATACTGAATTTAAAGACTAAAAATACAAGAAAATCTCATATGTTATCATTTCTTTGTGTCCCACCTATAGTTTCTCATAGATGATGTCTTTTTCAGAAGCTAATATTTCTGACTCTGTCTTTATAATAGTTTAGAAGCACTAAAGAGGATTGGATGGTCACCACAGAGGAAATGAAATATTTGAAAATATGTGACTCTTACTTAGGAAATGTGGAATATTGGTTGACTTTCAAAAGTGCAATAAAGCTTGTACTTTATCTCTCAAATGAACAAGCAGGTGAAAATGAGTGTTTTCTATCTTAAACTGACCACTGGTTTCTGGCATTTTAATATTATTTCTGCTTCACTACTTTAAAATCAAAATAGATAAGTAATATCCTCAGGGAAATAACTATGCCTTCCTTTATTCTCCATACTGAAGAACACATGCTTAGAGCTCAATAAATAATAAAGAATATAATAACACACTCTGACCTTAGAAAATTTTATGTATTTTTCAATATGTATTTCTAGAGTCTGTATTTTAACTTGTGAAGAGTCCTCAAATTAGCCTGACTACAAATCAGTATTGATTTCTGATGGTACTTGGCTGTGACCTTGGTTGTGTGACATCTCTTGGTCTTCCTTCCACACCTGGTTTCAGGAGCGGCTTCTGCTGTCCCTGCTGCCAGCGCACATAGCCATGGAGATGAAAGCCGAGATCATCCAGAGGCTGCAGGGCCCCAAAGCCGGCCAAATGGAAAACACCAACAACTTTCACAACCTGTACGTCAAGCGGCACACCAACGTCAGGTACGCTGCTGCTCTTTTCTCCTTCTGCAGCAAGTCTGGGGAGCCTGTATGCCAGGTGGGGGACATATTTAACTGGGAGCCCATAATCTTACAGTTTCATGTGTCCTTTGGAACTGTTTATCTTTGTGTGTAGAGTAAATATCACTCCACCTACCCATGTGCTGCCTCTTGGGCCTTCACATTAAGATAAGAAAATGGGTTCCTGTACTTATTGCATTTTGTGACCATCAATTACAAAAGGGAGAGAAGTGGACAACGGGGCCCTTATTCTGGGAACTCGTTGGTCAGATCTCACTGTGTCCCTGAAACCCAGGACTCAGTATCAGTAAGATTAAAGAGTCATGGGCTCTAGGCACAAGGACTGGTTCCTCAAGGTGGACTCGGCAAGGGCAGGGCCTTGGGAAGCCAGCACTTTCCAGGGAAGCTGGATGTTCTGCTGTCAATCAGGAATGATGGGTTTCTGGGGTATGGCTGGTACCCAGCATCACAGGGAACCAACATGCACCTTAATTAAATTATAATGAAAGTTACTGCTTTTCCAGGAGTGACACAGCTGTCCATGCTTCCCAGGGAGCCATCCCTGGACTCCCAGTAACTGGAAAACTAACATGGGATTGTGGTCAGGAAGGAGGATGGTATAGGACCTCTTCTCCCCTGAGCTCTAGAGAGGAGCTGAGCAGGTCCTCACTTCAGTCTGGAGAGGGTTCTCTCTCCTGTGCTCCCCATGCATCTCCGGCTACAGTGGTGTGGGACCCCTCCAGATGTGGGCGCCCTGGTCCTCACTGTTCTCCATGCCCACTCGTTCCTGATACCACTTCTCTGGGGGCTGTCCTTTCATCCACTCGATTACATTGCAGTGGTGCTTGCTATTCTGGCTGGGTTATCTCCATAAGTAACCTGTGCATGCCTCACTCATTATGTCATTCCTTTAGTTGTCAGGGTTATTCACCCCCCCTCCACCCCATTCAATTGTTTAATAACAACAACCACAAACACAAACTAAAGTGTGTTTAGAATCGTCTAGAATTGTAATAGGGCTGTTTGCCTTCAAGTCCAGACCTTTCCCATTGCATGATGCAGCCTTCTGTCTGGTTACTTCAGGTCAAGGATTTTTGAAGTTTATTAAGAAACAAATTTAACTGTAGCTTAATTTATGCATGTCTAAGACAAATCGCATTTTAACACATGATTTTAGAAAAAGGTATGGCCCAAGCACACAAAGAGCTACTATACAATGAGAAATGCACATTGAAAGGGAGATAACAGAGAAAAAAAGTTGCATATCAAGTAGGAACTAAGGAAAAAACATTGAATAAATGAGGAATCAGGAGTAAATTTTTTTATAGTCCCCACCTTTTTTTTTCTTGGAATAATAGGAAAGAGCTATGTGTGTATATATACATATATATATATGTATGTATATATATGCATATATGTGTGTTTGTATATATATATACATATATATATACACGTATACATATATATATATATATATATATATATATACACACACACACACACACACACACACAGACAGAGAACATTCATACATGTTAAGGAGTAAAACTGGACTTCCTTGGTGGCGCAGTGGTTAAGAATCCTCCTGCCAATGCAGGGGACACAGGTTCGAGCCCTGGTCCGGGAAGATCCCACATGCTGCGGAGCAACTAAGCCCGTGCACCACAACTACTGAGCCTGTGCTCTAGAGCCCACGAGCCACAACTACTGAGCCCGTGCACTCTAGGGCCCACATGCGGCAACTACTGAGCCCACGTGCTGCAATTACTGAAGCCCGCATGCCTAGAGCCCATGCTCTGCAACAAGAGAAGCCACCGCAATGAGAAGCCTGCACACCACAGCAAAGAGTAGCCCCTGCTCACTGCAACTAGAGAAAGCCTGCACACAGCAACGAAGACCCAATGCAGCCAAAATAAAAGGAATATAATTATTTAAAACACTAGACTGCCTTTAGGTTTTTAAGCATTTTACCTACATAATTAAAGAAAAAACATTTATGGTGTCTGACAAGACATACTATAGTAGAAATTGCTCTTTCCAGCCTTAACTATGAAAATCAGCAATGCCCCTTCCATCTCCAGAAATATTTTTATGTCACTTATTGGTATTCAAATTGTGTAAGGATAAATGTGTCTGTATCTAAATAGGATCACAGACTATCTTTAAGTAGCTGTGATATAATCCGGGAACAATAGACCTGTCAAAATGACTGAAGACACAACCAATCTCAAGCAGTTGATAATGGTCTGCATAATATCTATATTAGTTATCAGTTTTTGTGTAACAAATTACCCCAAAACTTAGTGGCTTTAAAGAACAATAAACACACCAATCAGAATGGTCATCATCAAAAAGTCTATAAATAACAAATGCTGGAGAGGATGTGGAGAAAAGGGAACCCTCTTACATTGTTGGTAGGAATGTAAATTGGTGCAGCCACTATGGAAAACAGTATGGAGTTCCTCAAAAAACTAAAAATAGAGCTACCATATAATCCAGCAATCCGACTCCTGGGCATATATCTGGAGAAAACAACAATTCAAAAAGATACATGCACCCCAATGTTCACTGCAGCACCATTTACAATAGCCAAGACATGGAAGCAATCTAAATTCCATTGACAGATGAATGGATAAAGAAGATGTGGTACATATATACAATGGAATATTACTTAGCCATAAAAAATGAAATAATGCCATTTGCAGCAACATGGATAGACCTAGAGATTATCATTAAGTGAAGTAAGTCAGAAAGAGAAAGACAACTGTCATATGCTATCACTTGCATGTAGAATCTAAAATACAATATGAATCAACATATCTATGAAACAAAAACAGACTCACAGACATAGAGAACAGAGTTGTGATTGTTAAGGGGAAGGGGGTTGGAAGAGGGAAGGACTGGGAGTTTGGGATTAGCAGAGGCAAGCTATTATACATAGAATGGATAAACAACAATGTCCTACTGTATAGCACAGGGAACTATATTCAATATCCTATGACAAACCATATGGAAAGAAATATGAAAAATAATATATATATATATATATATGTATAACTGAATCATTTTGCTGTATAGAAGAAATTAACACAACATTGTAAATCAGCTATACTTCAAAAAAAAAAAAGAACCATAAAAAAAGAAAAACCCATAGAATGGGAGAAAATATTTGCAATAATATATCTGATAAGGGACTTGAATCCAGAATATATAAAGAACTTTTACAGCTCAACAATAAAAATACAAATAACCTAATTAAAAAAAAAAAAGAACAATAAACATCTCACAACATCTGTGGGTTGGAGTTTGGGAGCAGCTTTCCCAGGTGGTTTTGGCATAGACTTTCCCATGAGGCTGCAGGCTGCTGGGCAATCTGTTCCCAATGTGACTTCCCACCTGGTGGACAGGTTAACTTCCTTTTGGCTGGAGGCCTCAGTTCCTCATCATTGGGCCTCTTCACAGGTTGCTTGAGTATCCTCACAACATGGCCGCTTGCTTCCCCAGAGGGAGGGGTCCAGGTGGAAGCTGCAATATCTTTTATGATCTAACCTTGGAAGGTCATTTCTGCAGTATCCTATTGGTTACACAAGTCAGCCCTACCCATTATGGGAAGGGACAGTACAAGAGTGTGAGTACTGGGAGGTGAGGATCACTGGGGCCATCTTGGAAGCTGATTAACACACTTATCTAAGGCAAAGGATTGGTGAAGCAGCTTCAACTGTCTTCAGAGATTGTGTAGAATATGTTTGCAGTGTTAAATTAAATTTAAATTCATAAAACATATTTGGGATCCTAAAGTAACTTAAATTCTTAAAACTTAAAAATGCAAAAGCTTCAATGGCATGGAGTACCAATTAATTTTAAAGGAAATATGAAAACATATGGCCTTTTCCTCCTGAAACAGGACAAGTATAATAAACAAAGAAGCAGATACAATACCTGACTAATGCAGGTAGTTCAGTCAATACCTGAGGGTGTTTTTTAATGAGAATTATTAGGTTTATAGACCAAAAAGATCTGTTGATAACTTTTAGTTTTGCTTTGATGATTCATTCAGTGAAATATTTATTCTCTGTTAATAACATTGACTAGCTCTTTACTAGCTGATATAATAACAGTAATAATAATAGTAATAAGTAGGATGAGGAGGAAGTGGAGAAGAAGAAGAATTTGTAGATGTGAAGGTAGCAACTACCAGTTGCCTTCTGAATCATTGTCTTCCTCTGAATCTCTCCCACTAGTGCTGAAACATTCACAAACCCATCATGTCTTTGAAAACAAACATAAATCGCTGAATCCAGTGCCACCCTCCAACTCTGAAATTACCTCCATGAATTTCATAGCCCAGATTCTAGAACAAGTTTCCACTCTCTAACTAGACTTCCTTATTTTCCCTCCCTCCTCAAATCACCACCCTCTGGCATTAACCTCCCCCATGTCACAGAACTCATTCTTCCTACATTTCATCACCAGTTGTCTTGTTCCCAAATCTGAATATGACTTCCTCTGCATCTTATCTCATTGACCACATGGTTATGCTTGGTCCCATTCACCTTGTCTTTGCATTTAAATAACTCTACATCCTTGGGTTTCCATGCCATTGTTTCCCCTTTGTTTTCTCCCTGCAGTCTTCTTTATTGTTTTCTCATCCCTAAATCTAGGCTCTTCTGTAAATGAAAGCATTTCCAGGGCTCTCCTAACTCCTCTGTTCTCTCCAGCTCTCTCCCAGGACTTAATGACCATCTATATGACACAGAACTCAACCATAGTTTTCCATAAGCATCTACCTAATGGTCTTCCTCTTGGGTCTCCCACTGACACCACCCCCAGACTCAACCCAACCAAAGTGGAGCTAGTCAACTTCTCCTGCAAGCTTGATTTGATTTGTACACTAGGTACAGCCCCAGTACTCAGCCAGAAACCGGTCTTTATCTCAACACTTCCTTTTCCTAGACACTTCCCACAACATCTAATCCCTAACAAAGCCTGATTCATTCTCCTTCCTACAAATCTCCCCTCTCTGTCCAGGTCTCCCCATTTCCCCCACTTATAGACCTTCCACAGGGCTCTCTGGGATGTACCAGATATGATTCTCACTGACCTGCCCACCTCCAGGTTGCCGCCGCCAGAGTGGTCTTAAGTGGTGATGTGATCCGAGTCTAGGTCGGGTTTCCTTCCTGTGTGACCCCCGCAGTGCCCTGCGCCTCCTCTTCCATAACCCTTTGTACATTGTGTCCCAGTTACTCATATACAGTCTGCATCTTCCTGCCCAGTAACCGCAGGGCCAGCTTCAGACCTGTACATTCAGCCCATCTTGGGCTCCTTCACCCACTACATGTCTTGACACAGGAAACACTGTGGATGTTGTCAACAAGGAGTCAACCACTCATTCTCACGTTCTCCCTCCCATGCTGCCTGGATCGGGCATCTTCCTCTGAGTGAGAGTAATGCCTCCTTTTGGACCATGGCTCAGCATCTGTGGGTCCCTGCCTCTGCAGGAGAGCACAGGAGAAGTAGGGATGGTTTTATGGCACCATCTGAATGGAGAGCACAAAAGCCCCAACAGCCCTGATTTGCCTGGACCAGAGGTCTCCCCCTGCTTCTGTCCATCATCAGAGGAGCAAGTCTCTCCTCCAAGGTGAAGCCACAAGCCTTGTACTTTGCATGAGGAGCAAAGTGTTGCCAGCAGCAGAGATCAAGCCATGTTCTGCCTGGGACCAGGCTGATGGCTGCCACACTTTTTTTTTTTTTAATTGTGGTAAAATATACATAGCATTTACAATTTTAACCATTTTAAATGGTACAGTGCAGTGTCGTTAAATACATTCATGTTGTTCTGCAACCATCACCAACATCCATGTCCAGAACTTTTTTTTCATCCCTAAACTGAAGCTCCATACCCACTAAACAGCAATGCCCCATCCCCAGACTCTGGCAGCCACCATGCTACTCTCTGTCTCTATGGTTGGGCTAGTCTAAGTACTTCATATAAGTGAAATCATATAATATTTGTCCTTTTGAATCTAGCTTATTTCACTCAATTTAATGTCTTCAAGGTTCATCCAAGTTGTAGCATGTGTCAGAATTTCATTTCTTTTAAAGACTGAATAATATTCCACTGTATTATACACCACAGTTTCATCCATCCATTTCTTTAAATGTCAATAGACATTTGTTTCATTTTATGAATAATACTGCTGTGAACATGGGTATACGAATATCTGTTTGAGTTCCTGCTTTCAGCTCTTTTGGGTATATACCTAAGAGTGGAATTGCTGGATCCTATATATGGTAATTTTATGTTTCATAAAATTTTGTGAGTTGGCAGTTATTTTTGTTTCATGGCCCATCTTAAACCATACCATATTCACTACCTGAATCCAGAATTTTAGGCTTCTTTATTAGTCCTTTACACAAAACATAAACACGTTATTGTGTAGGTAAAGTTGTAATGTACACAGTGGTGCTGTAGTTTCTCTATCCTGACCCATCAAGGTTAGCTAAACACGTACACAACTCTAAGGAATCTCACATTTGCCCTCCCAGCCTGTACATCCCATGAAGGGAAGCTGTACTGTCATTTCCTAACTCATTTCCCTGACTCTTCACCACCTCCACTGTTCTGTCTTACAGCACTCTGCTGTTTTCTTTTATAGCACTTATTATCACTGTAATTGGATGTTGGTTGGTGTCCTTATTTGTTTCATGCATCCCCCAAACCAAACCCTGAGCTTTAGAAAGATGTTCTGTATCTGCTCTCCTGGCAGGTAGTAAGGAAGACAGAATTTTTTCTTTGAATCAATAAAAACAGGATTTGACTTCTATTATTTTGCTTCTTCTACATAGGAATCCTTATAATATAAAATCATGTAACGATTCAATTAGAAGCATACTCCTTTGATATCAGAATTATGACACTGTAATGTACTGTCAGGATGAAGACCACATAAATGAGAGAGGCGGGGAGGGGCTGGCCCTGAGAGAAGAAAGGTGAGCAGTAAAAACGGACTAGAATAGAGAAAGTGCATCACATGACTTTTTCTTCCACGATTTAATTATAAAAATTTAACATCAAAAAAGAAAAATTTAATGGGAAAGTTTAGCAAAATGTTTACATATTCCATACCCAGGGAAATGACATTTTGCAAAAATATAAAATGTAGAAACGTATACTCTTTTAATGGGAAAAACTACCATTACTTTCTTAACGAATATCAACTTGCAAATATGGCACCCACTGGTTTGTTCCCACAGTATCCTCTATGCGGACATTGTTGGGTTCACCCGTCTGGCCAGTGACTGCTCCCCAGGAGAACTGGTCCACATGCTGAATGAACTCTTTGGAAAATTTGATCAAATTGCAAAGGTGAGTATTAGTGATTGCCTTCTATTTTGAGGATATATAAAATTTGGGCTTACTTTTTCTCTGGTCCCTTATCAATTTTTTACTTCTTCATAAAAACATCCTTTAGGAATGTTGTTTGTAGATTTGTTGGATTTATTTGTCATCGAGCCCTGATAAATCTCAAACCTACACTGGGAATGAGAGATGTCATAGCATATAATTAGCATATGTTTTCATCTACTTTTAAAACTTCTGCTTATATATAACTCAGCACACATATAATAAATACATTCAAGATGACGAGATTTGATTTGCACATCTCTCTCTACTGTGCTGTTCTAAGATTCTCTTTTTAGGCATTTCGATGTCAAGGAGTTGGAAACATGATTTCCTCTCCAGTTATAACTATTACATATTCACAGTGTTAAGCGGCATCCTGGGAAAATCCCTAAAATAGGATCCATCCCTTCTTCCTAAGCCCTTTATTGACTGTTGTCTCCTTTTTATCCACTGACCCTTGTGCCACTTGCAAAGATGTAAGTTCAGTATTTGTCATTCATATGCTCATTTGTGGGAAGTTTCACAGAGAAGAAATGATGACAACTGATCTAAAACCATACTAGACCTTATTCTAGACTTATTTATTGGAACTATTAAGGTTTCTGGTGGGAATATTAATAATTTTTTTTCTTTCCTGCTAGCCCTCTACTTCTGTCTCATAAAATGTTTCTGATCAGCTTAATTTTGTCTCTGAATTGTTCCCAACAAAAATACATTATTATGCTTATTAAAATGCATTCTTTACATAAGGAAGAGTTGGTTCTAAGTTTAGTTCATGGTGAGATTTTGAAAACAATAGGTGAGATTTTACTCACTTTTAAACAATAAAGAACATTCCAGCCAAGCCTCCTAGGCATAAATCTGGCTTGCAGATGTTCACAGAGTCACTCTTGGGTCAAGCTTTCCATGAGGTGTCTTATGTTGCCCAACTGACCATGACAGATCTCATCGGGAATTCTAAAAAATCACTAAGAGTATAGCTCTGTTTCCTTCCTTTACCAAACCAAAGGAAGAGGTTGAGTTTGGGGTAGAGGGGGCCTCATCTTTAGAAAACATCTTGAAAGTTTGAGTCAGTAAAAGGTCATTTTTGTTGCACTACCTGGTCACAGTAGGAAGAAACATCCTAATCTTGGCTGATAACAACAGAGCTCCAGTGTTTACATGGCATTTTCCCCACACGCAAGGCTCTGTGTCCAAATTACTTCTCTCTATATGGACACCAGTCAAACTGATTAGGGGCCCACCCTACTCCTATATGACCTCATCTTAACTAATTACATCTACAATGACCCTATGGCCAAATAATGTCACGTTCACAGGTACCAGGGGTTAGGATTTCAACATGTGAATCTGAGGAGGACACAATTTATAACTCATAAGGTAGGTAGTCGGTGTGACTTCCTGCTCCTCTCTGATCATTGTAACAAAGGAACGTCCAGGCAATATCAGAGACTGGCCTAGGATAACTTGGTCCATCCATTGCTGGTCACAGGGGCAGCATGCTTTGGATATCAGTTCATGGCTCATAGTTCAAAACATGGAGTTGGTGAGCATTGTAAGCAAACAGATAGCTCAGTCCATTGAGGGAATACTACATAAAGCACATTAAGTTAAGGAACTCAACGTCACTGCTCATTCACTGTTAGTTTTTATCCACTTTAATGAGGTATAATTGGCATACAGAAAGCTGTACATATTTCATATACATACAACTTACTGAGCTTAGGGATACACCCTTGAAACCATCACTACAATCTATGCCATAATCATCTATCACCTACAAAAGTTTCCTCTTGCCCTTTTAATTTATCATTATCATCATCATTGTTATTTTGTGATTAAAACACTTAACATAAGATCTACCTTCTTAGCCAATGTTTAGGTATACAATATAATATTATTAACTATAGACACTATGCTGTACAGTAGATCTCTAGGACTTATTCATCATGCATAACTGAAACTTTGTGCCCTTTGACCAACACCTCCCCATTTTCCCCTCTCCCAGGCCTGGAAACCACCATTCTATACTCTGCTTCTGTGTTTGACCAATTTAGATTCCTCATATAAGTGGTATCATGTAGTATTTGTCATTCTGTATCTGGCTTATTTCACTTAACAAGTCAAATTCAACAGCACTTTAAAAAGATCATATACCATGACCAACTGGGATTAAAAACTCTCAACTAATAAGAAGGAACTTACCTCAACACAATAAAGCCATATATGAAAAACCCACAGTGAACATCATACTCAACAGTGACAAACTGAAAACTTTTCTTCTAAGATTGGGCACAAGACAAGGATACCTACTCTCACCAGTTCTGTTCAACATAGTGCTGGAAGTTCCTGACGCAGCAGTTAGGCAAGAAAAAGAAATAAAAGACATCCAACTCAAAAGAGAAGTAAAATTACCTCTGTTTGCAGATGATATGACCTTATATGTAGAAAACCCTAAAGAGTCCACAAAAATCTGTTAGAACTAATAAATAAACTCAGTAAAGTTGCAGGATACAAAGTCAATGTACAATAATCAGTTGTATTTCTATACAATGAAGTATCTCAAAAGGAAATCAAGAAAACACATTTACATTATCATCAAAAATAATAAAATACTTAGGAAATAGACTTAACTAAGTAGGTGAATGACTTATACCCCAAAAACTATAAAATATTGATGAAAGAAATATAAAGAGACACAAATAAGTAGAAAGACATTCCATGTTCATGGGTTGAAAGAATTAATATTGTTAAAATAGTGCCCAAAACCATCTACAGATTCAATGCAATCCCTATCAAAATCCCAATGGTAGTTTTTACAGAAATAGAAAAAAAAAATCCTAAAATTCATATAGAACCACAAGAGACACCAAATATCCAAAGCAATTTTGAGCAAGAAAAACAAAGCTGGCGGCATCGTGCTTCCTGATTTCAAAATATATTGCAAAGCTACAGCAATCAAAACAGTCTGATACTGGTATTAAAGACAGACATACAAACCAATGGAGCAGAATAGAGAGACTAGAAATAAACCCATGCATATACAGTCAGCTGATCATTGATAAGAGTGCCAAGAATTCACTGTTCTTAATCTTACTGTTTTCTAGACTCAGGATACATATTTAGGAAGTATAGGAGAGAAGCCTTATTAATAAACAATGTTTTGCCTTTTTATTATTTAAAATATTGTTATCAGGAGTTACTAACACATCATCTATAACGCTATAGATAAGCATGAAAGTACACAGCTCTCTATGAGACAGGGAAAGAAATCTGCAAAATCTTCAGTAAACCTAACACATACTTAAGAACAAAAAGATCTTATGTTCATTTTATTATTTCAAATTTGTTCATTTTATACATAAGCCTGTGTGAGTGTTAAGAAGAAAAAAAATCTGAGATTTCCCTGGTGGTCCAGTGGTTGAGACTCCAGGCTCCCACTGCACAGGTTTGATCCCTGATTGAGGAGCTAGGATCCCACATGCCACGCAGTGTGGCCAAAAAAAAAAAAAAAATCTGTGTTTGGTACATCTTTGTTTATTTATGTATTTATTATAAATTTGAGTGAAGAGTCTCTAAACTAGTTGAAAAGGTTAGAAATGGATGTAGGATTAATGCATATGAATGAAGTTAATCTCAATATTATGATATAAATACACCCCAGCCAAGAAAAATAATGAGTTTGTCTAACTTTATATTAAAACGGTTTAACCTCAGATCAGAATTAAGTTTTAAATTACTTGGCAATGTTGAATGGTGGCTTATTATGTTGTAGAGATGTTTATCGGAAGCTACACGTCAGCAGGTAAGAATCTGCTTCAGCTTTAAAAGAAATGAGGAAAATCGTGAGCACAGTAGGAAATGACAAAAATTCTAATTCCAGTTGAGTTCTGATTACCATTTTCTATCCTGAAAGATTCTGTTTTGCATAGAATGTTTCATTTCACTGTCAGTGTTTGGATTTGTTCAGACTAAAGAGAATGGTCCTATCTTTACCCTCCTCTGCTGTGTTAAGTGTAAATCATTCCAGAACTTTCTCTCAGCTTTCTCCTTCTACCCCTTACCCTGATTCTTCCTGCTTTGGTAAAGGGGCATGCAGGTGAGGGTGGCTCAATCTTGATGGGTAATTAAGGGAAACTCAACTAGTTCTCATTTCTTTCTCCCCACAAACCCTATTCACTGTGGCAATGCCAGTAGAACTAGCACTTGGTGATATTTGGTAAATCAAAATCATTATATATGTGCTTAATGCAACTGAAATTCTGTGATTTCTTCTTTCAGGAGAATGAATGCATGAGAATAAAAATTCTAGGAGACTGCTACTACTGTGTTTCCGGACTCCCTATCTCTCTCCCTAACCATGCCAAGAATTGTGTGAAAATGGGACTGGATATGTGTGAAGCCATAAAGTAAGTGTAATGCTTAGTAAGAGCTTTTTTAACTGTCTGATAAGTTTTAGTTGTAGTTCTTACAACTATTCCTATTTTTCTGTCTACTGAAACTAAATACATGATTGTACATTTAAACATAAATAGGCAGAGACTCATTTATTGGCATGTGAGAACTCAGTCCAAAGTAAGCCTTCTGTGTTTTGTATTACTGTTATTAGTCTTAGATTACAGCAACACTGAGTTAGAATCTTTGGGAAGGGACCTTTGTGTTTGTTTCAAAAGTGTTTTTTTAAAACATGTAAAGGTCTCCTCCAGTCTTCAGGAAAAAGTCTGTACTCTTAGCATCTCTTGATTTCTGACAAGTACATGTAAATTGTAAGAGAGAAAGTAGTTTTTACCACCAGACTGCAATGAATATAAAAATCCAGCCCAGAATTACTCCATCTAAGTCACGCTCAGCTCTGTGAATGTAGTTTCAGTTTATATCCATAATAGTTTTCTGCCTTGTATCTATAGATTCTTTCATTGTAATTCTAGAGAAGATTTGCTTACATAGAATAATGTTATCATTACAGTTGACAAGTACAGGGTAAAAATGTGAGGTAAAAAGTGAATTTTCACTGCCCGTACCATAATGCATACTTCTTTGTAAGTACCTTCATAGAAGCCAGGGTATTCTTATAAATGATAAAAGCTCTTGTTTGCTGATTGTGTGATTGAAGGATTTCAGTTTGGGGTTTTTTTTGGGGGGCGGGGGGAATTGCCTATTTTTGGTCAAGTGATTTTCCCCTATCCTCCACACATTTTTCGTCTAAACAGGATGGGAACTATGTGCTTGATGGTCTAATTCCTTGTCTCGGGCTCAGAGTAAATAGGACCTTAAGTGAGAAAGCAACAAGTCAAGGCATCACTGTATTTAGCCCACCGTGGTGTTAGTTGTGCGCTGAAATATACTGAGAGGTTTGTCGGTGGGTTTCCAGTGCTGGCCAGGGAAGAACAGTGAAGCCCTAGCCGCAGCAGAGTCCGCAGACCTAAGTGTCCAGATCCACTAGCTCAGCCTTTGTCAGGGGCCACTGTGGGGCGGTCAGGGATTGAGAGGCAACGGAATCGAGAGGAATCGAAGGAAGACTCGAGATGGGAGGGGTGGGCAGTGTCGCCTCAGCTTCCCACCTGAAATACATTGTGTGGGAAATAACTGTCCCCCTGCTTCTTCCCATAAGTAAATCATTTGTCTTCTCAGAGACATAAAAAAGAAAAAAAGTTTTTCAACTTTATTGCAAGAGTCATTAACTATTCACGCCACTATGGGTCTAGATGAAAGTGAATTTAATCAGTGTAGACCTAACAGATTTTCTCAAATGTATAACCCACCC